>NC_140768.1:155614293-156214293 GCF_044657685.1 Stegodyphus dumicola | reverse complement strand
GGGACACTGAAAGATTTGGAAAGGGCAATACGTCTCGGTTGAAATTTCTGGTAAGGCTAATGATGATGAGGGAGGAATAGAAGGCATCCGGAGATCGGGTTTATAAAAAAGATTCAAGAGAGTCACTAGAAATACAATGCATAGAATGATCGCGCTCGGGTGTATCATTTTTCTTTCTTTCCTCCTTTATAAATTAGAACCGGTTCCGATCCCTACGAGTTCTCATTATACTGTGATTCGACACTTTTCCAAGGACAAGTCGCTTCTGCAACTGTTTCCTCAAGACGTTTACGTGTTCGTCGATCAAGGTATTTGTTATTTGTACGAGAAAACCAACGAAGAAAAAACCTATATTTCAGCTATCCGGCTCGATACGCTGAAGCGGCACGATCTTTTACATTATAAATACATGCTAAAATGGTCTCATACGATTGAAATCGTGTCGTATCCGAATCATCTCACCCATCCGATGGATATTTTAAATTACAGAGCTTAAGGTTCGGTTTTGATGAAAGGAGCTGTATTCTTCACGGCAATATCGTTTTTATTCTCCGTAGTATACCAATGAGCATCGACCTCCCAAATATTTTGAATAGCCTTGCGTTGTGTTTCATAGACGGGATCGTCGAGCGATTTGAGAGATAATAACGCGTTCGGTTGTAACCATTGTTCTGCATTCAAACCTTGGTGAACGATCCGTTTCAACATAAACGTAAGAAACAAGCGACGTTTTCCAAAGAAAACCAGCGACTCTTCTGTATGGGTATCCATAGCCGGATGAAAAAGTGTGAAATGGCGTCCTTTTTGGGGATCCATCATGTATTGGATGACGATATGATGATACCAATCGCGTTGCCGCATTTGCGAGAGGAAGTGAAGCCGTTGCAATTGACGAAAATAACGTCGGGTTAGACGATACGAATCCATTCTGACTTACTTTTTTATCGCGTCAAGATCTTTCTTTTTTGTTGACAGGATAAACATTCACGATACAGAGCCGGCATTTCATCCAACGCGCGATCTTGTTTTAAAAAATGTCGATAATTCGGTTTGGAACAACACGCTGCTGCGTCCTTTTTCGGAATTTTTTGCTCATTATTGGCACATCATAATTGGCACATCTCGTTTATGAATAAAGGCTGGATGCTCGCCATACTTTTATTCGTTTTGGGTTTATACTACTGCTACTTGTATTTCTATAATTTTTCGGTCCCGTCCCCGAAAGTTCCTTCTTCTCCTCGGACGACAACGACGCGTTTCCAATATCAGATCGAGACCTCAAACGACAACGAGGTTTCGTTTCACACCTCCACGGGAAAAACATGGACGTTTCCTCTCCCACTCGAATATTATTTCGCGGAAGGACGGATTTGGGAAAAAGATGAATGTTTTGGACAGCCCGATGATACTCAGCTCCCCGCAAGGGGGGGAGCTGAGTCCATCTCATTTCAAACGAATCGAGAAAAACCTCTACCTGTTTTTATTACGATCGCAGAGTTTTGTACCCCGCGAAAAGTCCATGATGTATTATTATTATCGATGTCGGCACGGTCGTGTTCTAGACGTGCTCATGTGTCAAGAAGAACATTCTCCTTCTACCTGCATTCCTGTCAATCCCTGCATCGATCAGCATGACGGATCGGTTTTACCCGATCCAACCAATCGACGTTTTTATTACGAATGCCAGAACGAACAACCGATTCGAATCGCCTGTCCGCCCAAGACATTTTTCTACTACGACACTTGCACTTCGCGAA
Organism: Stegodyphus dumicola; assembly: GCF_044657685.1. Lineage (NCBI taxonomy): Eukaryota > Metazoa > Arthropoda > Arachnida > Araneae > Eresidae > Stegodyphus > Stegodyphus dumicola. The sequence continues at coordinate 156,212,536 of NC_140768.1, read as the reverse complement.
AACATTTCGTATCTTACTGTGAAGACGGTCAACATTTTCCGATTGACGAGGTGACGTATATCGAGTGTCGTGGCCATCGACCGAAAATGATTCGATGTCCGCCCGGAGAAAAATATTCGACACATTATCGGCGATGCGTGTCTGATCTCTGCGACGGATTTCCGGATAATACGCAACGACCTTTCCCCATCGTCCAAAAAGGATCTTTTCTGTACTCTCCGGGTTACGTGATTTGTGAAAACGGAATGGTTCGCGACACTATATCCTGTCCTCTTTCCTGGAATACATGGACCGGCGATGCCTTATTCCATTTACCGATGGTGTACGACGAAACGTCCCAAACATGTCAACCGTCTTTTTTCTGTGAAAATGTTCAACCGAGCTCAAAAGAAATTGTCGTTCCCGCTCACGAGTATACGAAACATCTCCCGTCCTATCAATTTTCAACATCTTTGGATCGAGCTGTAGCTTACACGTGTGATCCAACCCGAAAACGTACGGTTCTAGAACCAGGCTATCGAGTGTCGGATCAATATACGGTTGAATGGGCTTGTGAAGATAAGTCGTCATCGTCAAAACTCGCGATAGGCGATACGAGCGATCGATATTTTGATTGCGCTCGGAGGGAAATTCAAACGTGTCCTCCTCAAACATTTTTTGACGGAAATGAATGTCGACCGCGCATCCCCGGCGCATTTCAGTATCGGCATCTCGATGTGTTTAAATTCGATCATTTATCGATCGTTGCGAATTGGATTCGGCCCTGGACGACTCTTGATCATGAACCTCGTGCCTCTTGTGACGAAACCAACGAAGAAGTTTATATTCCCGGCTATAATATTTGTTCTCATCCCGACTGCACGCCGTACCCATTCCTCAAAGAATTGAAAACAGCTATTTATTTACCCACTTCTCCTCACATGTGTCTTTTCGAAAAGGGAAAAATTCGAAAGAAACGCGTTCGACGGCAAGGTTTGAAATTTTGGTCGCAGCGATTCGTGAAACAGGCTTCGACTTATAGTGTTCCCGAAACGTGTCGTGAAGGCCATCGCATACGATCGGGACGATTCATTCCCGATTCCGTATTATACGCCACTTGTAATTGGCGTCAACCTTTTGTCTTTTGTCCTTCTTCCTCCACAGAAGGAATTCAAGCCATTCCGTACGGGTATCACGTATGCCTATGAAGAAGCCTATGAAGGGATTTTACCGGCTGGATTAACCCTTCGACTTGAAGTTCAAGAGCTGAGTCGTATTATACCGGAACATGGAGCGCGATATAAAATAGATGGACGAGAAGCTGTTTTTGATGCGACGCAGCATCCCGAAGGTATTCCCCTCCTTACCTCAGTCTATGAAATTTGGACCGAGCGCGACATGAAATTGTTTTTTAGAATTCTCGTCACGCATCCTCGTTCAGCTTACTGGGAAGACCGAAAATTAAAAGCCCTCCCCGATCCTGACATGACGTTGTTGTACACGGGTGAAATGACCGAAAAGCCCGTCACGACCGATGACTATCCGGTCTCGGCCGACTCGTTGATTCAAATGGAATAAAGTAGAAAAAAAATGGATCGTTATTTAGGTCAAGGCATATTGTTTTACTCTACGGTTTATATCAGCATCATCCTAGTCGCAGTCACCCTCTTAACGAACCGGCTCATCTTTTTATTTTTATTAGTCCTCACGTTTGGTCTAGCCGCTTACATGGCTTATTTGACCGTTCATAATTCCGAACATCTCAAAACGACGGGCCAATCGATTGAAGACTGGATTCGAAAGATGTATCAAAAGATAACTGGATAATCGGAGGTGACTCATGTAAATATCAAGATCGGTAAAGGAAAAAAACATGGTTTCGGTTTACACCATAGATGAATTTGGAAAAGAACGATATCCAAAAGATCCTAAAAAACCTAAACAGGAGCTATATTATTTCGATAATGACAATCGACCTATTTTTGCCAAAGACGAGCATGGAAATGAATATTACGCTGTGGAATATCGGGGTCATGAATATATAGCGCTTCTTCGTCGGTACGCCAAATCCAATTCCGGAGACGAGTTTTATCCTAAATTAAACAATGGAGGAGAATACCCGTTAAATTCATTGGATGTAAATGTGAAAACGTATGCTGTCAATGCGAGGGGAGGAGAGATTTATTCTAAATCCAGCATTAGAAAAGAATATTATATACAGGATAGAATTCGGGAAAAGCCAGAGACGAATTACATCCGATATGCACGAGACGAAAATTGAAAAGAGTATTACTCGAAAGATCATAAAAACGAGGAATATCTCTATATCTATCTACGTTATGCTAAAAAAGCGAATGGTGATGAATTTTATCCGAGAAAGTGGTATTATTGAAAGATCTTCAGGAGAACAGTATTCGCAGCATGGACTCATCTGAAACGAAACTTGGAAAGCTTAAATAGATAAACGAGTCCATTATTAAAAAATGGTATCTTGTCCATCGAGTCGGCCGGGAAAAAATTTTTTACAGCTGAAAAAAAAAAAAAAAAAAAAAAAAAAAAAAAAAAAAACACTCTTATAGACATGATAAAAATTAACTGTCCCCTCTTTTTGTCTGGGAAGGATGTCTCACCCATTCGAAAAAACAAACCATGACTCATTCTTGGAATTCTATTCTTTAGAAAGGAGTGATGGTCTATTTTTAGAAAGTGTGAGACAACATTCCTAGACAAAAGGGGGAGGTAGTTAATTTTTATCATGTCTTTAGACATGATAAAAATAAACCAAAAGTTTTTTTTTTTTTTTTTTTATCTATACATTTTTCTCAGCTCTTACAGTTTTTTCCTAGCCGAGTTGATCCAGAAAACCAGACATGTTAAAATTGTTTCTGGAAGAAACTCTTGCTTATCTATTTAAACTCCAAGTTTCACTTCAGATCACTCTGTGCTGTGAAAGAAGAAACATCTTCTTGTAATTTGTAAGTACTAACTGATTTTTAGTTTATTCACTGGTTAGTTACTCCCCCTCCAAGTCATTCGTTTTTTTTCCCCTCCAAAAATCTTCAGCTTTTATTTAGAATGACGATAAAAATAAAACACAAATAGGAAAAAGATGGTCACGCATAAGTAATGCATGTAGGGTTGAAATAGGAAGATGAATCCTGTTAACAAATAAACAATTATCGTGAAATAAATCCAATTTTTCGGGGCTCTTTCGTCTGTTCGTGATTTTTGGAGAAATGACATTCGCGTTTGGGGTCGATCGGTCATGGGCACTTTATGGATAGCATATAAATATTCTTGCACTTTCTCGGCAAAGAAGAGGTATCGATCGCTCGCATCTTCTTCTAACACGTCCCATAGAAGACCGGGTGTGATTTCTAGAACATGGTCCGTTTCCGATTGATAAAACTGAACGTCTAATCGCCAGTCGATATCGTAAAGAGTTCGAGCGGTCAGCACTTTATTGAAATGAAACGGATCCAATATATCGAGTACGGCGGACAGAATACTTATACCCGTCAGCACATTGGAAGTAACCGAGAATCCTGTCGCGGCGATTCTGGAAAGTGTTGCGAGCGTACTTAATTGGGTCCGAACGACGGTTTGAAGGATGGCCGATTGAATGGGAAGAGACTGCATACTCAATTTGGTTAAGAGTTTAGGCATCCGTTTTTCAAGGATTTTTTGCGCGGCTTCTAATCCGATATCGATCCCTACATCAATCGCCAATTCATGAACCAAGGACCGTTTCACATGTTTCTTGGGCCAGTTTTGTACAAAGTCGGGAAGATGAGGAGGATATGGTGGTAACGTATGATTTTTTTGCAGAGTGGAAATAGATCGATAGATACTGCTTCCCAAGAAAAATTCGCCAATATCTTGCCCCGTCGTCGTCACACAATCAGACCCGTTGAAAACAAGACCGTACACTTCACAATAAGGCTGGTTGAGTCGTAAATGACCCTCGACGAGATTGAGGCCGGCATGATGACGAGGAAGAGAAGGATGATTTGATTGAAAGAAAACTTGTTCGGGCAAGAGAGCTAATAATTTCTTGGCGAGATTTACGGCTACACATTTTCCATTTCGATATTCCGTGTCCATACTCTGCTGCGTGTTGGAATATAAACGATCGCAGGCGGGTTGGCAAGCTAAACTGAAACCCGTTCCGAGTCGAATCCATCGCGGTTCATCTTCCAGGGAACACGATTCTAAATTTTCTTGAAAAGGGAAGCAGGCAATCATGTCACATCCCGTTTGCGTAAAAACAAATTTTTCGACGACGTGACATTGTTCCGGATCGAGGGTTTTAGGTATGTAGTAATCCCGTTTGGAGTCGGCTTTTCTTATTTGGAAGGTGGTATGTTTAAAAATAAAAGCGTACCGACTTTGAAGAGCTTGTTCGTAAATATAGAGTTGAGTCGCTTCTTGAGCATACCGAATAGCGTGATCGAGATCGTAAGAAGTGACAGTATATTCATTTCTATTTTGAAACGAATCCCATTTCATCTTGGAGGAGGGCTTTGTTCCTATATATTGAAAAAATGTTCGATGTTGTTGCTTTTTTTTAACAACAAAAATAAAAGGATTCTTTTTTATATATAGTAACAAGTATAAAATGAGATTCAATTCAGTATTTACAGTTGCGTATGGAACATATACAAAAACCAGTTCGAAAAAAAATTTTTTTTAATTAAAAAATAAATTGTCTCAACTATAAAATCCTATAAATTTTAGTTTTTACAGTTGCGTATGGAATAGCGATAAAAACCAGTTCTCAAAAATTTTTTTTAATGAACTATCTTATCTATAAAATCTTGTCAAAATCAGTTTTTACAGTTGAGGATGGAACCTGATGAAAAAATATTTTGGAAAGGATGCTATTCGAAAAACATTTTATCATGGTTAGTAGTTCTTCTTGTAGAGGACAAAAACAAGTTCATTTCGTCTAATATTTGTGCATCTAAAGTATTTAAATCTATTCCAAAAAAAATATATATATAGTCTCCCACATACCTTCAATGTATTATTGGACTGTTCACTCTTTATATTCCATTAAAGAGCCATGGAAAAAATGTTCCGAGTCTCTAGGGGTTCATTTTGCCTTGTTCACTACTTGTAGTTTCTACATTTTCGTCTTCACACTCTAGTCTTTCGAAGGAAGCTTCTACAGGATCTTCTCCTCCCCTTTCCGATGGAGGTGGACTCTCGGGAGAAATAGGATCTTCTTCCCCCTTTTCCGATGGAGGTGGACTCTTGGGAGAAGGATAACGAACAGGTTACAAATCGACAATCGAAGGGTCGAAATAATCACTGGAAGCTAAAGTAGGGTCCGACATATTATTTCTGTTTTTCTTCTTGATTCTAGGATCCTCTCTCACATTCTTTCTCTTTTGAGAATTATTTTCTTGTTGATTCTTTTTCGCCTGGTATTGTTCCAATTCTTTCGTCTTCCAGACTTTAATTTCGTAAAATATATTTGAAAATAGATCCTCTCCAAGATACTTTAAATACAATGCACCCCATTCGCTTACTTCATCACTGGTAGAAGGTGTAGTGTTTATTATTTCTTCTATAGTACGTCGAATCACATCCACGTAGAGAAGAGATTCCGATTGTTTGGAAACTTCGTGATATAAACAACGGACGATTCGAGCATGAACTGCTTTAAAATCTAGAGCTTCTTGTTCGTTTAAAGGTGTTTTTTCATCTCCTCCGTACTGTAGATTAAAAACATACTTTTGCAGATCCTCGCCCAGCAATCCGTCTACGGCAAATAATTTATACACTTCTATCTTAGGTATTTCCTGTCGTTTGAATAAGATGTTGGAAAGGCTTATTAGATCGGTCGATCTAGAATAGTCTTTAGATAAAACTTTCTCAATCATATTCCATTCATCTGGCGTGGAGATGGTTTTATTTTGTACCAACTGCTGTTGCACATCCATCCATAAACGCCAAATGGTATTTAAACAGTATCGATGGACGGGTACAAGAGGTTTCAAATCTTGAATCAAGGTCCACGGAAACATCATCATATTAGCTATTCTTTTTAAAACTCTCAACTGAACGGTGGTTTTAGTCGTAAACAAATTAGATTGATTAAATTCTTCCAGCACGACTTCATCCAACACGTACTTGAGACGATCCTTCAAGGGTAATGTCAAAGGCTCCAGGGTTACAGTGTTTTCCTGATCCATCTTGTCCTCAGTATGAAATGAGAAAATCGTCTCAGCTCCAGCTGTTTATATACTGTGAAACGAAAGGGGGGAGGTAGAAAGGAGAAGCAAAAGTTGGGTAGGAAAAAAAAAAAACTTTTTGTTAATTTTTATTATGTCTTTAGACATGATAAAAATTAACTCTCTCTTCTTTTTGTCTGGGAATGATGTCTCATCTTTTCGAACATATTTCTAAAAATAAATTTCCAAGAAAGAAATGAGTCATGTTCTATTTTTAGAAACATATCGAGACAACAGATTAACATCATTTGAACAAAAGGGGGGATAGTTAATTTTAATCATGTCTGAAGACATGATTAAAATTAACAAAAAATTTTTTTTTTTTTTTTTTTAAATACAGCTTTGGAAATTTTTCCCAGTTGGTTCGATCGATAAAACCAGAAAAAGGATTTCCACTTAACTATTTAAATTACTCGAGTTTTGGTTTCAGATCAGTCTGTGCTTTGGATACCAACCTCGAAAGAGCTTCAGTTAAAGTCTATTATATACACATTTTGGTAAGTGAATTTTATTATTTTGTTGAATTGCTTGGATATTGTTTCTTTTTCAACTCGTTGTGTTTAAGCTCTTTTCTTTCTCAAAACAATACGAGCTTGTCGTGGCAATCGATCTCGAGCTGTTGGATGCCGTCGTGAGCAATGACTTAATAGATATCGACAAGCTTTATTGGGAATTTTCTTATTTCGTATGTGGGCCCCACCTTCGGTTGCAAACGTAATGGAATGGTTACCATATTTATGAAGCAATCGATTAGGACCCACACGAACGGTTCGAGATCCAAGAACGTATCCTCGACGTTTTCTCATAGGTCTTCTACGAATGGGTCTTTGTGTTCCTCTACGATTGATATTGGAAGGAGAAGAAGAAGAAGATGCAGACGATGAAAAGGAAGCCGAACGACTTCTTCTTACAGGACTTCTTCTTCTAGAATGACGTATTTCTAAACTACGACTACGATTTCTCTGACTTTTTCTTCTTCTTGGACTTGGACTTCTGCTCCTTCTTGGACTCGGACTGCGTTTTCTTGGACTTCTTCTTGAACTTGGACTCGAACTTCGAGAAGAAGGAGAAACAGACGGTCGAATAATGTAAGGGCTAGTGGTTACATCGGATTTGGCATACGTGTGGAGAGGAAATTGAAGTTCGAAATCGTCAGGAAGGTCGACTTGGTTTTGAATTTGTGAAGGTAGAATATCGTCATAATAAATAACTTCGGGTGTTCCAAGAGGTGGAATTTCCTTCGAAACATCATCCTCGTTAGGATCATTCATTCTGACTTTATTTCAATCGAAACACGGATCCGACGACAGGATCTAAGTTATATCGCATAGAAGCTCGATACGCATCTTGAACCGATGTGCAAAGAATATATTCCAAAGGTCCGAATCGTTTCTTTTCTAAAATAATGGGAAGATCGACCGTCCCTGCTCGATAAAAAGGCGTGAGGGAGAGAATTTCATTCAATTGTAACACGTTCCCGTGCTGGAATTCCCTACAACAGAGATAATCGATCCATTTCTGAACGAGTTTCTTATAAGCACGAGCTTCCGCGGACGTTTTAAAACACAATTGCCAGCCTTCAATGCGATCGATATGATTCAGCATGTAATCAAAAGCTGTCCAAAAATGAAATAACAGTGACGACGTATTCCGGAAGGACGTGAGATCGATTAAAATCCATGACGTGTTTTCTAAGGGAGTCGGATCGGGATTCTCGGGACTGATCCATCGATCCAGGGTAGGACTAGGACCGATCGAAAGAGCTTTCTTGGACTCTTTAACTTCGGGTAGATCCGTTTTGTAAAGGAACGTCTGTTCCAAATCCATCAGCTGTTTGGATTTTTCCATATACCTTTCTAAACTTCCCGGGAAATGAAAATAGGATAAATAGGAACACGTATGGTATCGATCGATAAAAATCATGTGGCTCGTTAAAATGACGAGGTGTTGAGCCGTTTTAATGTCGTGGTGTAAAACGGCATGCGGAAAAGGTTCAATGTAGAATAATAAATCGCACGTGTTCGTGCTCAATTCTTCCGGTTTAATCACACGCACATGAGGGGAAGACGGGTACGTATAAAAGGGACAAATGACAAAAATGGTGAGGTGGGATAAATGTTTGGAAATGTAATCGTTGATCACATAGGGCAATCGACTCAAGTTCCCAAACACAATTGTTTTCTTGTGTTGGAGAAGGTACTGAAACAATTCGTCTAAATGATTTATTCTTTGCTCTTCTTTTTCTGAAATAAATGAAAAGAAAATATTTAAAAATAAGGAACCATGAATTCAGAAACGATTATGAAACAAACTGTAGCTTGCATTTCTTGGTTTTTGAATGAAACGTTCGGTCCCTCGATTGCCGATCGGTTCAACCAAAAAATTCAATGTTGGCTCGAGACGTGGAACCGGTTACGCGAATGGTTAGTTCATACGCCGATGCAGAATCCCAAAGACTGTATTTTATCGTTTGCTCAAACTCTGCCTCAGTACGAAACGTTCCAGGCCTCTTTAGAAAATTCGCTCGCTATTCACGAAGAATTTTGGAATAAAGTATTTACTAACTTGAGAGTTGCCCAGTCGCTTTTAGGATCCCCATGAATATTTCGAAGCTAGAACCGTTCGGTATCTTTGCTTTAGCGGGCGGATTACTCTATTCCATTTGCGTGTTGATTGTGCATGAGGAAGAAACTCACTTTAAATTTCATTTCACGGTCTTAACGCTCGTCATTTTTCTAGCGCTCATGGCCATCACATCTTTCAAATATTTAAAATACCGCTATCAATGTGAGAGAATGGAAGATATAATGTCCGCTTTGAAAATTCAATAATAATAATAAGAAGAAAAAAGCACTTCCATCATGAATTTTGTCGAACAGTTATACGAAATGACATTGGATGAAATGGCCACTTATTTAAGTGAGAAAGATCCTATTTTCCGGAAATTGTTCACTGAATATGTGGAGTATGCCAATTTATTACCCGAAGAACAAACTCAAGCCGAAACGCTTTACCGACAATATTTTCCAGAATCGGAGGATACTCTCGACGCGTTTATTGACAATTGGCGACGGTTTAAATTACAGTATCGTTCCGACAATGGCCGACAGGTCGAAGAAGATGTCGAACCGGACGAGGTGGAAGTTCGTTCTCAAAAAGGTGGACCTTGTCCGGGTTTCGTCTTTGATCCGAAGGGGAAACGACTTTACAGTCCGAGAGTCCTGAAACCCTTCAAATCAGATCGCCGGCCAAATGAATTTGATGTGTTCAAGTTTCTCATGGACAAAGAACGCAATCATGAAGTGTATCACCTAAATATTGAACCGAACGCCAATGAGCTGTATTTAGATATGTCTTATGAAGATAGACGCAACATGGACACTCGAGCAGATCAAGCGCTACGGAAAATGGCGAAAATGGTGACCATCTTAAATCAAAATTGCCATTATAAAATATTGGATCTCTATAGCGAAAGACGAATCACATAAACTAAACGCGAAAAGCCAAAGAAACAAAAAATATATTATTAACATACCTGAACAGAAGCTTGTATTCAGGTCATAGCACAGACTGATTTTTTGAAGTGAAACTGGGATGGTTTAAATAAATAAGTGAAAGTTCATTATTGTAAGAAAATGGTGATGTCTGGTCAATCGAGTTGGCTGGGAAAATTTCTGAGAGCTGAGAAAAATATTCTCTAGTAAAAAAAAAAAAAAAAAAAAAAAAAAAAAAAAAAAAAAAAAAACTTTTTGTTAATTTTTATCATGTCTTTAGACATGATAAAAATTAACTCTACCCTCCTTTTCGTTTTGAATGATGTCAACAGGTGTCTAAAAATAGATTTCCAAGAAAAGTATGATTCATTCTTAGAGATCTATTTTTAGAAACATATTGACATCATTCAAAATGAAAAGGAGGGTAGAGTGAATTTTTATCATGTTAAAAGACATGATAAAAATTAACAAAAAGTTTTTTTTTTTTTTTTTTTTTTTTAGTTCAAAGGGGCATTGTCCCCGAAGGACTATTAGTTTCGTTTGGGCGTTTTGCGTCGACAACCGTAGAATGTCCGATTCACTTTTCAAAATAACGCACTTAACCAGATCCACCCTCATCTCCTCCTCGCTCTCTTATCCTTAACCACTCTCTCCTCCTCCTCGCTGTCTTATCCTCCTCCTCTCTCTCATCCTCCTCGCTTTCCCATCCTCCTCCACTCTCTAATCCTCCTCCTCTCTCTACTCATCCACACTCTCTCATCCTCCTCTCTCTTGTCCTCCATTTCCATATAGTTACCATTTCCCGTTGTATGAAACAATAGAATAGTAATCATTCTCAATAAAACGGTAGTCAAGCAACCGCAGTAAGAGGAAATCTTTGAAATAGATCTTAGTAAAAAAAAACTATTGTAAAAATCATTTGTATTGAAAAACGATTATCATATCATTAATCACTATCAAAGTCCTTCGGGGACAATGCCCCTTTGGACGTAATCCAAAATCTGAATTCTTTCAGATTTTTTTTTTTTTTTTTTTTTTTTTAAGCTTTTGGAAAATTTTTCTAGCTGACTCTGATCATTCTTGTTCTTCCTTCTTGAGTGGGCAAGATGTCAATAAAAGCAGTTGGTATATTTCTTCTTGGATTGAAGTTACGCCCGTCCATCACCTTGAACGTGTTTATGAATACGAGTGACTCATCGTTATCTATGAAAGTATTTCTCTGAAAGATTTTGGATTCATCTTGGGTAGGTCTTGTCATATTTTTTTTAATTAAATCATTACTTTTTCATAAAAATGCCTCCACCTAGCATCAGAGCAATAATATGTAGCATTATATTTCCGTAAAACATCCAGTTGCGTTGATTAAAATGTTCGGCTCCTGTTTTGGGTGTCGCATCACTGTAAATAGCTGTTGCCAGGTAGCCGAAATTGAGTAACGAGACAAATACAATTCCTAATAAGATAATTACCATGATAGCCTTTGTATCCATCGTGATGTATTTTTGAATCTAGTCTTTATTCTCTTTTCGGTTACACGTAAAGTAATAAACCGACCATTAGTATATTGATAACATTGACAACCGTTGGAGCAATGAGCAACATTTTATTGTTGGTCCAGAAATCGCTCGCTGTCGTTCCTTTGGTCGTGACTTTATTTGGATCGGCAGCATCGTAAACGAAAGCCACACTGCCGTAGGAGAGACGATATACGATGAGGGCCATGATGACCAGTGTTGTCACCAGACATATTAAAATGGTTATGGCGAGAGTCGAACGAAGATTAAAACCAAACATTGTTTTATCCACTAATGATTCCTTTATTATGTGATTTCTTGATGGACTTGTCGATACCATTGAAGAAGATTGAAATGAAAAGGGATCGATTGTCCCGAATAATAGACGAGTAAATTTCGGTACATGAAACATTGGAATAGGTAAAGAAGAAAAAAACAGAGTAGATGAAATAATATCATGATGGAAACGATTCTTGATCGTTCATCAGCTTGGATTCCTTATCAGGAAGAATTTCTAAGAAGTCAATTGTTATTGACGTATCCCAAAAATATTATTTTTACAGCTCAACTCTTAGACGCGCATTTACGATATGTAACGGAACATGTTTATCCCAATTACCCCTCGGCAGAAAAATTCAACGTGGGTTTTTTAAATGAGGTGGATTGGGCTCATTCCGTGATTCTGGTGAATCAAGACAGACAATTATTAATCGCTCCTGAACCGGTTAAACAGCTCGTCAACCTTGATCGGCGTTTACGGTATCATGAAGCGGCCGAAACTATATTCCATGGATTTCATTTCTTTCCTAAACTCTTCTATATATTTCAGTTTCGATGGATCGTGTTTCTGGTGTTGGTTGCGTGGTTTTTCGAATGGAGAATAGACATTCAAAAAAAGAAATTCTTTTAAGAATATGGACCCAAATAAGAAGGTTTTTCCTATGATGGAGTATAAGCTTGGATCCAGTCCACAGCACTGACTGACGATTTAAATAGTTAAGTGAAAGTTTATTCTGGTTAAAAAAGGGTAACTTCTTGTCCACATCAAATTGACTATTAAAAAAAAAAAATTTGTTAATTTTTATCATGTCTTTAGACATGATAAAAATTAACTGTACTACCCCTCACCCCTTATTTTGGTTTGAATCAGGTGTCAACATGTTTCTAAAATAAATTTCCAAGAACGATATGACTCATTCTTTTGCTTAGAAATCTAGTTTTAGAAAGTGTGAGACATCATTCACAACAAAAAAGAAAAAGGGGGGTAGAGTTAATTTTTATCATGTCTAAAGACATGATAAAAATTAACAAAAAGTTTTTTTTTTTCAGCTCTTGGAAAATTTTTCCAACTGACATTGTCATGTTTTGTTACTAATGGACTTTCGTATTCCTAAGCTTTTTTTTTCTCATTGGTTATTTTTCTCCTTTTCTAGGTGTTCCGATCATTTCAAAGTCAGGCGTAGATGCAGTTGCATGATTCGCTGCGATCGCCATTAATATACTTGTCACGTATTTACTGACGGCATACATTTGCTGCGTGAAACGATTATACAAAGGGTTGGGGACTTTGAGAGGTTCCTTCTTTGACAATTCGTCTTGAATCAAAAAGAAACGCAATGGAGTTCCGTGGATACGTTCGTATCGTCTGCTTGCAGAGTTTCTTGGAATACGGCAAAAGCCCGATTCAAATCGTGATCGGTGACTAGTTTCGTTAAATATGGAGCGATATATTTATCGTGAATGACTTTTCCGATCACGCCATTCAACATGTCAAAGATGGAATTAAACGCCATCAATTTTTTTAACTGAATTTCCGAATGGACGCATGTTTTAGCGATACTGTACATTTTTAAAAATCCTTCGTAGCCTTCTGGAATTTCGGTCGTTGAATCTAGAACGTGTTTACTCATGGGCAGTTTTTCAATGACTTTCCGTAGATAAGAAACGAGATATTTTTCGCGAGCCGTTTCCAATTCTCGATTCATTTGCTGACCGGGATCCGTGTGTTTATTTTGAAGCTCAAATAATAGAGACACGTCCGACTCTTTAATTCGTTTATGGATAGGTTCTTCTTCCTCCTTCTCCCCCTCTTCATGGTCCATTTCCTTTTCGGATTCTTCATGAGCGCGTTTCATTTTTATTTTGATTATATGTCTCCCTTTCTTTTATTTTGATTTTCTCTCTCTTTCTCTTTAAAAGAAATGACCTTTTTCCAACGCTTTCGTGGGTTCTCCTTTAATATCGGGAAAGACGGCTGGATCTAACGTCGCCGCATATGTTTCTACATAAGGAGCTCGAGCAAACGTGACATGCCACATGCCTTCCTCATTCGGTTTCATCTGAATACCGTTCGATCGAAGAAGGTTTGGGAGGGCTTTCAACAGTAAATGGAAAGGATTGAGAACGACATGGCCTTGATAAATTTCGGGAACGCGTCGATCCTCCTCTGAAAAAAGACATACGGGATATCGATACAGGAGCGTGTAGGCGTTCACGTGTTGACTTAATTTTCCATCCAGTTCTTGCTCGATCAACTGGCAACGCGTGAGCTGGTTTTGTCGAATAATGGTTTCGTAGCACGTTTTGACATGAAAAATAGGATCTTCGTGGCAGTGACGCGTATGCACCGTAAAGGGAAGGTACTTAAAAACATATTGCATGTAGTCAAAAGGCCACGTTTCTTCGATTTGTAGATGGTGTTTCTTGGATTGGACCACGTAATAATTGAAAGGATAGGATAATTGAGTCGGGTCTAAATTTTCAAATTCGATGAACGCGACCGGCGAATAATCAAACATGTAGAAATAGGCAAACAGTTTCACATGATGGATCGGGGAATCGGGTTCGCTTTTAAAAATATTCGCGCAAGCATTATAGCCCTTATCGTTATTTTTCAAATAATAGGGATGATCGAGTCGCACCCCAATATTCCCATACCTCGGATCGCACACACAACTTCCAAATTCTGCATGATAAAAAGTATGTTTTAAAGGCTGACCTGTAAAAGCATCGAAGGAACAGGGCTGCTGGAAGTAACCGGGTTTTTGGAAAGACGCGAGATACTTTTCGGAAAATACGGTCGGATCCCATACGTTGTTTTTTTCTTCTTCCTTCGAAAATGCTAATCGTTCGTGAGCGGTCATTACTTCACACCCGAAACCTTGCAAAAGGGGCTTGTATCCAAAATCGCAAACACATTTACCTTCTTTCAAAGGATCTTTGTCTAAACTTTCTAATCGGCCGTGAGGTCCGCAAGCAATGTCTACGTCACAATTCCCCCCGCGTTCTTTTTGCGTGACGAGATGAGGGTATTTACAAAAACAGGTCGCGAATTTCAATCCTTTTTGATTCACCAGAACCCACTCTCCCGTAGCTCAAGAACAAGTAGCATGGGGAAGGAGTTTGGGAAGACATTCACCCCGAAAACATATTTGATCGTCGTCACAATCGGTTGCGTGAATACAAGTCGAATAAAGCGTCGTCCGCTGAGGAGGGTGGTAGGAAATGGATTGCCAAGGAGGGGTTGTAGTCGTTTGGGACTCGTTTCGAAACAGGTAGATCATGATCAGGTAAAGATAAAAGACGAGAAGAAATATCCAAAGCGTCATCTTCTTTTTTTCAATAGAGGTTCACAACTTTTATTTTATCGCCTCGATCTTCATGCACCAGACCGGCATTATCTCGTTGAGCCCCTATTTGTTCAAAATATTGCAAAAGTTTATATTTGGTTTGTAGATTCTGGATCGATAATAAATACTTTCGAACACTGTAGACCATATCGTTTCGTTGAACCTTCACCATTTTGACAGGGTCGTCCATTATTTTTTAAATTACTTGTTTACGCCAAACATTTGATTCAGTGCATCCTCCGTGGAGGTTCCTGGACCCCCCTTAATAACACTTACTTTCCTAGCGTTTGGATCCTCTATTGGGTCTTTAGGAAGTCCTCTTGTGTCCATCGGTAATTCTTTCTGTTCCGTTTTCACCTTTTCCGCGATCGAGGTGGCTATTAACTGAAGGAGGAGAGGTTGATTAAAATTGCGGCAAGGAACGATTTTGTTCAAATATTGACTGTACTGAGGATCAATATTATCTTTTCGGTGTATAATGCTGGAAAGCATATGATCGGTAATCACAAAACTGTTACTCAACAGCGATTCCGATAAACCTCGATGAATAAACATATTATGAGGGGTGAGATAGGGAAGTTGATCGATTTCTTTTTGAGCCATCTTGGCAAAAAATCGGTAACGTCGTTTGGATAATAAATGTCGACGATGGATTTTCCATAAATCCATTTCTAAATGCTTTCTTCTTATTTAAAAATGAGTAACGGGTTTGAAGTAATTGGGAATGCCGATAATTTCGGGACACTTCTCTTCCCCTTCTTCCATCTCTTCGACTACAGGGAGGGAAAGAGGAGTTTCAATATCCAGATCGGTCGAGAACAGGACAGATTCTTTAAATAAGATAAATTCGCGAACTAGACCTCCTACCTTGTACGAATTTTCTCCGAACGTGTACCGGTTAGAAATTTGAAGGTTTAGAATACCTAGAAAAGAAGTCGTCGTACCAAACATATTTTCAATCGAACACTGAAAAGTATTTTTTAAACCCTCTCCATTAAAGATCCGACTCTTTCGTATACACCACATATTTCTATGAATTTGAAATTTATCTTGGGCTCCTTTACAAGCAGAGCAAAACGCGGGATCGCACCGGTCCATGAAAAAACGACAATTCTCCGCAAATTTGTGTTGCGGATTCTCTTTCATGCTTTCGCCAATTTTAGTTAAAGGAGCACACAGTCGAGTCATGAACGAAGTTCCTGTTTTATTGTTCTCCCCCGGTTTCAAATACCAATAACCAGCCACGAAAACATTATAGCAATTTTGTAAACCAATAATGTTTCGGATGTGAACAGTATCTTTTCGAGTTCCTTTGGAAAATTGAACTTTTTGTTGACAATGTGTCTCGTACAGCGGATCGTGATTTAAAACATCTTCCCAGTTGGGACATATTAAGTTGAGAGCACCTTGACGTTCTTTTAATTCGTCGATAGCTTTCTCAAGGATGGGAGAAGAAAGAATATTCTTGATAATCAACGAATAATCCATTCTTACTCAATAGATTTCTTCTTTTCGAACAAAGTAGAATGTAGTATCTTGGTTATTAGACTACTGGCCTTAGGAGATGTTACCTCTTCAGCAGCACAAACTGATTTGAAGCGAAAATGGCATGACTTAAATAGATAAGCGAGAATTCATTCTAGAAAGTATTTTGCAATGTCTTGTTTGGTTGATGAAGTCGAGTGGAAAAAAAAAATTTTGTGAGAGCTGGAACAAAAATATCTGGAGAGTAAAAAAAAAAAAAAAAAAAAAAAAAAAAAAAACTTTTTGTTAATTTTTATCATGTCTTTAGACATGATAAAAATTAACACTACCACCCTTTTGTCTCTGAATGATGTCCTACCATTTCTAAAAATAAACTATGACTCATTCTTTTGTTGGAATTTTATTTTTAGAAATGGTGAGTCATGGTGTATTTTAGAAACATGATGCTGAGACATCATTGAAAACAAAAAAGGGGGTCATTAATTTTTATCATGTCTAGAAGACATGATAAAAATTAACAAAAAGTTTTTTTTTTTTTTTTTTAATGGTTGTAAATTTTCCTGACATATTTTTTCCAGCCAGATTTTCAACCGACCTTTTCCCAATCATCATTTTTTAAAACTGGCTCACTATTGGTTTGTTTAAAAATGACGTCATTGCTTCAAGAACTATATACACATAACTTTCTCGTATTCACTTCTCTATACGGAATGGGGTTCCCAGCTGACATAGCAAAAACCCTATCTCGCTTCATCTACAACTCTCGTTGATGATCTATACAAAATTGGGTAATTTTTTCCACGACTTTATACAGTTCTTGATCACGGGGATCTATCTGCTTGTACGGCTTCACGTGAATTCTTAAATCATAGCGCTCGTCCATATTTTCATTATCATCGAAATATGGTCGTTATCATCGACCCCAATTAAAAGAATGTCGTAATCGTACAAGACTCTGATATGTTCCGAACATTTTGAAATATTATACTTTCGGCACGACTTTTCACATTGCGTGCGGCCAAATATCCGATACGCATATCGTGCAATATCGTGCAATGAACTGTTGATCACTCGCTCGACATAATCATCCGAACCTTTACTCCACAAAATGATATCGATATTGCAAAGACGTAAAAACTGGATCAGGAAATTGGTTTTGGGTCGAATTTGAAATGTTTCTCCTTCAAAGTATCCAAGCGTCTCATCCATATCTAAGACACAGACCACCACCATCTTTCTTTTTTAAAGAAAGAAGAAGATGAGTCGATCCACCACTCATACTATTATTGAACACGTGAAAGAAATTGTTTATTATGCTCCTTCCAAATGTCCTTGGCATTTTGATTATGCCTGTTTTCTCATTTTAAATAATTTCAATCAAAGACGATTCCACTGCCTGTTTACTTCCCACTCGATGCAGTGGAGATCTTACAGTGCCAGCAGCTCTTGTGACTTGCCCGAACATTTTTTCGATTTGATCTTTCTTCATCGACAATTGAGTTCGGAGTATGTGTTGCCTTTTGCAACGCATTTCCGAGAACGTTCGGGATATACAATAGGTCTCTTTGAAATGAATCCTGGACTTTATAGTGCTCGCATTCTTCAACCGGAATATTTAGCAGAAACGTTTTACACGTTCATTGTTTTCTTGTGTAGTATTTGTTATCGACTCGGAGGAACGGCTCCCGTTTTAAAATTATGTTCTTTTGTGTACACGGACCATCATCCCGTGCTCGTGGATATTGGAGCTCTGAATGTGGAAAAGAGAGAACGCATCGGTCATCGAGAATTTTTAAACGAGAAGAAATGGCATCGGTTCTTGAAACGACGAACGACTCAAGACATTATTCGGTACGTGAAACTCATGCATCCGGATTATTTTAAGAAGAAATGTCGTGGTCAATGCATTCTCTCCGAGAAAGTTGTCTTCAACGATGTAACGCATCAACTGATTTGTAAAAGTCGACAACGCAGTCTGGCCGAGGTTTTAGATACTTTTCAAGAACTCATGCCCCATGAGCCTATTCGTCAACTCATTCGAACGTGGCTTTCTGCGAGATAAACAAGAAGATGGATTATAAACAACTCGTCCTCGATTTATTGAAACAGAAAAAATATCCCATTTTAGTGGGTTATGTGGTCATGGATATTTATTACAAAGAGGTTTATAAATCAGACGGGAAAGTAAAACGATTTGACTCCCCATGTTTAGAGTTGAATCAAAGATATTTAGAAGAACCCAATCCATATAAACTGGAATTTATCACTTCGGACGAGAGCAGTAAATTGGTTATTCGACGACAAATCGATCCTAAAGATTTTAATATAAATCAATATCCGGAAAAATGTTTTCGTGTTAAACTGTCCAGTCACCATCTTGCTGAATTTGATATGTTTAAATACAAGATGTTCGAAGAACAAATTTATAATTTCATAATGTATCTGAATAGTAACATTCCTGCCATTCGAGAATTTTTGAACTTAACTCACGATGAAAGTACTCGATATTTACCCCAGTCCATACGACTATGGGTGTATAACTATAAAACGGCCAAGATCACTCATCAAATTATGGATCCCGAATATTTTGGACCCCGTTCATCTCTTTTACTGGAAACACGCATGATTCAAGGTTTATTGTCACCGTGCACTTCTAAATCAGTATTATTGTCCCTTCGAGATGATTATGCTTGGAAGAATCATACCGATAAAGCCATTTTACCGTCTTATGTATATGATTACGATCCTTATAATTTATATTATTCGGATCACTGGAAGGCTCTTGTCCCGCTGGCTTTTAATCCGTTAGAAAATCCCATCATTTAATATTCCAGTTGCAGCACGTACTCATCGTCTTCACTCCCGTCACGAACAAAATTGATGTAACGTTTCGTTTGAGGATCCTTGTAGCGACAGACTTGGCGAATACCCCGACAAATAGATCCCGGCAAATTTAAATCTCGATCCATTCCTCGAGTCGGTTTTAGAATCAGACCCGATTCGTTTGTCTCGAGGGCTTTTATAAACTTTTGATCGTAGCCAACACGAGCTTTGAGTTTGGACTTTCTCTTTCTCCCTCTTTTTGGGTAGAGGAGCCAAGTAATGCCGAATGGGTATATCTATACTCGAAGAGCGACTTCGGGATCGATTTCGGACTCTTGTTGGACTTGGAGATCGACTTCGGACTCTTGTTGGACTTTGAGACCGTGTTCGGACTCTCGTTGGACTTTGAGATCGTGTTCGGACTCTCGTTGGACTTTGAGATTGTGTTCGGACTCTCGTTGGACTTTGAGATCGACTTCTCGATCGACTTCTAGAACGTTGACGTTGAGATCGACGCCGCATATTTGGATTTATTTCTACTTTATTACGGTTTAAGAAACGTTTTACATAGTCTTGGACACGAGGTTCTTCACTCATAGCGTCATACCAGTAATTTCCCGGAAGGATTATAAATTTATCGTCTCGAAACTTTATAAACTCTTCTGGACTATAGCGGGAAAAAAATTTTTGTAAATGACACAAGTCGAATAAAACGTGCCCCAACGAACATGTCCCTGTCAATTCAGAACGACGCACGTTTCGATTTAATTTCTCTTCTAACACTTTTTGAACATACTCAATAGGAACTTTGGAAGGATAAGACATTTTTTTTTTGCTTTATATTCCCCAAATGACTTGTCCATAGAAATATAATCGGAAGAAAACTGAATCTCGAACGTGCTGGTGTGTATCATAGTAAGCGTGATCGTAGAAATCAAACACATCTAAATGAGCCAAGGCATGTAAAGTAAAAATGAATAATAATTGCCATGTCGTTTCATTACGATAAAATCGAGTTTGATCTACATTGAACTGATTAGCATAATAGGTGTTCATATTGATCGTGCCCCTGTTTTGATCTACCAGCATCTTGTTCGAAGTGGAATAGTTTAAGCAGTAATTACGATGAATTTTAATAAACTCGAAAAGATTAAAAATAACGTAGACGGGAATTTTTCCTTCCTCGGTTTCGGTTTCATTAATATATAACTGAATAACCTCTTTGGGTCCTCCTGGCTCTTCACAATAATACATGGACATTTCGTAACGGTCCAATCGACGAATTGGATTTTCCAAGATACGATTGAGAATCGAGACCCATCGTTCAAATATGAAATGGAATTTTTTAAAATCGATCGTGGCCCAATCATCCATGATTTTAAAGCATGCCGTACAAGCATCTCGCCAAGTATTAATTTTAGACTGAAGAGCCGTTCGACGACAAGATCGACGTTCTTCGTGTTGATCAACTCGTCTTTCCATATCCTTATCTTTTGTTTTTTTTCCAAAGAAAAAAAAAAGATGGCTGAAATGTATATATTCTTGATGATGTTTGGTCTCTTTCTATTTTTCTTTCCTACTTCTGTCATAGAATCGGATTCCATCCCCATGAACGAATCTATACCGCTTAAAGATTGTCGACGAGAAAAAGTCTGGTGTGTGGATACATGTGATTTTCTTTCCACAAACGGGGAAGAAATGCAATGTGTTCGAGGACTCTGTATGCCCAAACTGAATCCTTACCCGTGTCAAACTGAAAAAGGGGGTATGATTATTCTTACCGAAAAAAATGGATTCTATCAGTGGTCGTGTTACTGTACGGATCCAGCTTTTTACAATGGACCGGATTGTGGAGAACTGGCGAAAGACGTTTGTCAAAATGGTACATTTATCTATAGGGGGTTCAATCAGCATGAATGCATGTGTCAATTTCCACAAGTAAAGGCTATGATTCAAGGAAAACCTCAGTGTGTGCATAGGAATATAGCTCGGTTTTATCGGGATCCGTAATGAACTGGATCATTAAAAAATGTACGTCTGAAAATGTCTCAAATTTTTTGAAAAAACAAACCGTGACTCTATCTTACATTGGGTGCAATTAGAAATTACCCCTCTTTTCGTCCGAAAATGATGTCTCACAATTTCGAAAAATTGAAGACATCAATTTCGGACGAAAAGAGAGATTTTTTTTTTTTTTTTTTTTTTTTACCAATTCAATCGATTTGATCCTTATGGTTTTTTAATTATCCAGACTCTCACTTATCTATTTAAACAATCCGACATTCCCTACAGATCAGTCTGTACTGCTGAAGAGGTAACATCTTTCAACGCAGCTTCTACGTTACGACAAATGCTTCAATAAAGGTAAGAGATTTTTCCTTCATAATTATTTTTCGTTTTACTAGAAAGAAATGATTATCCTATTTTTTTTGAACCTATCTAAGTGTTTTGAGTTCTACTTCAGATTACGAAGTGCTTTTGAAGATCCAATCTGGTTATCTTTTTCAATCCATAAAAGCAATGATCCCTATATTTTTTGAAAGTTTTTTAAAGAATAGATTCTTGTGTTACTGATTCCATCTCTTTTTTAGCTTCTTCTCGTATATATTTACGATATTTTGCAATTTTCATGGAACGTTTAATGATGGTATAGGAAGGATTAAAGGGTCGATACGGAAAATACTTTCGAAAGAATCGTTTTAATTTTCTTAAGCAACCATCTAATGATTGAGGGAAAAGTGGGCCGGCAATAACCCAAGCCAAAAATTCATACAAAAACCGATTACGTTGATCCCATATATTGGACGATGCCAATTTCTTTTCTGCATAATGTCGTCGAAGATCTGTTTCGTTCAGAAGTTTTAAAATTTCGTTTGCTTTTAAGTCAGTTTCAAGAATGACAAGAATAAATAAAGCCATCTCTTCATATTCATAGCGATCTATAA
Organism: Stegodyphus dumicola; assembly: GCF_044657685.1. NCBI lineage: Eukaryota > Metazoa > Arthropoda > Arachnida > Araneae > Eresidae > Stegodyphus > Stegodyphus dumicola. The sequence goes on along the minus strand of NC_140768.1, from coordinate 156,190,428 downwards.
CTATTTTTCTAAGTTTTTTGAGATCATTTAATGTAAGAAGAGGACCTTGACATCTTTTAATATGAATTTGGTTCGAGCGCTCCCTTTTTTCACCGAGCAAACGGTATAAAAACACGATTTTATTTTTTATTTTATTATACGATTTCCTCTTTTCCTCAGTCAGATACTTTTCATATATCTCTAGTGCTCTTTTATAATGATATTTTATACCGTCACCATGTTTTTGATACCAATCATAGAATTCATTAAAATAAAATTCATACTTAGCTCGTGTTCCTTCCGAAATATTCATACGTTTAATAATATTTTGACATTCCTCCATCGACGGACATTGTTTGAATACTGTATTGTCAGGCTTATGTCTATGTTTAGGAAGAGCGTTATCCCAACATTTCCATCGTCTCATTCGTTGGTATTCTTTTTCTTTGAATCGAACGTTTGGATCTTTTCGCCTTTCTCGTTTTCTCCATCGATTTGCTTCTTTTACTCGTTCCAGTGACCAATAATGTTTCAAATATGCTTTTCTTTTTCTTTTCCTTTCAGATAAAGTTGTAGGTTCCTCAGTATCCATCTTGATTCCTACCCTTCATTATTAATTATTATCTATTATTTTTCACTTCGTCTTATATTTTTTAATCTAATCCTTTTTTGGTACCTAAAAAGTAAATTGATTAAAAAAAATATAAGGATTCCATAAAACTTTTAAATTTTCCTTGACGGTAAAATAACAAAGATCCTAAAATCCTTACCTTTTAAATAAAGTGTGTCCCATAGGACAAACCGGTTTGTCCTATGGGACACACTAGATTTAAAAGGTAAGGATTTTAGGATCTTTTTTATTTTACTAAAAATTTGATAAAAAGGTTTATACTAGAAGGTTTCAAAATTTTATTAATGATATTAAATTATTATTAATGATTTTTTGAATGGGTGCCAGGATCTGACGCTATTGATAAAGAAATAACTTAATCCATAATATATATGTCTGAAAAACAAATACCATGAAGGGGGAACATAGTTTTCCTAATATTTATCTTGCTGTGTTTCATAAATCATGTAGATGGTCAGACAAATTACTAATGTAATGACAAATAAACAGTAAAGCTGAATAGTATGAATAAAAGGCATAAATGTCTTATAATTAGATCCAAAAACGGATCGGAGAAATGATTCATAACTCATTTTATCTTGTTCATTCCTTTCTCTCTAATTACGTACAAGTTCTATCAATATCCTTAATGGATCCAAGATTCTACTTCAACAATAAAATTGACTCATCGTAAGATTTTTTACTTGCAGATACTCGAGCCAGTTTGGTCTGTTTATTAGAATTCGAAATACATTTCCCGCATCTGTTCTAACCAATGGATTCTGGATTTACAACGAGCGGTTTTTATCAGAAGCATAAAAGACTTTCCCCATCTATTCTCTAGCCATGGATTTTAGATTTTATTAGACCCCTTAGCGAATGTCAGTTCAGATACTACGCCAACTATAAAATCGGCTCATCGTAAGCTTTTCCACTTGCGGATACTTTCTCAGATGTCTATTTTTTTCTTTTTTTAATCCGAACCTCTCAAAAACAAAGGATAATGAATATTCATAAATACGCTACACTTTACAGCCAATTTCATGGCTTGCATTTAGGAGGATTCAATGTGATTCAAGATACGATTTTTTTTCCCTTAGCCCATATGCGGCTTCAACCTTCTGTGATTCGAAAACTCGCTCATTTCGATAAAGTCGTCCCGAGTCAGAAACCACTCGTTCTCGCCCTAGCCGCCTATTGTAAAATGTCGGACTTGTCGTGTACCGTTTTTCTTCAACGCAATGCATCATGGATCCTTCTTTTAGAAAACGAACGGGTCATTTTCCCCACGATCCCGAATTCATCGGAATCCTCCCACAATCTTTTCAAACTTTTCGCCACACCATTTTTTGTGAAAGATCCTAAAACGATCGAACGGTATTTACAAAATCCCGTGTTCGAAAACGTATACCGCTCCCAAAATAATCATACAATTCTATATTTAGACGAATGGGATATACCGTATCCAGGAGGACATTACTTTGATGACGATAACGGGCCCAGATTACATTTACCAGAAGATGACGGAGGGAAAAGGTATCGTCTTTGTTTTTTGTCCAACCAGGTCCATCACGAGAACGACCTCGTCCATAATTTCATCAACGAATGGAAAGATCGACCGGACGTTTATTACGATCCTCTGAAAACGCGAACGGCTTTTCCGTCTTCCTTTATTGAATTTTTACCGTCCGTGAATCCTGAGAAACCCATCCCGTTTCCCATTGAGTACAATAAGAGTACAGCGCTCATTCAAAAACAATGGACGTATCAGCACCATCCTGAATATATTGTCCAAGATATTTTGAATACGTACGATCAGAGAAATTCGCTTGAGAAGGTCGGACTCTTGATCGAATACCCGTTTCAAATCGGGTTCGAAAATGCTACTCGATCGAATCCTAACGGGAAATGCATTGGACTCGTCGTCAACGGTTCTGAACCGGAAACGATTTTATACGTTCGATCACCGTATCAGCGGTACATGGAATATCAAGCCATCCCCACGACCGTGCACTGGATTCCTATTCTTTACGAACCAGAAACCACGTATCCACTTCAACCGGTCGTACTCTGTACGACGATCATCGGGTTTGAATACAAAAAGGCTTTCTTATGTTTAAGTTATGTCATGCTCGAATCTCATCCGAAACAACCTGCTAATAGAAACACAGCGTGTCTGTTCCATCCCGTCACAGATGTGAGCGAATTGACGTTTCTCGAGAGTTACGAATACGATTGTCAGCATGCGCTTCACCGAGTTCGATATGCTTCCATTCCTCATGATTTATGGTGTCTGACCAAAATCGAAGAAGAAAAACCAGTTCCACTTGCTAAACCCTATGCTCATCTACCTTACCTGGTTCAATCATGGCTGGAATTTTATCATCAGAATCGTTCCACGGATCCAGAAATCAGGTACGGCAATCTGAAACTCTTTCAATTGGCTCTAACTTTGGCTCGACATAAAATATGCTTTTCGGCCGAAACGGTCGAAACCGAAGAAGAAGAAGGTATCATTGTACCAAGAAATTCATCGTCCCCGATCGTCATTCGCCTAAGTCGGGAAGCTCGAAAATTTCTCGATATTGTCCGGTTAAGAATTGAATTTATGGAACGACCAGTTTCCTCTCCATGTGTTCTGTTGTAAAGAGAAAAAAAAACGAAACAAATATCTGTAGATTGAGAAATGGTGATTCCCTTAGCTCAGCTAGGAACTCAACTCACAAGAAGTGCGAAAGTTATCCACTGATATACACAATTCTTGAAACGATGACGTCATCTTGAAATGTCTTGTGAATCGAGTCGGCTGGAAAAAATTTCTGAGAGCTTTAAAAAAAAAAAAAACTTTTTGTTAATTTTTATCATGTCTTTAAGACATGATAAAAATTAACTCTCTCTTCTTTTTGGCTGGGAAGGATGTCTCACCGTTTCAAAAAACAAACCGTGACTCATTCTTGCAATGATTGCCATGAGAAAGGATGAGTTATGATTTGTTTTTTCCAAACGGTGAGACATCCTTCCCAGACAAAAAGAAGAGAGAGTTAATTTTTATCATGTCTTAAGACATGATAAAAATTAACAAAAAGTTTTTTTTTTTTTTTTTCATCTACAGAAATTTTTCTGGGATCTCAGAAATTTTTCCTAGCCGACTCGATTGGCAAGACATCTCAAAATTCTTTCTAGAATGGGCTCTCGCTTATCTATTTAAACATTTCAAGTTTTACTTCAGATCGCTCAGGAGGGTTGAAGAAGAAGCATTTCGTCACTTGGAGATCATATTGTATTCTTTTCCATTTCGGAATTGGTCAAGATTCGATTAGGAGCAGCAATCAAATAATCATACATCTGATTACATCGTAGCAAATAATCGACCGTGATCCAATTGAGTTGAATATTCACAATATTAAAATTAGACTAAAAAATAGAGTATTTCAACGCGAGTTATTTCGTACGTCATATCTCCCCGTTGAGCGAACTGGTCGGCTATCTGATCTATTTCCGTAATGATAGTAAAAAAGTTCAATGGATCCACGACCAATTCTGTATTCCATTGAATTGTAAATGGAAGTACGAGGTTTTGTTCACTCAAAAAATACAAATAGCCGTATTTCTCTTTTTCTCGAAACAGCGTTTGAATATAGTCTCGCACCGCTTCCCGTACTTCTGGATCGCGCACCAGTTCGAGCGTGACGAGGCTCGTGAAGGGCGGAAATTTATGAAATTTGATATATTGAGGTACCACGGTATTCAGTCGAGGACGATATTTATGATGAAGAAGGTGATCGATAGGAGTCTTTAAGGATTGAAGTGTAACGATATCCATCTTTTCTTATACGAATTTCCAAATAATAAGGCCGATGATGACAAGAACGATTCCCAACAAGATTGGTTTTAGGTACGGTATATTACCCAAAACATCCAAAATACCACTCGTGATGGAACCCGTCACGTCTTGACTGAAATGCGTTAAAGCTTCTCCGATCGTGGGTCGACGGCATTTCAATTCTTGCGTCGGTGTACAATCGTGATATTGACAATCACATAATCGACAACACGTATCCTCTTTCTCGTTGTCGTACCCTTCACACGCATTCCATTGCTGAATAGGAAATCCCGTGCACGATTCGATCCCGTGAACAGGTTCGGGTTGACAACAACTCAATTCTTTAAGTTTACAAACCATGTCCCCTCCGTTGTAGAGAAAACAGCCCGAATTGTCCCGAATGTATTGGTTGACATATTGAGAACCGAGCGCGACGGCCGTCACCCCTCCTGCGGTCAGAAGAGCTTTCTTACTAAACACTTTATTAAAAGCTTTTTGAAGGGGTTTATTCTTCGCGACGACTTTAGCGACCTCCCCTGCTCGTTTGAGAGGAATGTCGAATTGTTTAAATTGTTTAGCGACTTTGCCTCCAGACTTGTTAAAAAATCGCATGTCTCTTGACCCTTGCCGGATTTTCAGAAACCAAGACAATGAACGAATCCAATTGTATTTTTAGTAATCGAAAAATTCCTTGTGGGTCGGACAATATTTCGGCGTTTCGGAATATTCTCTGCCTGAACCATCTTCGAAATCCTTATGGATTGCAAATTTATTATCATCGAATGGAATCGGAATCGCATACCAAGGTCGTTGGACCTTTCCTGATTGTGAAGGAAAATTTCTCGTTTCCGAAAAATACTGTCATTTTACCGACGCGCGAGTTCCTGGATAAACATTTCCGACCCGATTTACACGACGTCCAGTTGGACGATCTCACATTTAAACTCAACCCGTGCATCGAGCAATATATCAACCACCTGTATTCTCAAGACCCGACCGACTTGAAACGCAATAATGCCATGGATGTGTTTGATCGGCGTTTCCATTACGAACTGCTACGGAATTTAAGTGTTGGCAACACGAACGAAATTGGTTTAGGCGTGAACAATACCACGAAGATGCAAGAAGAAATGATGGTTCATTTCAAGAGCACGCTTCAGCAACGTCTTTGCGGTTTATACCACTATATTAATAATTCAAATGTAGCGACGCTTTTCGACAAGATAAAGGTATGCGACATGGCGAATGGAGGTCTTTTTGTCGACCCTAAAACGGAATTCTCTCCCTTTTACAATTTCCTGCTGGCGCATTGTTTATTCGATTTTCATAAACTACCCAATTTAGACCTCGTTCCCGAAACCGTTATTTCGAATGTCGCGTACAAGAAAGGGGTTGGGTTTTATACGTTAGAAGATATTTGTCACCCTGAACCGATTGTTGTGATGGGAGAAGAAACAGGATCTTCGTATCTCTATCAATCCAAATGCATCACGTATCCCAAAGAAACGGCTTTAAATAAACAATTGACGAGAAAGGATTTGCCCGATAATCTCATTATGAAAAATGCCATGCAGTTTTCTGATACGCGGTTCCTAACTTGCTAAATGCGAAAAGGTTTGGAGAAAAAAATTGATTTGGTTGGGGGGTTAAAAAGTCAGTACAGAAAAATTTCTATTATGTAAAAAGGAAAAAAAAAAGAAAATGGTAATGTACCTTGACACAGAATCTGTTTTCATCATGTAGAAGCTTGTACACAAACCACAGCATTAAACGATCTGAAATGAAACTTGAATGGCTTAAATAGATAAGTGAGAACACATTCTTGAAAAAAAATGATGGTCTTGTTGATCGAGTCGGCTGGAAAAAATTTTTGAAATCTTAGAAAAAAAAAACTTTTTGTTAATTTTTATCATGTCTTTAGACATGATAAAAATTAACAACCCCCTTCCCTTTTTGTCTGGGAATGTTGTCTCACACTTTCTAAAAATAGACTATAACTCATCCTTTCTAATGGCAATCATTCCAAGAATGAGTCACGGTTTATTTTTCGAAAGAGTGAGACAACATTCCCAGACAAAAAGGGGAGGGTAGTTAATTTTTATCATGTCTAAAGACATGATAAAAATTTTTATCATGTCTAAAGACATGATAAAAATTAACAAAAAGTTTTTTTTTTTTTTTTTTTTTTAAACTTCTAATCCAGATTATCCAGATCACGACGAGACCTGAGAGCGTACGGTTTATACGCAAATTTACTAAACTTGTTCTTCATAGAACTGGCAGAAACCTCACCTAAATAGACTGGATCCTCATTGCCTTTTACATCCTCAGCCTCCTTCTTAGGCTTCTCTTTCTTGAATGGTTTGCACAGATCTGGATTGATCTTGCTTTTGATGGGAACCTGGTCTGGATCCACCTTTTCAGTTTTGATTTTCTCTTTATCGAAGGTAGTGGAAATGGTTTCGTTAATAATATTTCTCGAAGAAGGTTCTAAAATATTTAACTGAAACACGGGTTTTTCGATCATATTCAGAGCATCTTCTTGAAAGAGAATCATATCTCTACAAATGCCTCCTACTCTACAATACAAAGCGTCCGTTTCGTAAAAGTACCGCGAATTAATTTTAATATTTAAAATACCAATAAACATATCGTTATTCACAAATTCTTGGTCCAGGGTTTCTTGAAACACGTTTAAAAGGGTCGTTCCATCAAACACTTTGGATTTGCGTAAACACCATTGATTTTGAGACATCTGAGAATTCAGATCATTTCGTTGACTCATTTGCCGACACGCTTTACAGAGAGAAGGTCTACATTTTTCAATGAAGAACCGACATTGTTCTGAAATCAGCATTTGGGAATGATCGGCAGCCACGGCTTTGGTAATGTCCACCAGAGGAGGACAGAGTTTACATATGAAAGAATGGGCATTCAGATTCCTCTTATAATTAGTAGCGCAGAGAACCCAATACCCCGCTACGAGAATATTATAATGATGATTGAAATCTTTAATATTTTCAATCTGAATATAACCTTTTTCTACGGGATGCTGGAACGGGATCGCTTTAGCTTGAAAATCTTGAAACTGAGGATTGTTGGCTAATATATTTTTCCATTCTCGGCTCACGAGGTTTAACGTTCTCAGGTTATTTTCAACGATTTCGTCAATCCCCGCTTTTAAAATCGGGTGCGCAAGAATACGATCGATTAACTCTGAATATTCCATAGTTCCCCTTTATTATTATTTTATGGACTTCTAAACATCTCGGTCTGTTTCCTCAATTCTTTCGCGTACCGGTCAATGATTTCAATCGTTTGATTCATGCAATAGGTTAAGAATTCATCTTTAATGTAGGCTGTATGCGACCCCTGCCAATCTAACCCTCCTGTCAGAGTTTGTACGTCCCATTTGATGTATTGCAATAAAACATCGGTCCATTCTTTCACAGTCATATTGGATCGAATGCTTCGATCCACGAAATCCAATTTATTCAGCACGGATCTAATATATTCTTCCGACGAAAAAACGGTTTTTCCGTACACGACATCAAATCGTAATCGAAAATAGGACACGTATAATTGATAAAACAGGTCGCTGAGCATTTTGAAATCGGACGATACGGAGGGAGAAGGGGTTGGTTCGGTTTTAATGTGTTCCAATTCCTTTTGCAAGTGGGCTTTTTCGTCCAGACATCGATCCAAAGCGTGTTTGGCCTCTTGTAAATCCAATGACAGACCTCTTACATAGTCTTCGTCGACCGTCGATACGTGCTTTCGTTTATATTTCGAAGTATCGGACATTTCTACATCCTGCGGAGCTACGAGAGCTTTAGCCAGTTGGTTTTCTAAAGTTTGGTTTCGAGACCGAGACACTTCCAGTTGGTTTTGTAAATCTTTCACTTCCCGCTGTAATTCCTCCACTTGATCCGTAGGATACGTAATGGCCGGTACAGTAGTGGGTTCTTTCACTTCGGTGATGTGAGGACGTTCCTCCAACTGCCGTCGATATAGGTCTCGTTCCTGCTCGAAATATAAAATCACCGAATTCGCCAATTCTTCAATGGGATCCGGTATGTTCGGAAACTGGGCTCGAAGCGTGACAATTTGTTTATAAACGAGATCTTGAAATTGTCGATGCTCGTGAATTACGTTTTGGAGTTGATGGACAACCGCTTGCGGCCAATCTTCCCTCTGATCACTAGGGTCATTCTGAAGGATCGTTTTTAGGAACGTGGTCAATTTCGTTTTGGCGTAGAGGAGGTACTCATTACATTTCGTATAATTACTTTCGACTTGATCGAGTTTCTGTTTCAATTCGAAAAGTTGTTCTTTGGTTTTACGGAGCTCGACTTCACAATCGTTGCGATTCTCGACCTGTCGAGCCCATTCGATCATGCTCGACGCCAAATTATCGAATTGAACGACCGGTATTTCGGGAAAATGACCTTTCAGTTGCGCCAATTGCGTTTCGAGGGTCCTCTCTAGATTTTCTTTGAATTGGAATACTTTTTCGAGTTCCGAGAGAATCTGATCGTAATCCGTGGCCCCAAAATACGCATTCCATTTAGTCCGTATCAGAGTTACCAAATTCGTTTTCAGGACCTCCAGTTTCTTTTCCAAAGCGACGCGTTGCCGTTTTTCATGTTCTAGACTCTGCTGTAATTTTTTATGTTCTTGGCTACGATCCCGATGGAGTTGAGCTTGGATTTGTTGTAGGACCTCCTTCGCTTCGTTCTGGTTCTCAATCGATTGTTGAAGATCGTGCAATCGTTGCAAGAGGGTCGTGTCTTCCATCATGCTTTTAGAGGAAGAAGGGAGACTGTGAAGAATGGTATGAGCTAAATTGTCGGGCGTTAGCGATTGATTTAAAGCATTCCCGAGAAGTGTTAATTGGTTCAAAAGCTGGGTTTGCCAATTTTGTAAATACTGGATATACGTTTGAATTTGCTGGAAGAAAAACGTTTTCCAATCTTGGTTCGCACCTAAAGGTTTCCAAAATGAGGGGGGAAGGATCGTCTGTAAAAACGTCATAAACTGCGTTTCGTGGAACTCCTTCATTTGTTTAGCCATTTCGTCTCGAAGAATCGTCTCGATATGAGGATTTTTCTTTTGCAGCGTGTCAAGAACGCGTTGAATACCTTCCTGGAAATGTGTTTCGGACTCGATTTTCCATTTTTGCAGGAGGTCGGTTCGTTCTTTCTGACCCTGCTCCAACTGCTTTTCCAACATCCGTTTTTCGTTTTGACAAAGGGTCAATTGTCCTTTCAGTTCCTCGTTCAATTGCTGGACGTGCTGTTTTTGTTCCGATTGATATGATGTTAAAAACTGGTCAAGGGTTTCTTGTAATTGCTCTAATTTAGATCGCGACGACTCGATCATGAGCTGCTGAGAAGGAGGCGATTCGAGCGGTAAAGTTTCAATGACCGTAGTCGTAGAAGAAGGAGGAAGTTTCAGTTGCTCGATCTAAAGCCATTTGCAAAGGGCGGATTAAACTTTCCGTTCGTTGCATCCATTCTTCAAGTCCCGTTTCGTAGCGTTGGTGCAGCATTTGCCATTCGTTCATCAAACGGTTTGGAAACTCGATATTATTATTATTATTCAATTGTTGTTGTTGTTGTTGTTGTTCTACTATTTGCCTTTGCCATTGTATTTTTTCAGACTCATGCGTTCGAATTTGTGTCTGTAAGGTTTCGTGATCTCGTTTCAATTGCTCCCACTGAGTTTGTAAGGTTTCGTGATTCCGTTTCAGCTGCTCCAACTCAGTCTGCAGGGTTTCTTTCTCCCATGTAAGGCGTTCCAATTGTCGTTGCAAATCCACGACTGAATGCTCTTTTCCGAATCGAGCGGTATTCACATATTGTTCTTTTTCCGCTAGAAAATAACGCATTTCGTTCCGGTGCTCTTGTTGGAGCGTCTCGATTTGTTTCTCAAAAGCTTTCCGATCTGCGTCCAATTGAGTTTCCAAAGAAGCGATTTTGTTTTCCAGGTCCTGCGATTCCATCGGAACAATCTCTTCCAAATGCAAGCCCGAAATGCGAAACAAGAAATCGATGATGCTCGAACTCTTTTTATACAGTTGAGGATAGAGATGGAGTAAAGGTCGACTCAGGAGAAAAGCATCGATCACGTCGTCTCGAAGATTTTGTTTGAGACCATCGACAACATTTAAAGATATAAAAGTGGGGTCGGACTGGTATTGAATAAGACATCGAACCAGTTCTCGTAACATTCTTTTCTTTTTGCTTTTTTTAAATCATTAAAAGGTAGGCTACTTTGTTCAAATCGAGCAACATGTATTGATATTTTTCTTCGGAGCGGGACGATAACCAAATCATGACTTCTTTCAAGTAGCGACGATTCTTTCTAAAGTGGGAAACGTATATTTTAAATCCTTCTCGGGTCCATAATTCATTATTTCGGTAAAACGGTAGCCAATAATTACATTGTTCACGATTCACGTCGAGGAACGTTTCGTGATGGAATGACGCAATCATGGGCGAAACATACATCACTAAAGACATATTCAAAACGACAAACCAAACACCGGTTAATTTCGTGTCGTCAAAAGTAATTTCACAAGTATAAAAGTCCGATGGAATAGAATCCGTATGCAGGTAAGGTGGAAGGGAGCGTTTAAACAATTTATGAAGTTTGGCAGCCAATTGAGCACTCGCAGCTTGTCCCGTTAAATGTATGAAGTGGAGGATGAGCATGGGATGTAAATAGTGATACCAGTTGGACCACGATTCCCAGACGTGCGTATTTCGTTTGAAAAATCGGAGGCGCATGCAATGCTGTAACTGGAAAGGTTCTCTTTTTATGTAGGTCATCGTCAGATCGCTTAAGGCGCGAAAAGCCATATTGCGAGGAAGTACTTTCCAGAACAAGGAAAACGGATTGATGGTCGAACAAACAAATAAGGTATTATTTTCATAGGAGACCTTGATAAAATCTCGAGAGGGAAATAAACTTTGTAAAAACTGATCGGTCGTATCTCTAGAGACGTTAATCCAACGAGGATCCTCTTTTGTTCCATGCACGCAAAAGACTAAAGACCCACGAGGAAACGGATAGTCTTTGTCTAAATTTTCTCCTTGGAAAATGAGTCGATTATGTTTACGTTTTTGTCTAGAAACGATAAGGACGTTTATGTCTAGAAAAGTAAAAGCTGGCTGGGAAAAATTTCTCAGATAATCTAAAATGTATATTAAAAAAAAAAAAAAAAAAAAAAAAAAAAAAAAAAAAAAAAAAAAAAAACTTTTTGTTAATTTTTATCATGTCTTTTAGACATGATAAAAATTAACTGTCCCCTCTTTTTGTCAGGGAAGGATGTCTCACTCTCTAAAAAATATACCTTTACCCATTCTTTTATTGGAGCTCTATTTTTAGAAAGGATAAGTCATGTTCTATTTTCCGAAAGTGTGAGACAACATTCCCAGACAAAAGGGGAAGGTAGTTAATTTTTATCATGTCTAAAAACATGATAAAAATTAACAAAAAGTTTTTTTTTTTTTTTTTTTTAATATCTACTTTGGAATTTTTTCTGAGCTCTGGCTAGAAAGAACTCTGGTTTATCTATTTAAGACGTGCGAAACGAATTTCACTTTAAATCATTCTGTGCCGTGAATTCAACATTATATAGGAACAGACTTTATGAAGGTAAAAGTGCTCAGTTTATTTATTCTTTAGAGGAGCACGTGGAGATTTTATAGGATATTTACTTACAAAGCATTGCTTGTATTTTTTTAAGAAATATTAATCAAGTTAAAGATATATAATCATGTCGCAGAGCCTCCATTATTTAACAAGGATTAATTCGGTTGGAGATGCGCCCAACGATGCTTACATTTTCTACCAGATGTCGGGAGGAATCTTTTACTGTAACCGAAAAGACTACGCACAATTTTCTCGATTTTATACTCGAACGTCTGCCGAAAATCTTTTTTTTAACGATGGATCTTTGCTCGACGACCCATCATTCCCTTATCCTAGATATTGATATTAAAACCGAATGCGATGCATCACTTCCTTCATCTATGCTCTACGATTATGTAGATTCTGTTATTCTCTCAACCTTAAAATTTTACTTTTTATCCCTTAAGCATTTTACTTTTATTGTGGCTGTTCGTCCAGGAGGTGGTATTCATGTCCATTTGCCGGAAATCTCGATCGCTCATGATGATTATATTCAATTCTGCAGCCAACTTCAACCCCGGTTCTATCACGAAACATCTGAATTTATTTTCCAGTTGGACGTTTTAGCGAATGCGACGCTTGTGAATTCCTCCAAGCCCTATACGAATAAATACGAACCCATGCTGATTATTTATGTAGACGAACAAACCACCTGGCGTTTAGATTTGACCAATCCCAATGCTTTCAGCATGCGATTGTTAGGCATTCAATCAAAATTTAAACGTCGCAAGGATAATACCAATTCCCTTTTTCGTAAACTGCTCCACCTCCAGCCAATGGATATTCAAAAACAACTTTATGAATATATGATGCCTGTGGTGACACTGTACGATCCTTTGTATCGAGTATCGTATCCCACGCTTATTAGCAAAGATGAGGAAGCTGGACCCGACGATGAAAAAGTGGCTACGTTTGTGTATAAACTAAAAACCCCGATGTATATTTACAAAGGGAAGGATTTTGGAACCGAAGGTCATCATTGGTTAAAAACGTTTTACTTTATCAAGTTTAACGGGTTTGTGATTTCAGACTTTGAATCGAATAACCGGGCTCTAAAACGATGGTACCGGGAAAGTCAAAATTCTATCGTCATCGAAAACGATGTATTCCAGACGGTGAATCAAGCTCTCAAGTTAGACAATCCTAGTTTGCATTCCGATCCCAATCCCCTTCGTACGATTATGCAGTACAATCAAGGTTACTATTTTTTACCTGTCTTTTGTGCCTTGTGTCAACATTTACGAATGTCCTCCCATACACTCGCATCCCATTTGCGTACGATATTAGAATCTCACGAACTCATAGATTCTGTAGAAAAAATCAACAGTAAAATTATAGATATCATTTCCCAAGATTTTACTCTCGACACGATCCTCTTTTGTGGTTCGAATCTCAATCCTAAAATTTACAAATTTAAAGATAAACTGGACGTTCTTATCAAAACCATGAAAGGCGTTATTTTATATTCGGTGTCTGGAGATCAGCTCGTGGAACAAATTCATCGAATTCAAGAGCGATATTTTCCGATTCTCGTCATTACCATGCAGAATTCCTGCAAGAAACCTCAACGCTATATGTGGAATAATATCCACGAGTACTGGCAAGAAGTGCCCCACCAGATAGAAATTCTAAACCTGATGAATGCCATCTGGTCCTCCATTCAGGCCTATGCTCGGAATCAGTTTGCCGATAAAACTAAAAACATGTGTCCTTTCACAGACATTATGAAACAGGTCAACATTAATTATGTGGTCTCGTCCATTCTGAGTCGAACCAACATTGATCGTAAAATCATTCAAATGGATCGACATAAATGGCATATTCGAACCCACGATGGGGTTCTGAATCACTTGACGGGTCATGTAGGAGGGACGGTTCCGGAATTTTACCTATCGGATCGACGTCTGGGCATCAATTTTAGTCGACACGAGTTGATGCAATTTCGTCACGATCCGGATTTGATAGCCATCTATCGTTTATTAACCGACCGGAAATTTTTTCTACAATACCTGAAAAGCTGTTTTCTCGACCTCACGGACGATTTACTGGATACACTGCGGGAAAAAGTGCGCGAGTTTCATGACAAACTAGAAACCAACCCGCTCATTCAAAGCATGCTTCATTTTTATGTGCACATGTGTAAATATACGTGTTTCGAATACGATCTGTTCATGTACCTTTTAGATGTCCTGGCCAGTCTTCTCATTGCGACCAATTACGGTCGCAAATTTTTTATTTTGAAAGGCAACACGCGCAATGGAAAAAGTAAATTCTTTCAAATGATTTCGAAGGTCTTTGGAGGCTATAGTCATGGTATTCGAGCCGTCAATTTACAAACGACGAGTGGTCAAGGACTATCAGCCCAACCCGAACTGGCCTCTTCGTTATTTTGTTGTCGGGTAGTGACTGTTGAAGAAATGTCGGGAAAATTAAACGAAAACCTCGTGAAAGAAATCACGGGTAATTCGACCACCAGTTTTCGGAATTTATACGAGCAAAATGTAGGAGCGATTCCCAGTGCCAAACTCATGGCTTCTACCAATACGTTCCCAGTGTGTACGGCCACAGAGGCGTTTAATGATCGCGTGGTAGCAATTCCTTTTGACGCCGTGTTTACGAAAAATGCTCCATCCCTCACCTCAGAACAAGTGATGCAGGATCAATATTTACTCGAAACCAAAGATTCTATCGTCGAAGATTCCTATAAAGGTTTCTTTTTAATGATTTATCTGCATCTGGCCCACAATATTAACATGGAGGACGGCATGATCCGTTACCGTTCCGAACCTGAAATATTAGTAGAATTCAAAAAAGAATTTCTATCTTCGACCGATATTTTTACACAATTCAAACAGTATGCCGATGTACAAATCATTCCCGGTTCTGTTACGACCTTTAACGAACTGAAATCGGCCATTCGACAATTTTTGAAAACGATGCGCGACACCTCCATCCACGAAACGGAACTCATTATGCGTTTCAATGATGAATTTGGACATTTGAAACGGACCGAAATGGATTTCAGTTCCTTTTCAGCCGAAAATAATATTTCCTCGTCTTTGGATATAGTAGAACCCCTTCAGTTTGAAAATGCCGAATTGAATTCGTCTCTCAAACGAAAGCATGACGACGAAGAGGGAGAACACTCAACCACGAAACATTTAAAAGTGGACGATGAACCCATTGATCTGCCTCAGCATAAAAGACAAGTTATTTATTACGATAATGTTATCATCAAAAATCTGAAAAAAGACAAGAATTACTAACCTTTTTACATATGCATGAGGTAGGTTCCCAACATTTCATTGTGTAATGACTTGGAAAAAACAAAAGTTGACTGAAGAAAGCCAGATTTCAAGAAGTTTCTTCTTCAAAAACACAGAATCATGTGAAGTGAAACTCGCAATGCTGAAATATATAAGTGAGAGTCCATTCTTAAAACATGGTGATGTCCGGTCGATCGAGTCGGGTTGGAAAAATTTCTTAACAGCTGAGAAAAAATTCTAAAGATTTAAAAAAAAAAAAAAAAAAAAAAAAAAAAAAAAACTTTTTGTTAATTTTTATCATGTCTTTAGACATGATAAAAATTAACTTTACCACCCCTCACCCCTATTTTGGTTTGAATCAGGTGTCAACATGTTTCTAAAATAAATTTCCAAGAACGATATGACTCATTCTTTTGTTTAGAAATCTAGTTTTAGAAAGGGTGAGACATCATTCACAACAAAAAGAAAAAAGGGGGTAGAGTTAATTTTTATTATGTCTAAAGACATAATAAAAATTAACAAAAAGTTTTTTTTTTTTTTTTTTAATAGAATTTTTTCTCAGCCAGTTTCGAGTCATTCTTTCTCTTCTCACTGACTATATATAAGAACGTTGTTCTTACAGTCCTGGTATTGACATTAACGTAGCTGCTAGAATAAAAGCCATTGTAGGTATTTCAGCTAAGCACAAACAGAGGCATGGAAACAACTTTTTAAGAATTTCTTCAACGGGTACCGTGGATTGATAAACGCAGTTTCCTGCAGCATGGCATGTGCGTTTATAATGTTCTGAGAGAAGATACTTGTACTGTTCAAAATAATTCCAGGGAATGAGGACTTTTCCACTACATGTTTTAGCAAAGTAGATTTCACCTTGGGCATCTTTCAGGACGTAAGGTTCTTCATTTTTCACTAAATAATATTCGTTCCCTCGGAAATCCACCGGGTATCGTTCTTTTCCGTCCGCGAATTTGGCCAGAACGAATTCGTTTTGAATTTGAATAACGAGGGATTTTTTACGTTGTAGAGGATATTTTTCATTTCCTTTCCGATCTTTGGCATAATATGGAAGGCCGTCTCGAGTTTTAGCGAAAGGATCACCTTTGTCGGGATAGATTTCCCCCTTTTGGGAGTGAATGGCATACCTTTCATGACCATATTCACTTTTCACAAAGACTGGATCTTTTTTTCGATATTTGTAATATTCGCTACCATATCGATTCGGATAAAATTCCATTATATTGCTTTATCTTTTCAAAAATAAATTTCTCGTCTAATGATTTTATTTTTACTTTTCTTCGTGAGCATATTTAGCTAATAAATATTGATGATATTTATTGCCGTGCATTAAATAATCCATTGTGATCCAAGTATATTTCGGATTCGCGAGTAGTGCGTAAAAATATAAGAGATAGATGCAAGTGATATGGTAATGAGCAGAATCTTTAGGAAAAAACTGACTGGCCATTTTGCGAATAGGGTCTAAGACTTCTTCATTCGATAAAATAAATTCTTCATCATTCCATTCCAGGGCATTAAACAGGGGCTGCTGATCGATTAAAAGATATAGGTGTCCATATTGCGACATATTATCTAACACGTGACGGATATGAGCAACGGCCTGTGATTGAAAATCTCGAACGAGTCGAGGCGTAATCTCAAAAAATAAATTCAGAAACCGGTACGTCGCTTGATAGTTTTCAAGTTGAGGATTTTGCCCAATCACGAATCGGATGAGTCGATCAATCGGTAATTGAATAGTTTTCAAAACAGAAATATCGTAATACTCTGCCATGCTTGTTTAATCCTTCAAACCGAAGAAGAAGAAAAAAAATTAAATTAAATTGAAAAAAAAATGAATCATTCAACCTTTCTTCCATGGCGAATCACCGAACGGTTCAATCGACAAATAGGTCCCTCCTTTCGATATATTGTTCTTATTTCCCATACTGCCACGTTTAATTTGGAAAGAGATTTAAAATCGACCTTGGGTCTTCAATCTTGGTCCTTAATACAATTTCTACAAAAGTTTCGTCAACATCGAGTGGGTATAGAATATATAACTCTGTTCACTCGCAAGGATAAGATACGTCTAGGACCTATTGCAGTACAAGTATCAGAGCGGATTTGTTTCCAACAATTAAAGAAAAAATATGGAACTCAATCCATCCACTTAGTTGGAGCCACCTATCTAAAAGGCAAATTGAGAGATTTTCATGTGATAACCGTAGAGGATTTTAGATTCAATGTTCTCCTGAAACAAGATGACCGATAAAAATAAAACATGGAATCTTGTATCGTTCTCAATTTCGAAGGTTTCGAATTGAATGGTGATCCTCTCGCCAAAGAAATCACTCTTTCTTATAATGATGACTTTTCCGACTATATTATTAAAGAAGTGGCTTATATCACCCATGATCGTTCCCAAGGCATTATCTACGTGGAACCACCCATACCGTGGTCTGAATTATCCTATTCCGCCAAACAAAGTGTATCGAGTGTTCATTTACCGTTAGCGGATATAACGCATGGCTTTTCATGGAATGAGGGTCATTTGCCGTACGATCAATTAAAACCGTTTCTCGTAGCTCTAACGGCAGGATATAAAAACATTTACTGCCCTCATTATTGGAAAATTAATGTTTTGTACCAGATACTGGCCCGTCCTATTTATTTCAATTTCGTCTCCAAGAACAAGGAGGCGTTTCATACCGCGCCCATACCAATGAACTATGAATATTCATCGTTTTGTCCGAAACATATAGGTCGGACCAAATATTGTGCTTTCCAAGAAGCTTTGTTTTATTTTCATCGCCTTCAAGAGTACAAGAAAGAAACCTTTCCGTTTGTCATTCATAAATCTTTAGAAAAAAATGAAAAAGAAAGAGACTTACCTCCAACATTATCCAACACGTTATAGAATACTTTTTTTTCCTTCCCCATGAATGAGTCAACTAGGATCTAGGTGGGTCCCTCTTCAACAGCACGTACACATTTGAAGCGAAACTCGAAATGCTTAAATAGATAAGAAAGAGTTCATTCCTAAAAAAATGGTGATGACTTGTTAATCCAGTCGGCTGTAAAAAATTTCTCAGAGCTAAGAAAAAATTCTGTAATGAAAAAAAAAAAAAAAAAAAAAAAAAAAAACAACTTTTTGTTAATTTTTATCATGTCTTCTAGACATGATAAAAATTAACTATCCCCTTTTGTTTTCAATGATGTGTCACCATGTTTCTAAAAATACACCATGACTCATTTATTTCTTGGAATTTTTTTTTTAGAAACGGTGAGTCATGGTCTAATTTTCGAAAGGGTGAGACATCATTCCTAGACAAAAAGAGTAGATAGTTAATTTTTATCATGTTTAGAAGACATGATAAAAATTAACAAAAAGTGTTCTTTTTTTTTTTTTTTTTTTTTTTTTTTTCGCTCTGAAAAATTTTTTCCAACCGACTGGATTGAAAAGACATCCTAATCTTTTTAAGAATGGATTGTTTCAGATATTTTTCTTTCTCTCACAACTTTAGTTTTTAAACAGTATATTAATGCAGATTAGGAACGCAAGTATGACCAAGATACCTATCATAGAAAGAATGATTTTAGTCCAATTGGTGGTGGATTGATGATTATTTTCGTCAGACTGTATCGGGTTGCCATATATTTTCTTCTTTCTTTTCTTCTTTTTCTCTTCCTCTTCCACTGGATCTTCCTGTCCTGGAAGACCGCTTTCCACTTTCTCGACCACTTTACCCTCCGAGTTATTATATATAACTTTATAGGGTTGGAACCCGTGTCGAGAAGCGCGTTTAGATCTCAAATTGGTCAAATAATCCATCGGTTTCGAATGCGATTGGTACAAGTAGCCTATCAAATTTTCGGGTTCAATTCTAGGGTCTCGTATAAACGCAGGTGTCCAGGGCTTGTCATTTAAATTGGGAACAATGATGATTTGATCACACGTGATGGGGTATCCACTCGCAAAGATTTGTTCCTCACTCACTTTCTTGAACTGGACAATGTACTCGTTATTGTATCGATCGACCGGGTAGTAATATTCACCCAATTTATTTTGAGCGTACCGGTTTCCTAAAGGTTTTTGGGTAATGCGCTTATCGGCATGAATAATTTCCGGATAGATTTCATTATTGTCTGCATCTTTGGCGTATCGTTTCACGGCCGGATCTTTCATCAATTGATCGTACGATCCTTTGTCCGTCACTAAATATCGTTCGTTGCCGTGTTGATCGACCGGGTAAATAATGACCCCGTTCTTATCATGAGCATAAAAGAATTCTTTCAGCCTCGTCATGGCGAATTGACCGCTATCCGGGTAAATTTCGCCTCCATCCGCTTTCCGCGCATACACTTGGTTCTGATCGGTATCTCTTCCAAAGATGACTTGCTGAGTGAAAGGGTGAAGGATTTGATAAAATTCATCGCCTGTAGCATTTTTAGGATAGATGGGTTTACCCTGAGAATTGATAGGATAGAACGGAATACCGTTTTTATCGAGGGCGTAAGACATGTATTCGGGCTTGTGTTCCGTATCGTCGGCCAACAAGGGATATTTTTCATTTCCTGTCTCATCTTTAGCATAATAATACCGCCCGTCGGCATCTCGAGCAATCATGTCGTTCCCAAACAAATCTTTGGGATACATCTCGGCCCCGGAATGCTCTTTGGCATAAATTTCTCGACCCTGGTATTTTAGAAAGACGGGCAAGTTTTTGATTTTTCCATAATACTCCTCAAATTTTTTTTCTCCACCGATATACACGGGTTTTTTAGCATAATGGGGAACTTTATATTTGTCTAGGGCATACAGTAGACTGGGATCGTCAGTGGTAATATATGTTTCAAATTCCCTTCGATCCTTTCTATATCGTTGATTTCCAAGATTGTCGACTGCATAATACTCATCTTTTGCCATCGAAGATCCTTTGGTAATCGTTTTGCTTTATTCGTCATTGTCGTCATGGTAAATTCTCGGATAATATTCGTCCAAGTTTTCATCTTTCGCATAAATGCCTCCTCCTAAAGCATCTAAGGCCGGTTCGTCCCTATTTCCAATTCGAATATACGTTTCGAGACCGTTGAGTTGCTTGGGATAGTATTCGTCCCCACTCGCTCTCTTAGCGTAATAAGGGGTTCCATCGATGTTCCTAGCCGGCATTTCATTGTGCAAACGATCTCGAGCGTAAATTTCATCGTTGAATTCGTTGACGGGATAATATTCACCTAGCGTATTGTTTCGGAAATACATTTCGTCCTGATCCGGAGAGAGTTCAAACAGTGGTCGTTTTGTGACGAGATTAAACGGGTATTGGAATTTATTGTTCTCTAAGGGAATATAGATCCGTTGACCGTTGGAATCGAGAGGGGCATATTCGATAGGGAATTGATTGACATCGAGTTTTCGAGCGTAGTAAGGCTTTTGATGCTCGTCTTTAGCAAAATAGGGTCGATGGTGCTCGTCTAAAGCATAGATTTGTTCTTTGGTCTGAGGATTTTCCGGATACCATTCTTTTCCTCCGTAGAACAGATACACCATTTTTCCGTTTTCAATGGGAAACATGGGTTCCCCATCACTATCAAATCCATACACGGGACGGTTTTGGGCGTCGACGGGTAAAATAGAACGGTTCAGATGATCGACGGCATAGACAGGGGTTATTTTACCGGTGATGGGAGAGATTTGTTTTGCAAACACAATATTTCCATCGGGATCCAGCATATAAAATTCATCTCCTTGTCGATTCTTAGCATAAATCTCATTTCCGTCAGCCAATTTGGCATAGCGCTTATCTGATTTCATTCGATCGGGGTAGTATTCTTCGTAATTCAGGAGATCTCGCCTATGCCGACGAATTATTTCCTCATCCACGTCCATGGGAATATTGCCTACATTATCATTATTAGGAGGATTGTCATGGATTGGAGGAGGATGGTTAGATGGATTGCTTGGAGGGTGATTGTTAAGGGGGTTGTCAACGACTGGGTCTCCTACATGATTAGGAGGAGCTGCTTCCATTCGAAGCAATTTTCGTTCCGCTTTATCAGATTTGGATTTATCCCTTCGAACCATTTTTTTGAATTAATATGAGTTACTTTATTATTATCTCTTCTCTTCTGACTCAAAACAAAGAAAACAAAAATATGGTATCGATCCTCTTATGGATTTTATTATTTCTCTTTATCCACCATCCCGTTTATAATGCTTACCAGAATATTACGTATCGGACCCTTTATTACGAGACATTAGGTCAAGAATAGAGAAGAAGAAGAAAAAAAAACAAATGGATTCCTTAATATTAGGAACGCTTTTAGTCGCTGGAGCGTATACGTCCTTCGTGATCCTGTTTTGTCTCATTTTAACACAAATCTGGTTCTTTCTCCTTTTCCTCCTCATCAACGGACTCATTTTTCTCTTTCTGGCTTTTGGATACATTCGCAAGCTGACGATTTTTACAACTTTCGGGGAATTGCTCGGCAGTTTGGTGCAAAATAAAGACGTGGGAGATTGGTATTGCCGTTTTCGTCAATGGTGGTTTAAGTAAAGAGAATGGATGCTCAAACCTTTAAACGTTTAAAACGAACTTATTTAGAAGATGAACCGATCGTTTCGAACGAACTCCAAGAAAGCCAGGCTCGTGTTTCACCGTTCGTGGCTCATAAAATTCATGAACTTTTACACTTCAAAACCCCTTCTTCTCCACCTCCTCCTCCGGGTATCGACGTCACCCACTTTACGACCGCTTTCCGAGAAGAAGAGCCCCAACAACGATTAGATGAAGTCGTCGTCACCTATTTATTATTCATGGCCAATTTAATGAACCAAGATAAATGGGGACGGACGTTTCTACGACCTGGAGCTTGGGTAGGCGAATACAGTTGGATTCAACTCTTTAAATTGACTACATACTGCGTCTTAACGCTCCTGTACCGTATTCGATGGAAAAGCGAATACTTTTTCTTTTTAGACGAAGCGGTGATTGAATTACTCCAGGGAAAAAGTCAGACGATTCGAGACTTGATGACCCGGATCGGCATTTCCGTATCCCCACAACCTTTTTCAGCCGAAGATTATTTTCATCACATCAATTACCACAACACGTTGGTCTTTGGTCCTTATTACTGGCGGCTTTTACATTGGATGGCCGAAGCGTTTTCAGTTCAGAACGAGCAGGACGAGGATATTCGTCTCGCGAAAACTCTTTGGAGAGACTTTGTGACAGAATCTTTATATCGAACTCTCCGATGCGGGATTTGTGTGTATCATTACTTATCCAAACTCAAAACGTATAAAGAACGGTTTTTAGGCGAACACTTTGCCCACGTCTGGTTTCAATTTCATAATGAAGTGAATGCCAGTCTTCAAAAGCCACCTTATCCTGAATCGGAATTCCAGAAAGATCAAGAATATATGCGAGCTGCGTTAAAAAAATAAAGAAGCATGGGATCTTTTCTGACTCGTCTCGGGAATCAAGTATGCGGAACAACCAGCATGGGTTCCATTCAAGATCTTTTCAAGAAATGTCAAGATGCACCCGTGACCGTTGTATTAGGTAATTTAGGAAGGCATCCTTCCCTCTTATCCTATCATTTGGAAACCCTTTTTGTTCGACATCATAAAACGGTCCATATTCTTCTCGACGATTCCAACGATTGGTTCGTCAGCGGGTTAGATCCGTCATACGAATGCGACGGCACGCATTGCGATCTTCTCATCTGGATCGAACCGAATTTTGGAGACTCGGTGGTCAAACCAGCCTATGCCGATCGTCTCATTGTTTTCACGAGCCATCTTCATCTCAATTTATCTAATTGTCAGTTACTGAATTATCATTTAGGCGATCCCTACGACCTTCCTTCCAGTACCATGAAACCGTGGATCGAAGATGAGGCTGAAATATATCCACACAATGAAGTGCTGTACCCAAGGAAATATCAAACTGGGAGATGGTGGAAGCAAGTCGAGAATGAAATGGATGTTGTCTTTCATTTGAAACTGTGTCGGACAGCTCAAGAATGCTATCTCAGCATGTTAAACGCTCTCGAGATTGTTGGAAAGTATCGTCCCAAAACCTGGCGATTCCTTCTTTCCGAATATATGAAAAAGTCATTGGCTTTAAATCTTCGGATGGGATTAAAGAAATGGGATGAATATCAGTCCCAATCCATTCCATCGGTTCGAGTCCGATCCTTACATCCGTCATCGGCTAATTTACTCAAACCCATCTATGGTCTCGATTCCTTTTTCCAGTCTCAATTAGTTTCCTCACTCTGGTTTTCTTCCTCAGGTTCGATTGATTCTGTTTCCTCCTCCTCTTCCTCATCAGAAGTTTCCCAAGGTCCCAATAATTCATACATGAGTAAATCATCTAAATCAGCCTCATCGTCTGAAAACCTGATGCGGTTTTCATAATCGTAAATTACATCATATAAAAAAGAACGTCTCAAAGGAAGAAACATAGAAGTTAATTTCTGAAGGACATCTTCAAACGGTTCTCGGCAGACAGGACACGTCAATGCTTTTTCTCTCCAAATGTCAATACATTTCGTGTGGGACTGATGTTGACACGTTAAAGTAGAAATGGTTTCTACATCTTCGGCAATGAGTTCGTCTAAGCAAATTGGACAACATTCGGCCATTTTGTTTCTACTGTTTCTTCTTCTTATTATAAATATTTTTTTTTGATTCAAAAACCTATTAAAAAATTATAAATAAGTAAGAGTTCTTCATTATACCAAAAATAAAAGAAGCATCATGTCTCCCTCAAAAACTAGTAAATTAGTCTACTCTATTTATGAAAATTAATATGAAACTTGGTGTTTACAAATGCATAAAGATCTAAATCATACCGAAACACTTCAAGAATATCACCAATATCTTATCGATCAAAAACAACGTTCCGCGAAATATATTTCAAATGCTTTAAATGCTATTCGACGAAAATGGTTCTTACCTTCTGCAGATGAGGTGGTGGTCAAGAAACCTCGTCGTCGAAAACACCAACTTTTTACAGCAGAGCAGATGAATCAAATCCGTAATCACTGTCTCTCCAATTATGAAACAGATGAACTGTCGCTGATAGTCTTATTACTTTTAGAAACGGAATTGAGGATGATTCACATCTTGGGCTATCTAAACGATGATCCAGAGAAACGAAAAGCGTTTGCGTCTAAATCTTTAGAAGTGTATAAGGATCCAAATCAGATAAAGTTATTCCAGTTTCTTTTCAATGCTCCTCCATCCAAACTATTTGGAAAAAATCATTACCAGTATTTATTTAATCTAAAGCGACGATTGAAGAAACAGTATAACATCAAAGGGGCTTCCTTCGAAATGCTGAAGCGGTCTCGATATCTCGTGAAAGCAAAGGCGAAAACGAATGAATCAGAACCCAGTGAGTGAAACTTATATATCGACTTATATATCGTTATCAACATCTCCAAAAAAAGAAAGTAAAACCGACCGACTGGTGGAAAATATTTCTCAAAAAAAAATCTAATGTGGTATAAAAAAAAAAAAAAAAAAAAAAAAAAAAAAAAAAAAAAAACGTTTTGTTAATTTTTATCATGTCTTAGACATGATAAAAATTAACTCTACCCTCCTTTTTGTTTGGAATAATGTCAACATGTTGTCTAGACATGTTTCTAAGTATAAATTTCCAAGAAAAGCATGATTCATTCTTAGAAATCTATTTTTAGAAAAGGTGACATCATTCAAAATAAAAAAGAAGGTACAGTTAATTTTTATCATGTCTAAAAGACATGATAAAAATTAACAAAAAGTTTTTTTTTTTTTTTTTTTTACTATCAAATTTTTTTGAGAAATATTTTTCAACAGTCGGTCGGTTTTACTTTTCCATTTGGAAATAGATCTGTTGATATAACGATGTATAGGAGATGGATCTGTTGATAACAAAATATTATACACCAGTCGTGAGTCTTACTTTTCCATTTTTGCGTACTGTATTTATTTTTATTTTAAGAATCATCTAATTCCTTCTACTTCGTCTTTGTCGTCTCATTTCTCTCCAAAATGCATTCGGTCGACCAAAATAAGGATTGACTTCCCGTTCTTCATCATCTGAGGTAGGTGAACTTTGTCTAGGTGTATCCATATAAGCATAATCTCCCACTAAATCTTCTCTTCTCTGTCTTCTGGGTCTCGTCTGACTGGTACTAGGCCCTGAAAAAATGAGACCATGGCCTCCCAGATCGACTAATTCTTCTTCGGGTCTTCGTCTTCGTCGTTGCCTTGGCGGTTCTTCCACCTCTGGTTCTTCCTCCTCCTCCTCTTCATCCGAATCTATTCTTAAATGTTCCATTTGCAATGTTCCGCTGGTAAAATAGAGCATATCATCCTGGCTGATACGAGTCCGACAGGTCGGACATTTCTTTTTACCATACTCTCGAATCCATTTCTTTATACATTTAATATGAAAGGAATGCTCACAATCGAGATTGTAGACTTTATGGCGTTTCGTTTCTTTGAAGGCCTTCAGGCAAATTCCACAGATTTCTTCCTCTGCGTCTGCCATGTTTTCCAATGATTTACTTGATTATGACATATCCATCTCTTCGCCATCTTCGTTTCTTCTTCCTCCTCCTTGACATATTTCTTGACGAGAGGGAACTTGAGATTCCTTCGTCGCTACATCGAGTAACATTCTCAATTCTTTTTCCATATACCCGTCGGAACATAAGAACAGTTTCACCATTTCCATCGTCCAGAAAATTTCTTCGTCGGATTTTTCAAATTCGCGTATTTTCAAGGCCACTTTCTGTACAAGACGGTAAAATTTCTTACCCGTCGCGATCGAACCTTTCACTAATCCTTTACCTTTGAGCTTGGAAATAATAAACCCGGTCCCGAAAAGATATCCGAGGTACTCATCAATTTGGGTGGCTTTTTTCGTCGTCTCTTCGTCTTCTTTCGGAACAAACAGGACGTAGGGGAAATTTTGTTTGAACGCAAACTGCTTTATTCGATCATCCGCTTTTCATAGGAACACTTTCGCTAAAAAGGTTTCGATTCGACTCATTTTTTCAATAAATTCTAGTGATAAGGCATCGCACGTGCCGCCTTGTTGAATCTCTCGAAGGAGGTAGTAGAATTCTGTATTCCGATGGTACGTAATTTGAGAAGTGACAAGTTTTCGCAATTGCTGGGTCAAGAACGATTCTTTGAAGAAGAAGGGGCGACGACAAATGCGAACTCCAAACTCAAACACGAAATTCGCCACCACGTTGAGTTCGTTCCGGCATAAATTGCAATAAATCATGACGTGCACAAGATCAAATAGGGTCGTGTAAGGAGAATAACGAGCCCGAATTTGATTCGAGGCTTTCATTTCAAAACATAATTGATAAGCGGGATCCTTTTCAACATCCTTGGAAGTAGGAGGTAGAAGGAACGAAGCATCGTCGCCGTCACATATTTTTACGTAGGGAGCTAGGACTTTGTGATAATAACTTAAGAAATTGAAAGGTTGGTCCTCGTCTTGATGGACATTTTCCATGAGCGATTTCATGTTGGTGAAAAGAGCGTGCAGAGCCGCTTTATCGACTTGGGAGTGATTCTCTTCGTTGGCGATTTTTTCAATATGCTGGGCGTATTCGTCCATGTATTCGATCATGAACCGTTCGAGCGATTCATACGATTCAAAAGGTTCAGCCTGGGATCGAAAAGGGGCATTCACGCATTGTAATAATCGAATCCCGTTTAATAAAATACGTAACGTGACGGAAACATTACGGATCGGTAAAATACCAGGAATCCCTATGAGAGGAAATGTGCAGGGTACGTTCAAATCTCCCGTCCAATTCGCATATTCTCGAGCTAGACGAGCTGATAAGAACGGATCACTGTCATCAGGAAAGGACGCTTGTAAAATAAAAGCATACGCATCTTGAATTTGATCACATTCCGTGCACTGCAATTGACCATTGACACCTGCTACGATTTTATCGGGACCGTGACACGTTGAAATGAAATCAAGGAACATGGTAACCAAGATCCTACTTGTATTATTCTTATTCTTATCATGCCGTATACACCTATTGAAATAAGACGGGAAATTCGTCGTTCGTATTATGAACGAGGGCAAACGGTTCGTCAAATTGCTCGACACTTGAATGTCGCTCCTTCCACAGTTCAATATTGGATCTCCCGCTCCTCGGAAAATGAGGAGAACTATCAAACCAAACACAAATCCGGCCGACCTCGAGCCACGACCCAAGAAATGGATCAACGTATTTTTGAAATGTCGACGGGTGATCCCTTTTTACCCGCGACGGATATTGGTCGTCGATTACAAGTGCCTTGCACCGCTCAAACGGTTCGTCGACGATTAAAAGAAAAAGGATTAGTGTCGCGCATCCCCGTCCGAAAAGATTATTTGCGGGAGATTCATCGTCAACGACGCTACGCCTTTGCTTCTCAACGTGCGGAATGGACGGTCGATGATTGGTCCCGGATTATATTTTCCGATGAGAAAGTATTCAGTTCGATCGGGTACGGTCCTATTCGCGTATGGCGGCCTCGACAGGTCCTGCGTTATCAAGACGAACGTTATTTTTCTTCTGCGTTAGAAGGTCGTCAACGTTCCGGTCGTTTTAATCTCAGTGTCTGGATGTGCATGAGCGGAAAATTTCCCAACCAAATCCGTCGAATCTGGATCCAGCATTTAAATGCCGACTATTACCTCTCTAATATTTTAGAGCCGGTGCTTCTCGATCATAGTCAACCTCCCGATGTTTCTTTAAACCCTTTGATCACCGAACACCGTCTCTTGTTCATGCACGATCTCTCTCCGATCCATACGAGTTTACGCGTCACACAATGGATTCGAGAACATGAAATTCCTATGGTCGAAGACTGGCCTCCTAAAGGAGCTGATTTGAATCCCGTCGAAAATGTTTGGGCGGAATTAGAACGTCGATTAGCGAATCGGGTAGCTCGAAACCGATTGGAATTATGGGACTTGGTCCGCGATGCTTTTTATAGTTTGGAAGAAACTTATTTTGAAACATTAATCGCGTCCATGCCTCGACGAATTGCATCTGTCATAGAACACAGAGGAGGTTGGACAAAATACTAATCATCATCTATAAAAAAAGACACTTCATTTGGTTCTTCAATGAATATATTTATTGACACCATATTTCACTATTTGTTGCAGGGCGATCATAGCCATAAATCGATGACAATATTTCGTTCCACAATACCCACATTGCTGTGGACGACGAGAAGGTTTATAGCTTACTGTCCATACAGATTCAACACGGAGCAATTGATAAATTTTTTTTCGACAATGTTCATTCGCGACATACAGTCTTTGAATATGAAGTTTTCGCAGATCCTCATTCAATTTCTGAATCCATTTGGTATGCGGTCGATACATTTTCATGTCTCTAGAGGCAAACCGGACACTGTTTGTCAGAGTGTATCCATCAGACGTGATGGCCAGCACACCTATGACACTCGGATGAATTTCAGTTCGATATTTCTTTTTTTTAGTAGAAGAAGTAGAATGAGATGAGGAGGGAAGATCTTCTTCGATTGTAGAACGCATGTGTGGTGGAGAGGATTGGTCCATTATTTCTGAATAATGAGAGGAAGGAGACGAAATGGGCGATAACGGCGGATTGAAATTCAGAGAAGGAGTATCACGAATTGGATTAGGTTTCTTCTTTTTGATCCTACGGCGGACAGGTGGAGGAGAAGGAGTTGGCGATATATCAGACCACGACGTGATATACTCATTCTCCGAAGAAACACATTCATATAAAGGCGAAGAAGGTTGCAAGTCCAAACAGGGTTCATTATCGTCTTCACACGTCATGATTAAGTCTCCCGTAGCCATCTGTTTTCGACCTATCTGCTCAAGAAAATGAGCCGCGATTTCTTCTGCAATCGTTTATATAGAGAAAGAGTGAGAGAGGGGGAATGAAAGTAGGTAGGAGTAAAAAAGATAAGTCGTTGGGAAAAATATTTCTTTCAGAAAAATTTTAAGCCTAAAAAAAAAAAAAAAAAAAAAAAAAAACTTTTTGTTAATTTTTATCATGTTTTTAGACATGATAAAAATTAACTATACCCTCTTTTTCAAATGATGTTAACCTGTTGTCTCGATATGCTTCTAAAAATAGAACATGACTCATTTCTTTCTTGGAAATTTATTTTTAGAAACATATTCGAAAGGAAGAGACAGTTAATTTTTATCATGTCTTAAGACATGATAAAAATTAACAAAAAGTTTTTTTTTTTTTTTTTTTTCAAGGTTTAGAAATTTTTTTCTTGGCTTTCAGAAATTTTTCCCAGCGAACTCGATGGACAAAACTATCCAATTTTTTAAGAACGGACTATCGCTCATCTATTTAAGCATTCCGAGTTTCGCTTTAGTTCAATCCGTGTTTCCTTTTAGAATGAGTGTGTGCTCTCCAACATGGTTCTACCCTCTCTTCTCAAGAACCCCGTCCAGTGAAGAATTTAAGGATATCTCCTACCTATCTATCAAAGAAGCTACGCGTAAATTTAATAGAGTTGAATTCAATATGAGTTTTTCTAACAGTTTTCATCAATGGATATTCACAAAATTAATAATAAACGCGGAACCACCCGTTTTTTATGAACACAGATTAACGAAAAGAAATGCTTTACATTTCGCTATTTTGTTCTCAATGGATGATATCGTTCGGACACTGATTCTTCTTGGATGCGACATGAACAAACATGATATTTTTGGTTTTACCACTTTACACTATGCCTGTCAATTACGATGCAAACTCATCGTGGATATGTTGTTGCTTGCTGGTGCAAATGTCCGGTGTTGCGATCCCAAAACAGTTTTAGAACGCTGGCGAAAAAATGGAAAATTGGAAGAGGAAAATATGCGGTTACTCAATTATGCTGTTGAACCACGTATTCTTAGCCTGGAAAATTTATGTTACATAACTATAAGAAAACATATGAGGCATGTCAAAAGGAATGCTCATCATCTCGGATTACCTGACTTAATGGTAAGACGTCTCACCCTCGAAGAATGGTAATAATATTCTTTAAAATAAGATCCCTTAACAACCCCGCATTTCCCATTTGAAGAATCCATCCTATCTATTCTTTTTTTAAATGTCTCGGGATGTCATCCGACGCATTCTCTCCGTCAAAAAAAATGAGTTCCTCCCACCTACCCCAAAAAGAAGAAGAAGAAGAAATTTCCCATGAGTCTTTTCAAGAACCCTCCCCCCTCTCTCTTCCTATATATAAAAGAAGCCGAGAGAAAAGTTGTCTTTTCTTCTTTTCCATCTCGTCCTCAAGAGAGAGAAAACCAAACGCCATGGAGTGGTTACGGCGAGAGTCTTTTTCCCTCGCGATTCGTTTCCGTTTCGCCAAGACAATTCCCCTCACGTTTTACTTGGGGTCGGGCACGCTCTATTTTCGAGGATCGGAACTCGTGACTTGCCTTTCCCAGCAAGGGACTTGGATGAGTCCGAAAAGTCAACGGACTATTTAGCAATGGATCACTCGAGCCCCTTTTCGCCCTTACCGATCCTTAACGACGGATCTCTGGATCGATACGTCGGACCGCCCCAGCCGGATTCTCCGCTATACCCCTTTTATCACCTTCGATTCCCTGGAAAGACTCCTCAACGATTTGGATCCAGACGCTCTCCTCTTTTTGACCTGGCTTCAGAGTGTGATGAGAGAACCTCTTCAAATCCAAGAAGATTCTCAGACCTGGGAAACTTATTTTAGTCCCGTGGAGAACAAGGTGATGGATTTTCAGTTTCAAAATTTATCGGAACTGTTTCAATGTGCTTTATGTTTTTATTCTTCTTAAAGAGTGTGGGGGGAAACTAAAAATTGTAGAATAATTATAAAAAATCATTTTGTTTTTCTTTTAAAAAAAATATTGAGATAGTCCAATCTTGGGGAGGAGGTGGAAAATTCAAAACTATTATCTAAAACAGATATGGCAGTCAGTCCATTTCGATCCACGGAGGAGGATATGTGTGAGATTCTCTGATCCATAGAGGGTTTCAGGAAAAAAAACTGCGAAAGTTTCCCGCCTATCTCCAAAAAATGGGTATCCAGGTTGAATGCACAGTACAGACTGATGGGAAGCCGAAACTCGAGTTTCTTAAATAGAAAAAAATAAGAGCTCCTTCTAGAAACAATTTTAGATGTCTTGTTTGGATGAGTGAGTCGACTGGGAAAAATTTCTCAGCGCTGTGGAAAAAATTTCATGTTAAAAAAAAAAAAAAAAACTTTTGGTTAATTTTTATCATGTCTTGTAGACATGATAAAAATTAACTCTCTCTTCTTTTTGTCTGGGAATGATGTCTCACCGTTTCGAAAAATAGAACATATCCCATTCTTGAAATTCTATTATTTTAGAAAGGATGATGAGTGATGGTCTATTTTTCGAAACGGTGAGACATCATTCCCAGACAAAAAGAAGAGAGAGTTAATTTTTATCATGTCTATAAGACATGATAAAAATTAACAAAAAGTTTTTTTTTTTTTTAATTCAGAAATTTTTCTCTGAGCTTTGCCAATTTTTTTCCCAGCCAGCTCCATCCATAAAACAACACCTCTCAAAATCTTTTCTCACTTATCTATTTAAACCATTCGAATTTTTTTGCTTCCAATGAGTCCACGCATCTTGGCCTTTCTTCCACTCTACTCTGAGAAAGATAGGATAGATTGTTTTGGGTGGACCGTCCTGTTGACGCTTCCGATTTATATAGAGAGCTATATATAGATGGGGTCCCTCCTAACTCCCTCTATTATGACTATTAGTCTTTTTCTTTTTTTCCAAGAAATATACAAAGAATGATCCACAGTTTTTTTTTCCGTTAATGAAAAACAAATATGCTTCTACCTTCCGACTTCTTTTTTAGTACCTCTTTAGGTGTCTCCCCCTTCTGGATCTTTTCCTTCTCCTCTCTTCCTCGCGAGTAGGGAATTGAAAATGCTGTTCAGGATGCAACGCTCGTAAAGACTCCATTTTCTTCCTGGAGAGGGCGTCTACGGCAAACACCGTCTTGTTATGAAATTGGAGTTGGTAGTAAAGAGGTCCGTGAATAATGTACACGGAGCGAGCTCGCAGTCGATAGGGAATCATACGATACCCGTCGGCTTCTGATTCCATTTCCCATCCATAAAGACGGATAGAAGCTTCTCCGGTTTGAAGACTATGAACCCACTCGGGTGAAACGTAAAACAGTTTTAAAAAGGTTCCAGCATCGACGGCGATCACATTTTCCCATCGCAGATAAGCGTGTAAGCGAAAGGTTCCTGCCTCCATCATCGATTGGAAAGCAAAGTGCTTGAAAACTTCGATGGACGAAAAATAATGCAGGATTTTTCCATCGTAACAGGAAAAATAGCACATGGTTTCTTGGAAGATTTGTTCCATACGCTCCGGGTCCCGAAACCATTCTTCGAAACGTGAGAGAGGTTCCCATTGATCAGCTACTTCGAGATGACAGACGGGCGTGATTTCCACCAGGGTAGGTAGAACTGCAACGGCATCGGTCGACATTTTAGTTTTGCTCGGTTGAGAAGGAAGAACGAGAATGAACCCTGTAGGCAGAAAAACTCGGATCTATATAAATACTAGAGGAAAAAAGGTGGGGGGAAAGGAAGTTCTTCCTTCCTCCCAAAGAATAAGAAAAGTGGGTGGAAAGAAAAAAATCATTTCACTCTCAGGAAAAAAAAAAGAATTTTTTTTCTTGTCAACATGTTGTCTAGACATGTTTCTAAAAATAGAGTTCCAACAAAGGTTCATTCTTTTCTTAGAAATCTATTTTTAGAAAAGAATTGACATATCCTTCACAACAAATTTCTTTTTTTTTCCTCCCTCCAGCAGCCAACTGGATGGGCAAGCGTTTCGGGTCAGATCAGTCCGTGCTGACATTATTGTTTTTTAAATGCAATGGAATTAGTATAGGAATGTACTAGAAACTGACCCAAGGTTGAAAAGAAAATATCAAAATCAATACTCACTTCTTGACGATTTCTTTTTTCCAAAAACCTGTCGAAGAATTCTTGATGGGTTATCCAATCTCTAGACCTGTCTGAAGGGAATTCAATCTAAGGTGAGCGCGCATTTACCTGACGCGAAACTCGGAATATCTGCATAAATAACAAAACGTCCATTCTTAAAAACTTATCGTCTAGTCCATTGAGTTGGTTGGGGGGGGAAATTTTCTGAGTAATAAAAAAAAAACTTTTTGTTAATTTTTATCATGTCTTATAGACATGATAAAAATTAACTGTCCCCTCTTTTTGTCAAGGAAGGATGTCTCACCGTTTCGAAAACGAAACCAAAACTCATCCTTCTCATGGCAATTATTCCAAGAATGAGTCACGGTTTGTTTTTCGAAACGGTGAGACATCCTTCCCAGACAAAAAGAAGAGAGAGTTAATTTTTATCATGTCTAGAAGACATGATAAAAATTAACAAAAAGTTTTTTTTTTTTTTTATCACTCATAAATTTTTTCGAAAGCTCTGAGAATTTTTTCCCAGCCGACTCAATGATCCAAACAAGACAGATCCAAATTGTTTCTAGAAGGAACTCTCCCTTCTCTATTTAAACCACTCGTGTTTCCAACTTCAGTTCAGTCTGTGCTGTGAATTCGACCTGGATACACACTTCTCCCTCTTGGAAAGAATTTCTGTGAAGGTATGCGAACATTTTTCTCAGCTCTTAGAAAATTTTACCAGATGACTTGATCGACGACAGACATCTCGAACATTCTGTTATCTGCGGAAGCCGTTTCATTTTCGTGCAGTCCATGCTGTGGACTCACCTGAATATCCATTGCTCCCTCCCCTTCTGGAAAGGGTCGTAGCTTTTTTAGATCCTCGTCGCACTTTTTACGTTTCGTTGCATATCTAGGACGAACTTTTTTACCTTATTCCTTTCAAACTCTAATATTGATGTTGGAGAGCCATCATGGAAAATCAGCCATGATCCTGACGAATCTAAACCGACTCCTTGAAAGCAGAGCTATGTCATGTTTTTTTTGATGACAGATTTCCAAGCTCCGAGTGATGAGAAATTTAGAAATTTTGCAGTGTTAACGGAAAGGAGGAGACAGAAACCTGGAGAATGGAAATGAAGCTGAGAAAAAATGCTAAGAGCTCAGAAAAAAAAGGCTCTTTCCAGAAGGGAGGAAAAGCGCAATTCTAGGTTGAGTGCACAGCACACACGGATCTGAAGTTGGAAACGCGAGGGGTTTAAATAGAGAAGCGAGAGTTTCTTCTAGAAACAATTTTGGATGTCTTGTTGTTTGGATCATCGAGTCGACTGGAAAAAAATTCTCAGAGCTCTGGAAAATATTTTCTGAATGAAAAAAAAAACTTTTGGTTAATTTTTATCATGTCTTCTAGACATGATAAAAATTAACTGTCCCTCCTTTTTGTCTAGGAAGGTTGTCTCACCGTTTCTAAAAATAGATCATGACTCATTCTTGGAATAATTGCCTTGAGAAAGGGTGAGTGATGGTCTATTTTTAGAAAGGGTGAGACATCCTTCCCAGACAAAAAAGAAGAGAGAGTTAATTTTTATCATGTCTTAAGACATGATAAAAATTAACCAAAATTTTTTTTTTCAATCTTATCTAGAGAATTTTTTCTAGCCGACTCGATCGACAAGACATGACATGACCATTGTTTCTTTTTTTTTAATAATGGATTTTCACCTATCCCTTTCAACCCTCCGAATTTGGCTTTGGATCCGTGTCCTTGCTTCCACATTCAGAGCTCTTTTCTTCAACATTTCGATGCAGGGGAAGAATCAATTCTCTCACGACGTTTAGATATTCTTTCAGAATGCTAGAAAACTCATTCAAAGAAGAAGTATCTAAGGGTGGAGTTGCCGGTTGAGGAAAATTCACGAGTCTTGGAACCGGATTATGCGAATCCGTCTGTATGCCAAACTGTAAAGGTGAACCACCCGCTTTAGGAGAGCAGATAATAGTAAGATCCATCTTTTCCCAATTTTTGATTTGAATATACTTGTTTCTTCTTACTCGGAACATTTTCCTTTTTCTTCCTCCTCATCCAGGAACTGAATTCCAGGTGGAACGGAAGCATTTGTAATAAACTGTTGTTTCTTGGTTCCACACGCCTGACATTTTCCCGTGACCATCGGCCGTCGATTTTTCGACATGCGATAGTGGACGTCGACCGTATCGGTCTTGGTTCGGCATTTCACACACCAAATGGAATACGAAACAGGTTCCGCGTCAGAATGCTCCATTGCAGTAACACACTCTTTATTATTTTCTTCTCTTTCGATAGAGAGAGAGAGATCTTAACCAGAAGTGTAGATATAAAATTTAGAATACGTTTCGGATCCGTCGGCTCTTTTCGCATACCCCACTTCTTCACAGAGGTATTCCGTTTGCTGATCCGCTCTTCGAGGATAAAACTCGTTTTTCCAAGCATCGCGAGCATAACGAATTCGATCGCCGGCTGTTAAACAACATTCGACTCCATCCGCCTTTTTAGGATACATTTCATGCCCCGATTCGTCTTTGGCATAAGGGAATAAAACAGACGTATAAAGCGAATACTCGTCCCCATTTTGAAATTTCGGGTAGTATTCTCGTCCAAAAGACGTTCGCGCATACCGTCGAGGAGCTAAAATGTATTGGTTTCCGTTTAAATCTACCGCGTAATACTCATGACCGTTTTCGTCTCGAGCCAAGATAGGATTTCCTTCAGGATCCGTAACGTATAATTCGTAATGAGAATGTTGAGGGTCGGTCGGGTATCGTTCTTTCCCCGATGCGTCTACTCGATAAACAGACATGCTTAGTTCTCGTCGCCTGCTCCTTCCTTCCTCCCACTCGAGACCCGTTGAGATGAAGGTATGAGGTTGATATTTATAAAATGGGTTGATCCTTTCAAACTATTCCATTGTTTAAAGACGCGTGGGTTAGGAAAAAAAAATATTAATAAAAGCAAATATCTGAACGGTTCAACACAACGGGTGAATGGAAAAAAGGAATAGTTCTCTCTATCCAGTCACAGGATGGTTTCTTCTTCTAGAACGGCTCACACTCAACTGAAGCGAAACTCGGAACTCGAAATGTTTAAATAGATCATAGAGTCCATTCCAGAAAGAATCCGGAGATCTCTTGTCCAGCCAAGTCGACTAGAAAAAAAAAATTCTCAGAACTCTGAAAAAATTTTCTAAGTTAAAAAAAAAAAAAAACTTTTGGTTAATTTTTATCATGTCTTATAGACATGATAAAAATTAACTGTCCCCTCTTTTTGTCTGGGAAGGATGTCTCACCCATTCGAAAAAAACAAACCATGACTCATTCTTGGAATTGTTGCTATTAGATAGGGTGAGTGATGGTCTATTTTTAGAAAGAGTGAGACATCCTTCCCAGACAAAAAGGGGGTTCATTAATTTTTATCATGTCTAGAAGACATAATAAAAATTAACCAAAAGTTTTTTTTTTTTTTTTTTTTTTTTCAGAGTTACAGAAATTTTTTCCAGCCCACTCGATCGACAAGACGTCCCCATTTTTTATTTAAGAATGGATTCTTGTTTATTTGTGTAAGCATCCCGAGTTTCGTTTTAGATGAGTCTATGTTGTTGAAGAGGAAACATGGGTACCCTCATTTTTTTTCCTATCTGATTTCTAAGATGAATTCAGTGAGTTCACCTTGACCTTTTCAAATTTTGTTTGTTTACTTTTAGCCCAGAGGTCGACGGATAAATCATTCTGATTTTTCATATATTTTTTGTGTCGCTCTCTCTCTTTCTAAGAAACCTATCTCGTTCCAAGTCTTCTCGAAGTGCTATTGGTTCGTTTCGAGACGAGATCATTTCACATCCCCCCTCCTCAAAAAGTATATGTATATAAATTAAAGGAAGTGATTTTCTATACACACACATCACCTTTTTGAGTGGTGTCACGATGAGCCTATCCAGTAGAGAACGTCTTAGGGAAAGAATGCGTGAACAGAAACGAAGCTGGCGAAGCAATTCAGCTAATCGAGAGCGAGAACGAATACTTCAAAGGGAACGTTATGCTGTTCTTAAAAAGAACTCCCGACCGCGAAAGAAACATCTTCCTCCCAAGCAGTGGGAAAGCTATACGAATTTGCAGTATAAGGATATGTGGTCCGAAGAAGCCTATCAAAAATGTATTCGACAATGTAATAAAGAGCAATACAATTTCCTGATCTACGTTCTCGTCCGTTTGTACACCTATTACGCGTTACCTGAATCGAAACGTCCCCCTCCTCTGGATATTATTGACAAAGGATCTGCCGGAACGGGTAAATCTTTCCTGATCCAAGCTTTATACCAAACTCTGATTCGAACGCCTCTTTTTAGCGAAGCGTGCTCGGTTCTCAAACTCGCACTCAGTGCTCAAGGAGCGGTCTACATTACGGCAGATACTTTGCATCATGCCCTGCGTCTTCAAATGAACGGGACTTTTGTTCGACCTCTGACCCAAAAGACTTTAGACTATTACAGACCCCTGTATGCTCCTTTACGGATGGTGATTTTGGATGACGTTTCCACGATCGGATCCAATTTATTTTCGCGCCTCGACCAGCAACTTCGACAATTGTGTCATGTGCCGGATAAACCGTTTGGGAATGTGCATATGATTAAATTCGGAGATTTGCAGCAGCTCCAACCGATTCGCGACACGCCCATTTTTTATTCTGAAGGGTGGTGGACGCCTCAATCCACGCTCTACTATGAACTAGTCGAATGTATGCGATTTTCTCTGGATTACGAGGAGAGACTCGATCGTTTAACGAGAAATCACTTTTTAGAACCGGACGATGTGGCATTTTTCCAGTCCCGCGTTCGCAGTTTCGACGAA
This sequence comes from Stegodyphus dumicola, assembly GCF_044657685.1. Taxonomy (NCBI): domain Eukaryota; kingdom Metazoa; phylum Arthropoda; class Arachnida; order Araneae; family Eresidae; genus Stegodyphus; species Stegodyphus dumicola. The sequence continues at coordinate 156,152,176 of NC_140768.1, read as the reverse complement.
ATTCCTCGCGAAGCTATTATTCTCTGTTTTTCGAGCAAGGATGCAGAGAAATATAACATGAAACGTCTCCAATCCCGAGGGACGTACTGTTCGTGTCTGGCTCGAGACGTGATTTATTCCGAGAGCGAAAAATTGCGGAAGAGGATGATGAAACGGAGTAAACATTTACATCGACCTCAGATGGCGAATCTCGAATCCGTCCTCCATTTACAAAGAGGAGCGCGATATCAATTGACTAAAACGCTCGACAGATCCAAAGGATGGATGAATGGAGCGATTGGAACACTACACCAAATAGACCAGGATGAAGACGGAGTTGTGACGCGTGTCTGGCTGCAATTTTCGAATAGTCTAGCTCCTATCGATCGCGTCTCCATTCGTATTGACACCTGTTCGACGAAAACACTCGCATTTTATCGCGAACAGTTTCCTTTGATGTTAGCCGAAGCGATTACGGCTGATAAAGCCCAAGGAGCCACCTTTCCGTCGATCGCAATTTACATGCACGGACCTTTTAATCGATTTCAGCAATATGTCGCTTTTTCTCGAGTGACTCAACCCCAGGGATTGTATATTCTGGACCAGTTTCGTCCCCGCATGAAATTGGCGAGCAAGCAAAAATACGAGGAGGAACTGGAGCGATTGCAAAACATGTCCCGGATTCCGTATGATATATCGGCTCGAGAAGAGAACCAAGATCCGTACGAGTTTCTCATGAACCTTCTTCAATGTGGGAATCGTCTTTCCTTCCATCTTTCCAATAGAAACATCTCCCAAGAAAAAGAAGTCGTCAAACTAGAAGAAAAACCTTCTTTCCATGTAAAACCTGTTATAAAATGTCACTCTTAAATCTTTTTTTAAAAATTCAATAAAAAGAAATATTCTCCATCAAAACCCCTCCATTCTTTCAAAGCTTCACAAAACGCTCAACAATGTCCACACAATGGGAAGAGAAAAATCGATCTCAACGGTCCACACAACATGTTGACTCCTCAAAATATGTCTCTCCCAAGTGACAGGATGCTTCTTCTTCAACGGCTGACACTCATCTAAAGTCAAACTGGGAATGCTTAAATAGATAAGCGAGAGTTTATTCTTAAAAAAAAATGGCGCTGTCTTGTCAATGGAGAATCGAGCCGGCTGGGAAAAAATTTTGAGAGCCGGGAAAAAAAAATTCTCTAACTCTAAAAAAAAAAAAAAAAAAAAAAAAAAACTTTTGGTTAATTTTTATCATGTCTAACTCTACCCTCCTTTTGTCTGGGAATGTTGTCTCTCCGTTTCTAAAAATAGACCAGAACCCATTCTTGGAATTTTATTCTTTTTAGAAAGGATGAGTGATGGTCTATTTTTAGAAACGGTGAGACAACATTCCCAGACAAAAGGGGAAGGTAGTTAATTTTAATTTTTATCATGTCTAAAGACATGATAAAAATTAACAAAAAGTTTTTTTTTTTTTTTTTTTTTTTTTATAGAGTTAGAAAATTTTTTTTCCTGGCTCTCAAAATATTTTCCCAGCCGACTCGATTCTCCAATTGACGACACAGCGTCATTTTTTTAAGAATGGATTCTCGTTTATCTATTTAAACATTTCGAGTGTCACTTCAGATGAATGTCAGCCGTTGAGGAAGAAAAACGCAGATTCCCATTTTCTCATTTCCTTCAGAGAGAGAGAGAGACCTAGATTTTCGAGACTCGATGACTTTTCAAGCATTTTTTGTTTAAGCTATTCGACTTCATATTTGTCTGACGTTCAAGAGAATGATCTCTCGTGGATGGATCTCTTCCACCTCATTCTCATTCCAGTCGATTTAGAAGGGGAAGGGGAGATTTTTTTTCCTCATGGAGGATGTCTCCTGAATACCGTTCAAAGAGTCTATGGATAAATTATATGGTCAGAGTTACGGATTTCCAGGGCGATCTGCTTCTCAGCTAAAAAAAAAGGAAAATCGCTTTTCCGATTTTATGGTTCTCCCAGTATAATCAGACAGTCGGTCACAAAAGTATTCGAACACCGGTACCCTATCAGAAAATGACAAGATGGCGTTTTTTTTTCTCTTTCTCTCTGTGTGTCGTGTTATTCCATCCTAGGTTTTCTTCTCCCCCCCCATTTTGGAAAACCTGGAAAAAATTGGTTACGATCTCTTTTTGAATGGGGAGATGCCATTTTGAGAAAAAGCTGACGACCCTATCTTGGAGAATGAACATGACCGCTCTACACACCCTTTCTCTCTCTCTCTCTCTCTTTGAATTGGGAAGCCATTTTGGGAAAAAGCAGACGACCCTATCTTGGAGAATGGAAATGAACGCCTCTCCCTCTCTCTTTGAAATGGAAAGCCATTTTGGGACCCTCTATTCTTGGGGAGGGAGAAAACTGAAGTCTGCACTTCGCTGTCTCTGAAAAGCGGACCCTCTTCTTCTGATCTTGAAGAACTGGAAATGAACGCTCTACACGATCTCTCTTTGAATTCAGAAGGTATTTTGGGACCTTCTAATGTTGGAAAACTGAAATGAACGCTCTACGCATTTTCTCTCTCTCTCTCTCTCTTTGAGATGAGTAGCCATTTTGGAGGATTCTCCACCACCATCCTAACCTTGGAAAACTGAAATGAACGCTCTACACCTTCTCTCTTTCTCTCTCTGAAATGGGTAGCCATTTGAAAACTCCCTAACTTTGGAAAAAACAGAAATGAACGCTCTACACCATCTCTCTTTGAAAATGGGGGGTGTCATTTTGAGACCTCCCTCCCCTAAACTTGAAAAAAAAAAACTGAAATGAACGCTCTACACTTTCTCTCTTTGGACATGGGTAGCCCTTTGGGGACTCTCTCCTCTTGGTAGGAAAAAAAAAGAACTGAAGTGAAGGCTCTACACAATCTCTCTTGGAATGGGATCCATATTTCGGGAAACGTGGATCACCTCATGCTGGAAAACTGAAGTGAACCACCAAGATTGGACTCTATATAATATTTTTTTTTAATTGATATCATGACCCTCCTCCAATTTGTTATAAAAAAAGTTTTTTTTTGTTTTGGTTTTTATCCCATTTCCGATGTGATTTCAGAAATGCAATTCCATAACAGTTCAATTTCATTCGAGGTTAAATGATCTAAACTGTCTTTGACCCACCCATCCGTATGATTATTTTCTTCTCCTTCCTGTTGCACCAAATTTTGTAAGTCCATATAATCATTCCATACGGGAAGGGCTGGATCCTCACAAGGCTGTCTTGAAACACTTGGAGTCTCTTTGGGATGAGTGGAGGGATCTAGGATGTCTGGACCCGGCTGCGATTCTACCTCCATGATTTCTGGACCCGTTGGAACTTGTTTACCCGGCTGAAATTCTACCTCCATGATTTCTGGACCCGTTGGAACATGTGAACCCGGCTGTGATTCTGCCTCCATGATTTCTGGACCTGTTGAAACTTGTGGACCCGGCTGACATTCTACCTCTACGATGTCGGGACTTTTTGAAGCTTGTGGACCCGTCTGACATTCTACCTCTACGATGTCGGGACAGGTTGGAGGAGAAGAAGAAGAAGAAGAGGATACTGGAAGAGGTTCTGTCTGTGAGGAGTCCAAAAGAGGTTGCCTGTTTGAACAAGTCGGGGAAGAAGAAGAAGAAGAAGAAGCTTCTGGATTCTGAAGCGGATCTTGCACGCCAGGTAGGTTCCGGTAAGTCGACCGTTTTTTAAGAGGTAATTTTTTTCGTCCTCCTCATCTTCAATTGTGATGACTTCAATTTCATTCCGTTGCCGGGTCGATTTTGTTTCGGGCCATGACGACGGTTTGGTCCAGCTCCTCTTATCATCTAAGGAAGGGATGGGTAAAGGTGGCGGAGGGTTTTCTTCTTCTTTTTCTTGAAACATCATCGGCGATTGGAAAGAAATCTCCTCTTTCAATTGTTTCCAAAGCGAGTACGAGCACCGATCGACGAGAAAGAGACTCTTCTGGGTTGTGACGATGAGATATTGCGTTTTCGACATAGTTTTGAAAAGGTCTTAGAATATATTTCTTATATTTCATCCTGTCGCTGACTTTAAAACTTCTTTCCTTCAGATTGGGGGACGATGATTCGTAATAGGCGAGAGGAGCGGCTGTGGTTTGAACAATATGAACTTCGTCCTCAGCCGTCGTTCTCACTCCAAACGTAAAATATCGTTTCGTGAGAAAAATATTCTTCCACCGAAAACTCGTGCGCGGATCTGTATATCGCCGGTCTGTTTGAATGGGCCGTCTCAAAGCTCGATCCATCCGATTCCAAGAGAAGGGAGACTCCTCTTTCGTTTGTTGCGATTCGAATAAATATCTGTATATATTCTGAACGAGCAGGTTGGAGGATTCGACATCTTGGTTGAAAGAAACGATCGCTTGATGAGGTGGTAAATGCGGAATAAATGTCGCACAATGACACGCCAAAAAAATTTTCAAGTTGGAGATTTGCTTTAGCGTCTTCAAATCCTCCCCGTTCGAAATCCGTTGAGTTGGAAAAACGTCTAATAGCGACATGGCTCCCAATGGAAAAGAAATGATCTCGCCCAGTACTCTCGTCTTTTTATATATCTATATAGACACACACAGACACACATAGAGGCTCTATGACGTCCGTTTTATTTTTTTTATTTTTATTATTTTTTTTTGTTTCTCTCTCTTCTTTCCAAGAAATCTTATCTCCATGACCTCTTTTTCTTTTCTTAAAAAGATGAATGTGTGTGGGAATGAGGAAGTGAAAGTAATAATTTAATAAACAAAAAATTATCCAACCATGACCTTCTTTTTTTTTTCAAAGTCAACCTTTCCAATCCAAGGACGTCCAGAGATAGAGGAAGCAGGGAGAGAGGAGGAGGAGGGAAGGGAAGGTCACACTCTCTTTCTCTCTGTAAATAAAAGGGGAGAGCCCCAAAGTCGTATTTTTGTCCAAGTGGATCATGAGGAGGCATCCCCAGCTCACTACGTGTATTCCTTTCAAATATAAATATGTTGATCTTTCCTTTTATATCATCCAAGGAGTCGTTTACCTGAAAGCCTCCGATTTTTCAAAATGTGCGGGTTATTATACCGTGGGGAGTTATCAAAAGATGCGGGACGAATTTTTGTCCGACGAAAACGTGTTGATGGCTCGTGACATTCCACCTTTGGATGCACAAATTTTGTTAATGAAACGAGCCAAATATTTTTACACGTCCCACTTTCTAACCGTCTCGCAAATGAATAGGATTATGGATCGTCTTGAGAAGACAAAAGGGATTCTCGTTCATTTTAGTGAATGGTTGCACAAATGTTTGCACGAACCTCTCTCGATCGAGAAGACTGGGAAGAATACCTATTATATTCTTCTCGAGGACTCTCCTCCTTCGTCTCATCATAGAGAGGCTACGACTTTTGAAAAAATCCTCGAGCAAGAAAAAATAGAATGGTGGAACAACTACCCCATCCCTCTCCCCGAGCATCAAGAGGAGCCTGTTCAGAAGAAAAAGAAAAAACCTTTCCAAAAGCCTGTTCAGATTCCTCTCCGTTTGTCAAAACCCGTCGAGGATGAAAAACCTCTCCCTTCCTCAAAACCCCTTGAGGAAGAGAGACCCCTCGAGAAGGAGAAATCTCTCCCATTGTCAAACCTCCTCGAAGATGAAAAACCTCTCCATTTATCAAGACCCCTCGAGAAGGAGGGACCTCTTCCTTTATCAAACCCCCTCGAAGATGAAAAACCTCTCCATTTATCAAGACCCCTCGAAAATGAGGGACCTCTCGATTTGTCAAAACCCCTCGAGGATAAGGGAACCAAAACTTCTCTCTCTTTCGAAGAGGAGGGACCTCTCAATTTGTCAAGACCCCTCAAGAATAAGGGAACCGAAAATCCTCTCCCTTTCTCAAGACTTCTCGAGGAGGAGGAGGAGGAGGTGGAGGAGAGACAGCTCCATGTCTCAAGACAGGACCCCCTCTGTCTCTTGAGGATCCGAGGGAAATCATTCCTATTGAAAAACCGTCTATCGACGATCCCCAGAAAAGGTCTTCGGAGGAGATTAGACTTCCATGTAGAAAACGAATCTGCCACAATCATAATAATAATAATAATAATAATAATAATATACCCCCTTCTCAACAACAGAATGCTACAACATTTGCAGATAAATGCATTCAAACCAATCCTTTTATAGTAACCCTTTTGATTGGAGAACCCGTGCATTAGCCTCGAAAAATAAAATGAGATTCTGGCCTGTTTCTATGACCAGAATGTTAAGCCAATAGATAGGTCTAGCTCAGAATTTTTCTTTTTAAAAGAAAATAAATAAATAATCCAAAGACTATTCGTAAATATAAATGGTAAAGTCTCGAGTCGGCTGGAAAAAAATTTTCAGAGCTGAGAAAAATTCTACAACTCAAAAAAAAAAAAAAAAAAAAACCTTTTTCTTAATTTTTATCATGTCTTAGACATGATAAAAATTAACGACCCCCTTCCCTTTTCGTATGGGTATGTTGTCTCACTCTTTTGAAAAACAAATCGTGATTCATTCATGGAATGATTGCCATTAGAGAAAGGATGAGTCATGGTCTATTTTTAGAAAGGGTGAGACATCCTTCCCAGACAAAAAGGGAGGGTCATTAATTTTTATCATGTCTAAGACATGATAAAAATTAACCAAAAGTTTTTTTTTTTTCCAGCTCTGAGAAATTTTTTTTCTCCGAGCCGATTCGAGACTTTACCATTTTTTTTAAGAATGATTTCTCCCTGATCTATTATTTCAAAATTCCAAGTTTCGCTTCAGAACCATCTATGCTGTTGAAGAAGTAACGTGATATAGGTATTTTTTTTAATGAGTTCTGTCAAGATTGAATTGTGCAGGATTGACCTTGCGAATTTCTTCTCTGTGTCTTTAAATAATAATGATACCGAACCGCTTTTTGTAGAGCGCAATGGAAAAAACCTTTTGTATGGTTAGGACAATTCATGCGTTCGATCCCATTGTATTTGAGAATCTCTTGCGTCGATCCCGAAATGCAATAAATGGATCTTTGCAACCATTTCTCTAAAAACTGCCGTTTCATTTCTCCTCGCACCCAAATCATGGAAAAGGGTTCCGTCAACATCGTTAACACCCATGGAAAATAACTGTACGGAATTTCTCCTTCGTATCACGACAAGCCATGATAATAATCACTCGCCCACACAGCGGTTCGTTTTTCTTTCTCGGTGAGCATTTGCCATGGAAACGGGGGTTTAAAAACAAATACCCCTCGAGAAGTACCGTCCAATGTGACGTAAGCCAATTCTTTCACAATAAAGGCTCCTTGAGAATCGTAGAAACCTTCAAAGTCGAGCACGAGTTCCATGTTTTTTATTTCTTTTTCTTTCCAAGGTGACCTTTATTATTATGATGATGGATGTGTATTGAGATACGCACGATATTATTCAAAAAACAAATATATATACGAATGTGACCTTTCCCAGAATTCATACGACCTGTCACGTGCAACCTTCTCTCTCTATATATATAAAAGAGGAGACGGTGAGAGAACGCTATCCATTTTTTCCTTCAGGACACACAGCGAGAGAGAGAGAGAGAATTTTGTTTTCTTTTTTTCCTCAATTGAAGAAGATGGACATTTTGAGTGCCAAACCTCTCAAAGATTCCTACATTGTTCTGGACATGGAATACTTTCACTGTTATGATCCAAAGACGGGAGATATATGTTTCATCTTGAAAGAACTGGGCTACATCACTTGCGATTTAACCTTATGCGGATCCATGATTTTTCTCCCTCCTGTCCATTACGATGACTTATCGTCCCGCAATCAAGCTGTGGTCAACCAGACTACAAATAACCGACACGGCCTGCAATGGACCGAGGGTCGTCTTTCCTACGAGCATCTTCCTACGATCCTGAAAATACTGACCGAAAATGTGGAGGTGATCTACGTCAATGGATACGATAAAGCCGAATTTTTCAGCAAGCTCTGCCAGCGATCCGTTTATGAGTTTTACATCCTAGGGAAAACCGAGTGGCGGAACAAGTCGAAATGCACGCGACACCAATATTTCCAAAAGATGATTCATTGTGACGAGAACAAGGTGAGAAATTTTCGATACCATTTGATGGAGGGTAGTTACGTTTTCCGGAAATTACATTGTTACCCCTCCGAAAGCAAAGCTGTCGAAGAGGAGGCGGAAGAATCTCCCCAGGAGAACTCGTGCGACGATGAGGAGGAGGAGGAGGAGGAGGAGGAGGATGAACTTTCTAATAATAATAATAATAATAAATGTCTAAGTTGGGATGCTTTAGAGACCCAAGAATATTGGTCTCAACCCTTATCTCACCTAGACCTGAAAGAGGATCCTCAAGTGTACTCTTTGTGGTCCTCTTCTAAAATTTGGTCTTGGAGAGAACCCTTGAATGTTCATGAATGAAATGGTATGTAAATCCCTAGAGAAAAAAAATAGAAAAAAAAAGTTCCTTTTTTTTTGTAATATGTTGATTTCTTTCCAATCCCATTTCTTTTCTATAACTCCAGCCCAATCGACGAGAAGAAGACGAATTTTCCAAGTTACACAAGACGAATCTTCCAAGTTACACAAGACGTAGAAAGATTTCACAAGGATTTATAAATCACACGCTCCCACATGATATATGTATAGAGAGAAAAAGACCCTCTGTTCTCTAGCCAATACGTCAAGACTTCCCTAAACTAAGAGAGATCATGAGTACCGAGGAAACCTTAGCAGAGCAAGTGGAAAGACTTTCAAAGAGATTAGAAGAGCTAAGACGGGATAGATTTACAGTTCCGCCGACTAAAGAGGAAACTATCATCGATTTCAACAAACCGCTGTACTTTCATCCCCTACCCCAAAGAATGAGACGAGTGGACTCGCCGTTGAACAGTTCCAATGAGTAACAAAATGTCACTTATTTGAATAGTCAATTTCAACACATGAATATTTCATAAGTATTTTTTCCCTAAAGCGTAGGGAGATCGGATCAGTAGTTTTTCCCTTTTCATCGTCGAAAAAGATTGGGAGGAAAAATCTTTCTCAGCTCTCTCAGAAAAATTTTTCAGCCTTTAAAAAAAAAAAAAAACACTTTTTGTTAATTTTTATCATGTTTTAGACATGATACCCTTTTGTCTGGGAATGTTGTCTCACACTTTCTAAAAATAGACCATCTCTCCTCCTTTCCTAAAGAATAGAATTCCAAGAATGGGATCTGGTCTATTTTTAGAAACAGTGAGACCCTATTCCCAGACAAAAGGCGGGTAGAGTTAATTTTTATCATGTCTAAAGTTCAGGGTCCATCCATCTTCTTATGTGAAACGGTGACCCTGACGAGATCGAGATAAACAAGTCTTGTGAGTTGTTTTGTAATCTTGACGCGATCCAAGAAAGACTTTTTATTATTTTTTTTTTGAAATAGGCGGGGGGTGGGGAGAGAAAATGTTCTCACGACCCTCAGATATCTTTTCATAAATATATTTTTTATCAAAGTGTTTCTTTCATTCCGATCCTTTTAAGAGGTTGGAATGACCCTGACATTTAGATGGGGTCGCGATCCCGACAGATGTCGCGCGAGTATAAAAGTGTGTATCCTCCGCGAGATTTCTTCAGAGAACAGAAGAAGACGTGAACTGAGCTGGTAAGTCCCTTTGGTCCTCTGAATATGGTTTAATCATAACTTCATTTAAAAAGACCTTTGAAACTTTGAATCTTCTTAACCCTTTGAAAAGAAAAATGTCTCTTTCAAGACGACGACTCTAAAACGTTTTATTGTTTTTTTTCCCTTTCTAGATCTTCCCTGTTATACATATATACCTTTTCGATTCTCTTTTTTGCTCCTGTTTGTGGAAGACATCACCGTATTCGTCGCCATGGCGTGTTCAGAAAACTTTATCGTGCTCGATCTAGAGGGTTTCCAGTCCTACAACCACAAGAAGGGTGAATTTACCTACGTTTTAAAAGAATTGGGCTATGCGACAAAAGATTTTTTGACCGTGGGATCGTTGACGTTTGCTCCTCCTCACCCCTTCCACCAACTGAGTGAAAAAAACCAAAAGACGAATGCCTGGCTGACGAGAAACCGGCACGGACTTCGTTGGAACGAGGGTCATATTCCCTACAACCATTTAGGACGCATTCTCCAATCGCTCACTCACAGCTTCTCCACGATTTATGTGGTGGGATGCCAGAAAGCTAAATTCTTTGCTAAAGCCTTGGATTATCAAAAACCCGTGACGGAAATTTATGTGCCAGATGGAATCATTTGGAAGTATCGGGAAAAATGTGCCCGACATCATCAAAGGATGAAATATTTCCATTGTGCCGAAAACAAAGTGCGCAACTATCGATGGCATATTACGGAACGAGATTTTCATATCAATCACGTCTATCCAGACGGAACGGAGAAAGAGGAGAGGATTCAGGAGGAAGCAGACAATCCTCTGCAAGCTTTTGATAAGGCCTACGATCAGTTAGAGAAGGATCCGTCCCCAAAAGCGTACGATAACCTCATCCAGAAATGGGATAATCTGTCCTGTTTCCAAGTGATGGAACATCCGGATGAGCATACGCCTTTAAACTTGATGGGCTCTTCTACTTCGTCAACTTCCTCCAATAACTCGAGGAAGACGGAGGGTTGGGGAGACATACCTGAAAATATTCCCCATTACGATCCAGCAGCCTGTTGGGACGAACCTTCCAAAGAATCTCATGAGACCCCCAAAATATCTTCAGAGGATCCAAAGACAAAATCCACTTAGTGTTGGGACGATGAACGGACGACTCATGATCCAAAATCCACTAAGACTATGTCCACTGAGTGTTGGGACAATGAACAGACGACCCATGCTCCAAAATCCACTGAGACTATGTCCATTGAGTGTTGCGACGATGAAACCGAAAAGACGACAGAGAATTGGGATGACCGTTCTCGAAAGTATTTGAATTGATATATACATAAACTCAGGAGAAAACAAAATAAAGAAAAGATTTTTAGAAATAAGTAGGGAAAGGTTCTCCGCTTTCCCTATATTTATGGAAATGGACTGAGAAGAGAGAGAGAGACGAATCAGGAGACCAAAAAAAATGGGTCTTGGAAGGAATGAGTGCAAATGCATTCGATTCCTTCCGAGACCCATTTTTTTGGGTCCCTCTCTCATCCAATCTTGGAAAAGAACTTTGTCCTATTTTTCTAGGTCCATTCAAAAAGAAATGAATCTATCCATAAATTTTCTTAAAAGAAAAAAAACAAAAAGATCCATTACCTCTTGACAGTACAAAGTCGAGAATCTTGGAAAAAGTTATCCACTCTCTCCATCCAGTCAAGCTTCTCTGTAGAAAATCTAGTAGGTGCATCTGCATTCTTGAACACCCGGCAGTTATTATTGGACGCGAAACGTCGAATGCTGAAATAGTTAACAGTGAGCCCATTCTTAAAGAAACGGGGATGTTTTATTCATCCAGTCGAGTGCGGAAAAATTTCTGAGAGCCGGAGAAAAATTTCTCTGGCTGAAAAAAAAAAAAAAAAAAAAAAAAAAAAAAAAAAAAAAAAAAACCCTTTTAGTCTGAAAATTGAAGACATCAATTTTCAAATTTTCAGACTAAAAAGGGGGGTAATTTATTTTTCAGAAACTTTTCCCAGCCGACTCGATGTGAATGAAACTTTACTGTTTGTTAAGAATGTTATTTAATGGATCGATTTAAACCTATCGAGTTTCGCTTGAGTTCCGGCCGTGCTGTGGGCCCACCTGGATACAAGTTTTCCCCTTTTGGAAGAGAATAAAACTTTACTGTTTTTTAAGAATGTTATTTAATGGAACGATTTCAACCTATCGAGTTTCGCTTGAGTTTTAGATGTGAATAAAACTTTACTGTTTTTTAAGAATGTTATTTAATGGATCGATTTCAACCTATCGAGTTTCGCTTGAGTTCCGGCCGTGCTGTGGGCAAACCTGGATACAAGTTTTTCCCTTTTGGAATAGAATTTCCGTCAAGGTAGGCTACTTTTCCTCTTTTTGCATTTTTCATGTAATTTCATTTGTATTACAATATACTGAAAACGGGCGTTCGAACTGATTTCTAGTCTATTTCTATACAAATGGAGCTCGATCCAAGAAAGAAATGATGTCTTTTTTTTTATTTTGTGGACTGCCAATTTGTATTGGAATATACTGAAAACGGGTGTTTGAGTCGATTTTCAGTATATTTCAATACAAATAGAGCTCGGTCCAAGAAAGAAATGATGTCTTTTTTTTATTTTGTGAACTGCCAATTTGTATTGGAATATACTGAAAACGGGTGTTTGAGTCGGTTTTCAGTATATTTCAATACAAATAGAGCTCGATCCAAGAAAGAAATGATGTCTTTTTTTTATTTTGTGGACTGCCAATTTGTATTGGAATATACTGAAAACGCGTGTTTGAGTCGGTTTTCAGTATATTTCAATACAAATAGAGCTCGATCCAAGAAAGAAATGATGTCTTTTTTTTATCTTGTGGACTGCCAATTTGTATTGGAATATACTGAAAACGGGTGTTTGAGTCGGTTTTCAGTATATTACAATACAAGTGGAGCTCCATCCAAGAAAAAAATGATGTCTTTTTTATGTTGTGGGCTGCCCTATTTTGTATTGGAATATACTGAAAACGGGCGTTCGAGTCGGTTTTCAGTATATTCCAATACAAATGGAGCTCGATCCAAGGAAAAAAATGATGTCTTTTTTTTATTTTGTGGACAGCCAATTTTGTATTGGAATATACTGAAAACGGGCGTTCACGTCGGTTTTCAGTATATTACAATACAAGTGGAGCTCGATCCAAGAAAAAAATGATGTCTTTTTTTTATTTTGTGGACTGCCAATTTTGTATTGGAATATACTGAAAACGGGCGTTCACGTCGGTTTTCAGTATATTTCAATACAAATGGAGCTCCATCCAAGAAAAAAATGATGTCTTTTTTTATGTTGTGGACTGCCCTATTTTGTATAAAAATATACTGAAAACGGACGTTCGCGTTGGTTTTCAGTATATTCTAATACAAGTGGAGCTCGATCCAAGAAAAAAATGACGTCTTTTTTTTATGTTGTGGACTGCCCTATTTTGTATTGGAATATACTGAAAACGGGCGTTCGAGTCGGTTTTCAGTATATTCAAATACAAATGGAGCTCTATCCAAGAAAAAAATGTGTTTTTTTATGTTGTGGACAATCAATTTTGTATTGGAATATACTGAAAACGGGCGTTCGAGTCCTTTTTCCGACTATTTCTACACACATTCCACTATATTAAAATGACGTCATGGTTGAGTCCAAACAGAGTCGTCCCCGGACAGAGTCGTCTCCGGACAAAGTCGTCCCCGGACAATTTTATACCGAATTTGTATAGAGATATACTTAAAATGGGCTTGGAGTGGAGGGCGCTTTCTAGTATATTCCTATATACATTCGGTTGCATTCAGAAACAAAAAGAATGTCTTTTTGAATGGACAAAAAACTTTTTGTTAATTTTTATCATGTTTTCTAGACATGATAAAAATTAACTCATCCCCCTTTTGTCTGGGTATGTTGTTTCACCGTTTCTAAAAATAGACCAGAACCCAGTCTTTTTCTTGGAATTCTATTCTTTAAAAGGATGAGTCATGGTCTATTTTTAGAAAGTGGGAGACAACATTCCCAGACAAAAGGGGGGGTGAGTTAATTTTTATCATGTCTAGAAGACATGATAAAAAAATAACAAAAAGTTTTTTTTTTTTTTTTTTTTTTTTTTACATCTCAGAATTTTTTTCTGAGCTCTGAAAAATTTTTCCTAGCCGATCCCATTTCGTTTTTCGACTTTCACTTTCAAGTCTTCACTTTTCCTATCCACTGTCGTTGGAATTGTGTTCACTGGAGGCTATTTCTTTTTTTGCAATCTCGCGTTTAGTTTTCTCTGAGATTCTTTAGAAATGGCTATACAAATTTCACCATCTATATAGAGATGATGTCCAAACAAAGTCGCCCCCGGACCATCTTGATGACCGAATATGTATAGAAATAGTCTGAAAATGGGCTTGAGGGCCGGTTTCTGGACGATTCATCTACAAATTCGGCCGCATCCAGAAAAACAAAAATACATAATTTCTTTTTGGGTGGACAGGAGATGATAAATTTCTTTTCTCTCTCTCCCAAGATTGGAGGAGAGAGTGGCCCAAAAAAATGGGTCTTGGAAGGAATCGAATGCATTTTGAAATGCACTCATTCCTTCCAAGACCCATTTTTTTGGTCTCCTGATTCAACTCTCCAGTCTATGGAATAGGGAAAGCGGAGAACGTTTCCCCTTCCTTAAGCGACTGGAGGCCATATCGCATCATCATCATCATCACCATCATCCTCTTTCTGATACTTTTCAACGAAGGCTTGATGTCTCTGGATGATTTTGGGGAGATGATGGATCCCGAATTGAGTGATGAAAAAGAGAGGACTCTTTTTCCTTTCTTGTTCGTCTTGCACAGTCTCTCGGAGGGTGATATACGTTTCCCCGTCCTCCTCAATTTTCGTCAGAGGTCTCATGAATATTTTACACATCCAAGGGAAGAGCGACTTGTTATGCAGGGATTTCGAAGCGACGAAGGCCGCTTCATTCGAAGTGAGGACAATCTGGTTCGGTTGACCCCATTCTTTGGAGTAGTTGTCCAAATCGCCTAGTCGAAGAAAATGGTGTCGATTAGGAAAAAAGACTTGGAGAACACTCGTCGTATGCGAGACGTTCGTAGGCAAGAGAGTCAAGATATCTTTGGCATTCCAGTACAGGAATCCTAGATCCACATACGCGTGCACGTAATAGTCATCGTTATATTCCAGTTTGAGCAGCATGGCTTTTGTATTTTTCTTTTCCGTTCTCAAGGCGAAACACTCGTCTGATATGAACAAGAGCTCGCTGGCGATCCGTTTATATAGACTCCTCAGAGAGAGAGGGAGAGGGGAGGAGGAACAAGGTTGATGAATTCTAAAATAAAAAAAAATGATAACGAAATGAGATCGGCTGGCAAAATATTTTCAGAGCTCGGAAAAAAATTCTGAGATGTAAAAGAAAAAAAAAAAAAAAACTTTTTGTTAATTTTTATCATGTTTTCTAGACATGATAAAAATTAACTCACCCCCCTTTTGTCTGGGTATGTTGTCTCACCGTTTCTAAAAATAGACCAGAACCCAGTCTTTTCTTGGATTCTATTCTTTAGAAGGATGAGTCATGGTCTATTTTTAGAAAGTGGGAGACAACATTCCCAGACAAAAGGGGGGGTGAGTTAATTTTTATCATGTCATAAAAATTAACAAAAAGTTTTTTTTTTTTTTTTACATTTCAGAATTTTTTTCTGAGCTCTGAGAAATTTTTCCTAGCCGATCTCATTTCGTTTTTCGACTTTCACTTTCAATTCTTCACTTTTCTATAAAAGCATTCCACGTTTCTGTTCAGAACAGTGTCTCTCTCTACCCGAATCTGAAACCCTAGTCACGAGAGAATATGAGACTAGAAAAATAGTTTAGCTTATTCATCTAAAAAATGTCCCATGCTAGAACTCAGAATTATAATCAGAGCGGGGCTTTCCAGTATCCACTTCCAAGATTTTAGATTTGTCATGGGTGACATGTTCCCAAATTCACAAATTCTTCAATTATAGTCCCCTTCTTTGACAAATGGCTAAGAAATTCTTAAAGAATATCATGATAAAGATTTAGCTATCTATATATAACATTATGTTTTCTTTTCAAAAAAAAAATCCAGTCTTGATCGAAATGGACTTTACGCACAATTTATTGTATCCCCACCTTTCCAAGATTGGTTTGAATAAGTGATCAAAAAAATGGGTCTGGAAGGAAAAGGGTGCATTTCGAGAAAAGAAAAGAGGACCCTCTTTTTCTCGCAATGCACCCGTTTCCTTCCAGACCCATTCCTTTTGCCTCCTCAGAACTCTCTTTCTTTTCTCTTCCCTCTCTCTCTTAAGAGGGATTGAAAGAAAGAGGCTAGATGGAAGAGTTTCTTTTTTTTTTCTATCAAGGAGATAAAAAAAAATTTGGAGGAGGAGCAAATTTTTTTTGGGTGGTGGTGGTTGTTTTTTTTAGAAGGTGATAACTTTAGTGACATTTAAAGAGACCACCAGAGGATCCGTTTGAGTCTCGACGACCTTTTCTTGACGGGGGTCTGTCTGGCAATAAGCGCTGGCATATTGTTTAGGGTAAGTAGAAAAATCCGTCATGCCTGGATGAGGCGGTATGTAGCGCACTCCCAGATTAAAGAGGGTGATGAAGGGAAATTTCTCCCCCGGATAGAGCAGTCGGTAAACGGGTTGATTGGGTACAACTCGAACCAGCGGCTGAGTTAAAATGCTATACACCCAGGCCAGAAGCTGATTATTTTTAGGATTATTTTCGGCCAGATGTAACATTTCTTCGCTGGAGAGGACAAGCGAGATTGCAAAAAAAGAAATAGCCTCCAGTGAACACAATTCCAACGACAGTGGATAGGAAAAGTGAAGAGTTGAAAGTGAAAGTCGAAAAACGAAATGGGATCGGCTAGGAAAAATTTTTCAGAGCTCAGAAAAACATTCTGAGATGTAAAAAAAAAAAAAAAAAAAAAAAAAAAAAACTTTTTGTTATTTTTTATCATGTCTTCTAGACATGATAAAAATTAACTCACCCCCCCTTTTGTCTGGGAATGTTGTCTCCCACTTTCTAAAAATAGACCATGACTCATCCTTTTAAAGAATAGAATTCCAAGAAAAGACTGGGTTCTGGTCTATTTTTAGAAACGGTGAGACAACATACCCAGACAAAAGGGGGAAAGGGGGATGAGTTAATTTTTATCATGTCTAGAAGACATGATAAAAATTAACAAAAAGTTTTTTGTCCATTCAAAAAGACATTCTTTTTGTTTCTGAATGCAACCGAATGTATATAGGAATATACTAGAAAGCGCCCTCCACTCCAAGCCCATTTTAAGTATATCTCTATACAAATTCGGTATAAAATTGTCCGGGGACGACTTTGTCCGGAGACGACTCTGTCCGGGGACGACTCTGTTTGGACTCAACCATGACGTCATTTTAATATAGTGGAATGTGTGTAGAAATAGTCGGAAAAAGGACTCGAACGCCCGTTTTCAGTATATTCCAATACAAAATTGATTGTCCACAACATAAAAAAAGACATCATTATTTTCTTGGATGGAGCTCCATTTGTATTGAAATATACTGAAAACCGACGTGAACGCCCGTTTTCAGTATATTCCAATACAAAATTGGCAGTCCAAACATAAAAAAAAGACATCATTTTTTTCTTGGATCGAGCTCCACTTGTACTGTAATATACTGAAAACCGACGTGAACGCCCGTTTTCAGTATATTCCAATACAAAATTGGCTGTCCACAAAATAAAAAAAGACATCATTTTTTTCCTTGGATCGAGCTCCATTTGTATTGGAATATACTGAAAACCGACGTGAACGCCCGTTTTCAGTATATTCCAATACAAAATAGGGCAGTCCACAACATAAAAAAAAGACATCATTTTTTTCTTGGATCCAGCTCCATTTGTATTGGAATATACTGAAAACCAACGTGAACGCCCGTTTTCAGTATATTCCAATACAAAATTGGCTGTCCACAAAATAAAAAAAAGACATCATTTTTTTCTTGGATCCAGCTCCACTTGTATTGTAATATACTGAAAACCAACGTGAACGCCCGTTTTCAGTATATTCCAATACAAAATTGGCTGTCCACAACATAAAAAAAAGACATCATTTTTTTCTTGGATCCAGCTCCATTTGTATTGAAATATACTGAAAACCGACGTGAACGCCCGTTTTCAGTATATTCCAATACAAAATTGGCTGTCCACAACATAAAAAAAGACATCATTTTTTTCTTGGACCGAGCTCCATTTGTATTGAAATATACTGAAAACCGACGTGAACGCCCGTTTTCAGTATATTCCAATACAAAATTGGCAGTCCACAAAATAAAAAAAAGACATCATTTTTTTCTTGGATCGAGCTCCACTTGTATTGAAATATACTGAAAACCGACTCAAACACCCGTTTTCAGTATATTCCAATACAAATTGGCAGTCCACAAAATAAAAAAAAGACATCATTTCTTTCTTGGATCGAGCTCTATTTGTATTGAAATATACTGAAAACCGACTCAAACACCCGTTTTCAGTATATTCCAATACAA
Organism: Stegodyphus dumicola; assembly: GCF_044657685.1. Lineage (NCBI taxonomy): Eukaryota > Metazoa > Arthropoda > Arachnida > Araneae > Eresidae > Stegodyphus > Stegodyphus dumicola. The sequence goes on along the minus strand of NC_140768.1, from coordinate 156,133,983 downwards.
ATTGGCAGTCCACAAAATAAAAAAAAAAGACATCATTTCTTTCTTGGATCGAGCTCTATTTGTATTGAAATATACTGAAAACCGACTCAAACACCCGTTTTCAGTGTATTCCAATTCAAATTGGCAGTTCACAAAATAAAAAAAAAGACATCATTTCTTTCTTGGACCGAGCTCTATTTGTATTGAAATATACTGAAAATCGAATCAAACACCCGTTTTCAGTATATTCCAATACAAATTGGCAGTCCACAAAATAAAAAAAAAAGGCATCATTTCTTTCTTGGATCGAGCTCCATTTGTATAGAAATAGCCTAGAAATCTGTTCGAACGCCCGTTTTCAGTATATTGTAATACAAATGAAATTACATGAAAAATGCAAAAAGAGGAAAAGTAGCCTACCTTGACGGAAATTCTATTCCAAAAGGGGAAAACTTGTATCCAGGTTTGCCCACAGCACGGCCGGAACTCAAGCAAAACTCGATAGGTTGAAATCGATCCATTAAATAACATTCTTAAAAAACAGTAAAGTTTTATTCACATCTAAAACTCAAGCGAAACTCGATAGGTTGAAATCGATCCATTAAATAACATTCTTAAAAAACAGTAAAGTTTTATTCTATTCCAAAAGGGGAAAACGTGTATCCAGGTGGGCCCACAGCACGGCCGGAACTCAAGCGAAACTCGATAGGTTGAAATCGATCCATTAAATAACATTCTTAACAAACAGTAAAGTTTTATTCACATCGAGTCGGCTGGGAAAAGTTTCTGAAAAATAAATTACCCTCCTTTTTAGTCTGAAAATTTGAAAATTGATGTCTTCAATTTTTGAAAAATTGAAGACATCAATTTTCAGACTAAAAGGGTTTTTTTTTTTTTTTTTTTTTTTTTTTTTTTTTTTTTTTTGCCAGCCAGAGAAATTTTTCTCCGGCTCTCAGAAATTTTTCCTCACTCGACTGGATGAATAAAACATCCCCGTTTCTTTAAGAATGGGCTCACTGTTAACTATTTCAGCATTCGACGTTTCGCGTCCAATAATAACTGCCGGGTGTTCAAGAATGCAGAGGCACCTACTAGATTTTCTACAGAGAAGCTTGACTGGATGGAGAGAGTGGATAACTTTTTCCAAGATTCTCGACTTTGGACCGTCAAGAGGTAATGGATCTTTTTGTTTTTTTTCTTTTAAGAAAATTTATGGATAGATTCATTTCTTTTTGAATGGACCTAGAAAAATAGGACAAAGTTCTTTTCCAAGATTGGATGAGAGAGGGACCCAAAAAAATGGGTCTCGGAAGGAATCGAATGCATTTGCACTCATTCCTTCCAAGACCCATTTTTTTTTGGTCTCCTGATTCGTCTCTCTCTCTCTTCTTAGTCCATTTCCATAAATATAGGGAAAGCGGAGAACCTTTCCCTACTTATTTCTAAAAATCTTTTCTTTATTTTTTTTCTCCTGAGTTTATGTATATATCAATTCAAATACTTTCGAGAACGGTCATCCCAATTCTCTTTCGTCTTTTCGGTTTCATCGGCCCAACACTCAGTGGACATAGTCTCAGTCGATTTTGGAGCATGGGTCGTCCGTTCATTGTCCCAACATTCAGTGGACATAGTCTCAATAGATTTTGGAGCATGAGTCGTCTGTTCATTGTCCCAACACTCAGTGGACATAGTCTTAGTGGATTTTGGATCATGAGTCGTCCGTTCATTGTCCCAACACTCAGTGGATTTTGTCTTTGGATCCTCTGAAGATATTTTGGGGGTCTCATGAGATTCTTTGGAAGGTTCGTCCCAACAGGCTGCTGGATCGTAATGGGGAATATTTTCAGGTATGTCTCCCCAACCCTCCGTCTTCCTCGAGTTATTGGAGGAAGTTGACGAAGTAGAAGAGCCCATCAAGTTTAAAGGCGTATGCTCATCCGGATGTTCCATCACTTGGAAACAGGACAGATTATCCCATTTCTGGATGAGGTTATCGTACGCTTTTGGGGACGGATCCTTCTCTAACTGATCGTAGGCCTTATCAAAAGCTTGCAGAGGATTGTCTGCTTCCTCCTGAATCCTCTCCTCTTTCTCCGTTCCGTCTGGATAGACGTGATTGATATGAAAATCTCGTTCCGTAATATGCCATCGATAGTTGCGCACTTTGTTTTCGGCACAATGGAAATATTTCATCCTTTGATGATGTCGGGCACATTTTTCCCGATACTTCCAAATGATTCCATCTGGCACATAAATTTCCGTCACGGGTTTTTGATAATCCAAGGCTTTAGCAAAGAATTTAGCTTTCTGGCATCCCACCACATAAATCGTGGAGAAGCTGTGAGTGAGCGATTGGAGAATGCGTCCTAAATGGTTGTAGGGAATATGACCCTCGTTCCAACGAAGTCCGTGCCGGTTTCTCGTCAGCCAGGCATTCGTCTTTTGGTTTTTTTCACTCAGTTGGTGGAAGGGGTGAGGAGGAGCAAACGTCAACGATCCCACGGTCAAAAAATCTTTTGTCGCATAGCCCAATTCTTTTAAAACGTAAGTAAATTCACCCTTCTTGTGGTTGTAGGACTGGAAACCCTCTAGATCGAGCACGATAAAGTTTTCTGAACACGCCATGGCGACGAATACGGTGATGTCTTCCACAAACAGGAGCAAAAAAGAGAATCGAAAAGGTATATATGTATAACAGGGAAGATCTAGAAAGGGAAAAAAAACAATAAAACGTTTTAGAGTCGTCGTCTTGAAAGAGACATTTTTCTTTTCAAAGGGTTAAGAAGATTCAAAGTTTCAAAGGTCTTTTTAAATGAAGTTATGATTAAACCATATTCAGAGGACCAAAGGGACTTACCAGCTCAGTTCACGTCTTCTTCTGTTCTCTGAAGAAATCTCGCGGAGGATACACACTTTTATACTCGCGCGACATCTGTCGGGATCGCGACCCCATCTAAATGTCAGGGTCATTCCAACCTCTTAAAAGGATCGGAATGAAAGAAACACTTTGATAAAAAATATATTTATGAAAAGATATCTGAGGGTCGTGAGATAATTTTCTCTCCCCACGCCCCGCCTATTTCAAAAAAAAATAATAAAAAGTCTTTCTTGGATCGCGATCCTTTTGTCTGGGAATAGGGTCTCACTGTTTCTAAAAATAGACCAGATCCCATTCTTGGAATTCTATTCTTTAGGAAAGGAGGAGTGATGGTCTATTTTTAGAAAGTGTGAGACTACATTCCCAGACAAAAGGGGGGGTAGAGTTAATTTTTATCATGTCTAAGACATGATGAAAATTAACAAAAAGTGTTTTTTTTTTTTTTTAAGGCTGAAAAATTTTTCTGAGAGAGCTGAGAAAGATTTTTCCTCCCAATCTTTTTCGACGATGAAAAGGGAAAAACTACTGATCCGATCTCCCTACGCTTTAGGGAAAAAATACTTATGAAATATTCATGTGTTGAATTGACTATTCAAATAAGTGACATTTTGTTTCTCATTGGAACTGTTCAACGGCGAGTCCACTCGTCTCATTCTTTGGGGTAGGGGATGAAAGTACAGCGGTTTGTTGAAATCGATGATAGTTTCCTCTTTAGTCGGCGGAACTGTAAATCTATCCCGTCTTAACTCTTCTAATCTCTTTGAAAGTCTTTCCACTTGCTCTGCTAAGGTTTCCTCGGTACTCATGATCTCTCTTAGTTTAGGGAAGTCTTGACGTATTGGCTAGAGAACAGAGGGTCTTTTTCTCTCTATACATATATCATGTGGGAGCGTGTGATTTATAAATCCTTGTGAAATCTTTCTACGTCTTGTGTAACTTGGAAGATTCGTCTTGTGTAACTTGGAAAATTCGTCTTCTCGTCGATTGGGCTGGAGTTATAGAAAAGAAATGGGATTGGAAAGAAATCAACATATTACAAAAGAAAGAAACTTTTTTTTTCTATTTTTTTTTCTCTAGGGATTTACATACCATTTCATTCATGAACATTCAAGGGTTCTCTCCAAGACCAAATTTTAGAAGAGGACCACAAAGAGTGCACTTGAGGATCCTCTTTCAGGTCTAGGTGAGATAAGTGTTGAGACCAATATTCTTGGGTCTCTAAAGCATCCCAACTTAGACATTTATTATTATTATTATTATTAGAAAGTTCATCCTCCTCATCGTCGCACGAGTTCTCCTGGGGAGATTCTTCCGCCTCCTCTTCGACAGCTTTGCTTTCGGAGGAGTAACAATGTAATTTCCGGAAAACGTAACTACCCTCCATCAAATGGTATCGAAAATTTCTCACCTTGTTCTCGGCACAATGAATCATCTTTTGGAAATATTGGTGTCGCGTGCATTTCGACTTGTTCCGCCACTCGGTTTTCCCTGGGATGTAAAACTCATAAACGGATCGCTGGCAGAGCTTGCTAAAAAATTCGGCTTTATCGTATCCATTGACGTAGATCACCTCCACATTTTCGGTCAGTATTTTCAGGATCGTAGGAAGATGCTCGTAGGAAAGACGACCCTCGGTCCATTGCAGGCCGTGTCGGTTATTTGTAGTCTGGTTGACCACAGCTTGATTGCGGGACGATAAGTCATCGTAATGGACAGGAGGGAGAAAAATCATGGATCCGCATAAGGTTAAATCGCAAGTGATGTAGCCCAGTTCTTTCAAGATGAAACATATATCTCCCGTCTTTGGATCATAACAGTGAAAGTATTCCATGTCCAGAACAATGTAGGAATCTTTGAGAGGTTTGGCACTCAAAATGTCCATCTTCTTCAATTGAGGAAAAAAAGAAAACAAAATTCTCTCTCTCTCTCTCGCTGTGTGTCCTGAAGGAAAAAATGGATAGCGTTCTCTCGCCGTCTCCTCTTTTATATATATAGAGAAAGAAGGTTGCACGTGACAGGTCGTATGAATTCTGGGAAAGGTCACATTCGTATATATATATTTGTTTTTTGAATAATACCGTGCGTATCTCAATACACATCCATCATAATAATAATAAAGGTCAGTTTGGAAAGAAAAAACATGGAACTCGTGCTCGACTTTGAAGGTTTCTACGATTCTCAAGGAGCCTTTATTGTGAAAGAATTGGCTTACGTCACATTGGACGGTACTTCTCGAGGGGTATTTGTTTTTAAACCCCCGTTTCCATGGCAAATGCTCACCGAGAAAGAAAAACGAACCGCTGTGTGGGCGAGTGATTATTATCACGGCTTGTCGTGGTACGAAGGAGAAATTCCGTACAGTTATTTTCCATGGGTGTTAACGATGTTGACGGAACCCTTTTCCATGATTTGGGTGCGAGGAGAAATGAAACGGCAGTTTTTAGAGAAATGGTTGCAAAGATCCATTTATTGCATTTCGGGATCGACGCAAGAGATTCTCAAATACAATGGGATCGAACACATGAATTGTCCTAACCATACAAAAGGTTTTTTCCATTGCGCTCTACAAAAAGCGGTTCGGTATCATTATTATTTAAAGACACGGAGAAGAAATTCGCAAGGTCGATCCTGCACAATTCAATCTTGACAGAACTCATTAAAAAATACATATATCACGTTACTTCTTCAACAGCATAGATGGTTCTGAAGCGAAACTTGGAATTTTGAAATAATAGATCAGGGAGAAATCATTCTTAAAAAAAATGGTAAAGTCTCGAATCGGCTGGGAGAAAAAAAAATTTCTCAGAGCTGAGATAAAAATTCTCTAATGAAAAAAAAAAAAAAAAAAAAAAAAAAACCCACTTTTGGTTAATTTTTATCATGTCTTAGACATGATAAAAATTAATGACCCTCCCTTTTTGTCTGGGAAGGATGTCTCACCCTTTCTAAAAATAGACCATGACTCATCCTTTCTCTAATGGCAATCATTCCATGAATGAATCACGATTTGTTTTTCAAAAGAGTGAGACAACATTCCCAGACGAAAAGGGAGGGGGGTAATTTTTATCATGTCTAAGACATGATAAAAATTAACAAAAAGTTTTTTTTTTTTTTTTTTTTTTTGAGTTGTAGAATTTTTCTCAGCTCTGAAAATTTTTTTCCAGCCGACTCGAGACTTTACCATTTATATTTACGAATAGTCTTTGGATTATTTATTTATTTTCTTTTAAAAAGAAAAATTCTGAGCTAGACCTATCTATTGGCTTAACATTCTGGTCATAGAAACAGGCCAGAATCTCATTTTATTTTTCGAGGCTAATGCACGGGTTCTCCAATCAAAAGGCTTACTATAAAGGGATTGGTTTGAACGCATTTATCTGCAAATGTTGTAGCATTCTGTTGTTGAGAAGGGGGTATATTATTATTATTATTATGATGATGATGATGATGATTGTGGCAGATTCGTTTTCTACATGGAAGTCTAATCTCCTCCGAAGACCTTTTCTGGGGATCGTCGATAGATGGTTTTTCAATAGGAATCGTTTCCCTCGGATCCTCAAGAGATAGAGGGGGGTCCTGTCTTGAGACATGGAGCGGTCTCTCCTCCTCCTCGAGAAGTCTTGAGAAAGGGAGAGGATTTTCGGTTCCCTTATTCTTGAGGGGTCTTGACAAATTGAGAGGTCCCTCCTCTTCGAAAGAGAGAGAAGTTTTGGTTCCCTTATCCTCGAGGGGTTTTGACAAATCGAGAGGTCCCTCATTTTCGAGGGGTCTTGATAAATGGACAGGTTTTTCATCTTCGAGGGGGTTTGATAAAGGAAGAGGTCCCTCCTTCTCGAGGGGTCTTGATAAATGGAGAGGTTTTTCATCTTCGAGGAGGTTTGACAATGGGAGAGATTTCTCCTTCTCGAGGGGTCTCTTTTCCTCAAGGGATTTTGAGGAAGGGAGAGGTTTTTCATCCTCGGCGGGTTTTGACAAACGGAGAGGAATCTGAACAGGCTTCTCCTCATCCCCATCATTATCGAGGAGGATGAGGATAGGCTTTTGGAAAGGTTTTTTCTTTTTCTTCTGAACAGGCTCCTCTTGATGCTCGGGGAGAGGGATGGGGTAGTTGTTCCACCATTCTATTTTTTCTTGCTCGAGGATTTTTTCAAAAGTCGTAGCCTCTCTATGATGAGACGAAGGAGGAGAGTCCTTGAGAAGAATATAATAGGTATTCTTCCCAGTCTTCTCGATCGAGAGAGGTTCGTGCAAACATTTGTGCAACCATTCACTAAAATGAACGAGAATCCCATTTGTCTTCTCAAGACGATCCATAATCCTATTCATTTGCGAGACGGTTAGAAAGTGGGACGTGTAAAAATATTTGGCTCGTTTCATTAACAAAATTTGTGCATCCAAAGGTGGAATGTCACGAGCCATCAACACGTTTTCGTCGGACAAAAATTCGTCCCGCATCTTTTGATAACTCCCCACGGTATAATAACCCGCACATTTTGAAAAATCGGAGGCTTTCAGGTAAACGACTCCTTGGATGATATAAAAGGAAAGATCAACATATTTATATTTGAAAGGAATACACGTAGTGAGCTGGGGATGCCTCCTCATGATCCACTTGGACAAAAATACGACTTTGGGGCTCTCCCCTTTTATTTACAGAGAGAAAGAGAGTGTGACCTTCCCTTCCCTCCTCCTCCTCTCTCCCTGCTTCCTCTATCTCTGGACGTCCTTGGATTGGAAAGGTTGACTTAAAAAAAAAGAAGGTCATGGTTGGATAATTTTTTGTTTATTAAATTATTACTTTCACTTCCTCATTCCCACACACATTCATCTTTTTAAGAAAAGAAAAAGAGGTCATGGAGATAAGATTTCTTGGAAAGAAGAGAGAGAAACAAAAAAAAAATAATAAAAATAAAAAAAATAAAACGGACGTCATAGAGCCTCTATGTGTGTCTGTGTGTGTCTATATAGATATATAAAAAGACGAGAGTACTGGGCGAGATCATTTCTTTTCCATTGGGAGCCATGTCGCTATTAGACGTTTTTCCAACTCAACGGATTTCGAACGGGGAGGATTTGAAGACGCTAAAGCAAATCTCCAACTTGAAAGTTTTTTGGCGTGTCATTGTGCGACATTTATTCCGCATTTACCACCTCATCAAGCGATCGTTTCTTTCAACCAAGATGTCGAATCCTCCAACCTGCTCGTTCAGAATATATACAGAAATTTATTCGAATCGCAACAAACGAAAGAGGAATCTCCCTTCTCTTGGAATCGGATGGATCGAGCTTTGAGACGGCCCATTCAAACAGACCGGCGATATACAGATCCGCGCACGAGTTTTCGGTGGAAGAATATTTTTCTCACGAAACGATATTTTACGTTTGGAGTGAGAACGACGGCTGAGGACGAAGTTCATATTGTTCAAACCGCAGCCGCTCCTCTCGCCTATTACGAATCATCGTCCCCCAATCTGAAGGAAAGAAGTTTTAAAGTCAGCGACAGGATGAAATATAAGAAATATATTCTAAGACCTTTTCAAAACTATGTCGTTCCCCCGAAAACGCAATATCTCATCGTCACAACCCAGAAGAGTCTCTTTCTCGTCGATCGGTGCTCGTACTCGCTTTGGAAACAATTGAAAGAGGAGATTTCTTTCCAATCGCCGATGATGTTTCAAGAAAAAGAAGAAGAAAACCCTCCGCCACCTTTACCCATCCCTTCCTTAGATGATAAGAGGAGCTGGACCAAACCGTCGTCATGGCCCGAAACAAAATCGACCCGGCAACGGAATGAAATTGAAGTCATCACAATTGAAGATGAGGAGGAAGAAAAAAAATTACCTCTTAAAAAACGGTCGACTTACCGGAACCTACCTGGCGTGCAAGATCTGCTTCAGAATCCAGAAGCTTCTTCTTCTTCTTCTTCTTCCCCGACTTGTTCAAACAGGCAACCTCTTTTGGACTCCTCACAGACAGAATCTCTTCCAGTATCCTCTTCTTCTTCTTCTTCTCCTCCAACCTGTCCCGACATCGTAGAGGTAGAATGTCAGACGGGTCCACAAGCTTCAAAAAGTCCCGAAATCGTAGAGGTAGAATGTCAGCCGGGTCCACAAGTTCCAACAGGTCAAGAAATCATGGAGGCAGAATCACAGCCGGGTTCACAAGTTCCAACGGGTCCAGAAATCATGGAGGTAGAATTTCAGCCGGGTAAACAAGTTCCAACGGGTCCAGAAATCATGGAGGTAGAATCGCAGCCGGGTCCAGACATCCTAAATCCCTCCACTCATCCCAAAGAGACTCCAAGTGTTTCAAGACAGCCTTGTGAGGATCCAGCCCTTCCCGTATGGAATGATTATATGGACTTACAAAATTTGGTGCAACAGGAAGGAGAAGAAAATAATCATACGGATGGGTGGGTCAAAGACTGTTTAGATCATTTAACCTCGAATGAAATTGAACTGTTATGGAATTGCATTTCTGAAATCACATCGGAAATGGGATAAAAACCAAAACAAAAAAAAAACTTTTTTAATAACAAATTGGAGGAGGGTCATGATGTCAATTAAAAAAATATTATATAGAGTCCAATCTTGGTGGTTCACTTCAGTTTTCCAGCATGAGGTGATCCACGTTTCCCGAAATATGGATCCCATTCCAAGAGAGATTGTGTAGAGCCTTCACTTGAGTTCTTTTTTTTTCCTACCAAGAGGAGAGAGTCCCCAAAGGGCTACCCATGTCCAAAGAGAGAAAGTGTAGAGCGTTCATTTCAGTTTTTTTTTCAAGTTTAGGGGAGGGAGGTCTCAAAATGACACCCCCCATTTTCAAAGAGAGATGGTGTAGAGCGTTCATTTCTGTTTTTTCCAAAGTTAGGGAGTTTTCAAATGGCTACCCATTTCAGAGAGAGAGAGAGAAGGTGTAGAGCGTTCATTTCAGTTTTCCAAGGTTAGGATGGTGGTGGAGAATCCTCCAAAATGGCTACTCATCTCAAAGAGAGAGAGAGAGAGAAAATGCGTAGAGCGTTCATTTCAGTTTTCCAACATTAGAAGGTCCCAAAATACCTTCTGAATTCAAAGAGAGATCGTGTAGAGCGTTCATTTCCAGTTCTTCAAGATCAGAAGAAGAGGGTCCGCTTTTCAGAGACAGCGAAGTGCAGACTTCAGTTTTCTCCCTCCCCAAGAATAGAGGGTCCCAAAATGGCTTTCCATTTCAAAGAGAGAGGGAGAGGCGTTCATTTCCATTCTCCAAGATAGGGTCGTCTGCTTTTTCCCAAAATGGCTTCCCAATTCAAAGAGAGAGAGAGAGAAAGGGTGTGTAGAGCGGTCATGTTCATTTTCCAAGATAGGGTCGTCAGCTTTTTCTCAAAATGGCATCTCCCCATTCAAAAAGAGATCGTAACCAATTTTTTCCAGTTTTTTCCAAGATGGGGGGGGAGAAGAAAACCTAGGATGGAATAACACGACACACAGAGAGAAAGAGAAAAAAAAACGCCATCTTGTCATTTTCTGATAGGGTACCGGTGTTCGAATACTTTTGTGACCGACTGTACTTCAAACTCACCTAATTTTGTTTTGGTGTGCCGACTGATTTTAGCTTTTTGGCAAGGAATGCAGGTTCTTGTCCACAACTGTACATCTTTTTTTATGTTAGGCCAAATGAATTTTGATGTCATTAATTTCATAGTCGATTTTATTCCTGGATGTGATAAACCATGAATTCGTTGAAAGACGTGTTGTCTGAAAGCCTGAGGAATATACGGCCGAACATGTTTAGTTGATGTATCACACCACAAATATTTCCCCGAAGGTAGAGAACATTGCTTGAAATTCAAGGAAGTAGTGGTTTGCAAACTCTTCAGTTCTTCATCTTGAGTTTGTTCATCAGCTATTTTATCATAATTTATCGATGAAATTTCATTAACTCTAGATAATGTATCCGCCACAATATTATTCTCACCTTTTACATATTTGATATCAGTCGAAAACTGGGAGATGTATTGAAGTTGGCGAGCCTGTCTAGGTGTTGCTTTGTCAAGTTTTTCGACGAAAGGCGAATATTAAGGGCTTGTGATCTGTATAAATTGTAAATACTCTTCCTTCTAGATAGTGCTTAAAGTGTCTAACTGAAAGATATATGCTTAATAGTTCTCTATCATAGGTGCTATATTTTTGCTGAGTATCACTTAATTTTTTAGAAAAAAATGCTATTGACTTCCATGAGGAGTTTTCATACTGAGCCAATCGCCGTATCTGAAGCATCTGTAAATAACGCCAGAGGTAATTCAGAATTGGGAAAAGACAATAGTGCCGTGTTCACCAGGTCATTCTTGCACGTTTCAAACTGTTTTTCAGCTTCTTCAGTCCATTCGATTTTACGTTTGTCCCTCTTTTTAGCTCCCTTGAGATACGCATGTAACAATGCTTGATTCTTCGCTGCATCCTTTATATAACGACGATAAAAGTTAATTATTCCAAGAAAGGTTCTAAGTTCATGAATTGTTTCTGGTCGTTTGTAGTTAGTAATAGCTTGAACTCTTTCTGGCAAAGGACGGGAACCCTTAGCTGTAATTAGGTAGCCTAGAAACTCGATTTGGGGAACAGCAAAGACAGATTTTGAAACATTAATTCTTAACCCAAATGTATGTAATCTTTCGAAAACTAATTTAAGGTGATTTTCGTGTTCTTCATGGGTACTGGATGCAATGAGTATATCGTCTAAATAGGGAAAAACGACTAAACTTTTTAAACCGAAACTCATTACATTAAATTCGTATAAACCGAAAGGAGTGATGATAATCGTTTTACATTTGTCTTCTTCTGCAATGGGAATTTGAAAATAAGCTTTGAATAAATCAGTTTTAGAAAAAATATTTGTACCTCTTAAAATATGATGAAAATCTTCAATGCGAGGAATTGGGTATCGATCAGGTATCGTCTGCGCATTCAATCGTCGGTAGTCTCCGCAAGGACGATATGAACCATCCTTTTTCGTAACAAGGTGCAAGGGGCTTGACCACTGGGAGTTTGATGGACGAATTATGCCATTGTCAAGCATAAATTTAAATTCCTCTTTAGCTATAGCTAAGCGTTTTGGATTGAGCTGTCGTGCCTTTGAATAAACGGGTTGACCATCAGTCGTAATAAAATGTGTAACACCATGTTTAATTTGTGTAGGAAAAAGGTTAGGTTTAGAAATTTCGGGATATTTCGACAGTAAATCGAAAATTTTTATGGATTTATTTAATGTGGTTACTGAGTAATCACTGGAAATAGCAGCGACATCACACTGGACACAAAGCTGTGTTACGCCATCAATTAATTTTTTCTTATTTATATCGATAAGCAATTTATATTTGTGAAGAAAGTCAGCTCCTAAAATACCTTTTGTGACATCAGCAATTATGAATGGAAACTGAAAATCACGACGTAATCCCAAATCAAGAGTTAGCGTTTTTATGCCATAAGTGGAAATATCTGTGCCATTAGCTGCATACAGTTTATATTCAGTTTTACATTTATTCTGTGAAGTAGCAGGAATTATGCTTACGTCAGCTCCGCTATCAATAAGAAAGTGCAAATTTGATCTTCGGTCACGAACGAACAAACGAAATTTGCGACAATCCTTCATATTTTCTGCAGCAGCGTTTGCCGCTGAACCTACTGCAGATTCGAGTTTTCCTGGTTTTTGAAATCGTTTTTTACCCAAGCACACGGAGGCTTGCATTTCTCTGGAATGCATTTTGCTCCAAAACGAAAGTGATAAAAACAAAATTTGCCAGTAGGGTCATATCGTTTACGAGATCGGCTTCGAGATCGTGAACGTGAATTACGTAAATCCGAGTCCCTGCGTCTTGAGCGAATGGTTATTTGATCAATTTTTTGTTCAAGAAAGGTAATTCTTTGCAACAAATCATTTGCGGGAACGGAAGGAGCATTAGTACTAAATACTTCTGGTTTCCGATTCATATCACTAATTTTATCTGCCATAGACGCTAACTTGGTTACATCTTCATCACTAACTAATAATATATTTTTTATGGAGTCAGGTAGCTTCTCCAGCCATAAAGTTTTGATTAGATTTTCAGACACATCTGTAGTAGCAACTGATCTCAACTTCTGCAAAAGTTGGCTTGGTTTCATGTCTCCAAGTTCGATACCAGTAATCAAACGTTTAATCCGTACATTTTCACTTTCTTTGAATAAATGTAATAACCTAATTTTAGCATCCGAATATTTTGTGGCACTATCGTTCGTTACAATGTCCCAAATATTTTCGACGAACTTAGGTTCAAGCTGTGAAACTAAATAATTAAATCTCGTTTCTTCTGAAACGATATTACTAATTTTAAACTGAGCTTCAACTTGAAAAAACCATATTTCCGGTTTATCAATCCAAAAAGGAGGTATTTTTACACTCACATTATGAAGCTCGGGTGACTGCATCGTATCTTTCATAGCAATTTCAGAAGAGTCATTTGTTGACATTTCGAAAATTAATCAGGGTCACCACGATGTAGCCTTGGTTACTAATGTTTAAAATTAATTTATGACTAGTAACAGCATGAATTATAAACAAATAGCTAAGTTATAGCATTTTATTTTCCAGCTATCGAAATGCGACGCTACGAGCAACGTTTTGAAACCAAAACCTAGCAATCATGAATCAGAACTAGAACTAGTTGCCATTCAGCATAAAGAAATTTAAATATAAATATGAATATTAACAAAATATTAAAGTTAATTTTATAAAATAATTAAATATATGAACAAATATATGAAATAAAAAATAATTATTTCTCATGCACTAACTGGGCCACTACAAAGCTTTTTCCCATACAATGCTCCAAGTATCATCTACATGTTCTATTGGCAAGTAAGCTAAGGCAGAAATCATTCTACAGACATGTCTTATATCTTCGTTCTCTTTATATTCCTTTATTACACCCATTTCTCCCCATTCATCTTATGTCACAAACATTGATTAAAATGAAAGTTACAACCGGATATAGTCGAACTGGGAAATTCTAACATACAGCTATTGATGGCTGCGGCTTCCAAATCAAATTTTATAATGTCCGGTTTCTACTTAGGGTACCAACATTTCACTTCCTGAAACACTACAACGTACGTTGCTTGTGTCTTATAAGGCAGAAATGCAAAAAGCGCTGGATAAATATTGGTCTCAGTTGCTGTACTCCTTAAGTTGATGTTCAAATTTCAAAACACTTACTATTTTATATATTGTTGAAATAATTGATTAGGGCAATGATTGTATTCGTGTTCATTAAAAAAAAATTTTCAGTTGCAATTTCAGCTGATATTCTAATATCATACCATTGTTTGCATGGAATTAATATTTAGTAGGTATAAAATAATATAAAATTTTCTTTTCAAGTTCATATAAATGAAAAACTTTATTTTGCTTATAGTATATATAATTTTTATCTCCTAATTATCTTTTTAAATTATTTCAGGTAAATTATTGCAGGGGGTGGAAGAGAAACGTATTTTGCAAGATGCAAGATTCTCTTCGAGAGATGATATTGAAACAAAACAGTTAATAACGAGAAAAGACCTGCATAACATTAAGAGGGATTTTGGTCTGAGCATTAATTCTAAAGGATTAATTTTAACAGATGATGAGACAAGTGTTTGGTCCTGGGTTAATACGATGTCGCAAATGGAATTCAACCCCATTCTGATGTATAAACGTCAAGGAGAAAAATATGCAAATGTAAACGAAAATGATTTCATGTTAGCAATAATAACAGAATTTCAAAAAAAAAAAAAAAAAAAAAATTAAAAAAAACATGTTGATAGAATTTGGTAATGATGGAATCTGTATTGATTCTACACATGGAATTTCTGCTTATGGATTTGAACTTGTAACATTGCTTGTCGTTGATATGTATGAAGAGGGTATACCAGTTGCTTTCTTAATATCATCAACAGTATCAGAAAAAATTTTGGTAAACTTTTTTAACTGCATCAAAAAGATCAGTGATATCAAGCCAAAAGTTTTCATGAGCGATGATGTTCCCATGTTCTATAATGCATGGGAGCATATATTTGGTTCTTGCCAAAAATTATTATGTGCTTGGCATGTGGACAGAGCATGGTAAGGTCATTTGAATTCTGTGCCAAAACATAAAAGACAAGCAGTGTACAAAACTTTAAAAACTTTAATGTATGAATTAGATGAAGAAATGTTCAACAAAATGTTAGAAACATTTTCTGAGCAACTATGTGAAGATGAAGACACGAGAGAATTCCATAAATATTTTATGACATACTATTTTGAAAGAGCCAAAATGTGGGCATACTGTTTCAGAAAAGGGGCTAAAATCAACACCAATATGTATGTTGAAACATTTCATCGGAAATTAAAATATATTTATTTAGATGGGAAGAAAACCAAATGGGTTGATAAATGTATCATCGAGTTAATTAATCTTGTCAGTGATCAAAAGTTTGACACTTACATAAAATATCAGAAAGGAAAAATAACGAAGAAGACAACAAAAACATTTAACATTTCAACGTCATAAAGCTGCTGAGCTTTTAAATGCTAACTGTGTAAAAAAAGATGATGTATGGGAAGTTTCATCAGAACTGGGAGAAAATTTTTATAAAATTATCAGAGATCATGTTTGTAATGATTTATGCCTCATAACTTGTAGACTTGTTCATGCAGTTTAAAAGCTTATAAATGTACATGCCATGATTATTCTATTTTAAATAATATGTGTAAACATATACATTTTGTAATCATGTCTGAAAAAAAAGACAGAATCTTATATAGGCCCACTAAACAGAATACCTACTAGGAATAATTATGAATCTTTAACAGTAAGTAAAACATGCATTAGTGAACTTATTCAATCTTCATTTTCAATTTCTGAAAAATTAAACTGCATTGAAAATATGGACATTAATCTTGCTACACAAATAAAAAAGCATTTAAATGCAATTGATTAATTATTAGAAGTTCCTTTGTTAGATAAAGCACATGCTTCAATTTCAAAAGAACCAACAAATAAAAAAAATTGTTCCCCCAAAGAGATTTTATTCAGTTAAAAAACGAAAAGTGTGTAAAAAAGTACAGTTTGGAAATCCTTCAACAGCAGAAAAAAATAATACCAAACCTATTTTATTAAATCAATTAATTGTTAATTCAGATCCCAGCTATGATCATTTGTATTGCAGTGAATTGAATGCCAAAAGTTTAAAAGAAAAGTCACTAAATAATGTTTAAGAAAATTATGCTATTTAAGTATTTTTAAAATTTGTGTATTTATAACAAATTATTTGATTTTTATGTAACTAATCTGGATGTCTTATTTTAATTTAATAATGTATCTTATTATAAATTTAACAAAATTGTTATAACTGTTCTACTGTATATCTAAGCTATGCATTTATCCTATACTTAATCTACACATATATTAAATCTATTTATAAAGTCATGTTTTATAATAACTATTCTACTGTAAATGTGAATTACACATTTATCATATACGTAATCATTGCCCAGTTAGGTGATAGGATTGTTGATGTTTCTTTAAATAATGAGTCCAGATAAGCAGGATGGTATGAACAATTTATTAGGAGAATAGGCACAATACTATTACACACAGAACAAAAATGGCTGAAAACAAATCAAGGATCACTTCTCAGATTCCTAAATCACTCTCTCAGGATAAACACTAACTTGTAATTCAGCTAACTGCAAAGTCTGGCACCTGATTCACAAGCAAACTCTCTTGTTCTCAGACCCATATTTATACTCTGCAGGATGCGTTATGCAAGATAAATGCAAAGTTCGTTATGACACGAAAACCTATTTTCGAAGCCCTGTGACCAATTCATCCAGAAGTTTCTACAGCCATGCTGCAACAGGCATCTCAAGATAGATAACGTAAAATGCTTATCTTTACAGTCATTAACTATATCACGTGACAGTCCTGAAACGTTTTTGGCTCTATAGTTCTCCTCCAACTGCGTATCTCGTCAATTGTTAGCAGTTTGTTTAAATCAAAGAGCTTGCACTTCGCTTTCTTTCTTTTTGCTTTTATTACTGAGATGGATATTTAAACATATCCATATTATATAGATATTTAAACATAATGCAAATCTTGCAGTGTGTCTTTCTATGTGATGAGATATTTAAAAGCACATAAACGTATGCACAAAGATACCGTCGCTAAAGTTACGCCATATTCGTCATCAATTTTAAGCAAACACAGAATATGCATTCATAATGTAAAGTGAAAAAATATTAAATTCAGTGAAGTAGGATGTCTAGAACTGTTTCTCACCACAGGAGATTTAAGATCTCACTTTTAAGTGAGTTTTAAGTCACTTTAAGATTTAAGATTAAAGACTCGCCATAATTATAATAACATGATAAAATGTGTGAAACTTGGAGTTCCATAAAAAGCAAGGTTTGTAATGATCTTTTCCTTATTTTGTTCTTTAGTTCAATTATAAATAAGCAAAATATATTACGTGACTTCTGTATATAGCCCTTAAACTTTTTATATTCAAATTAAATAGCTTAATGAATACGGTGTTATTCATTAAAGCTATTTCAGCACACACATTTATTTGAAAAAACACCATATATATGATATTATTAATTTAAGCTGTTTCAGCACACAAATATACATTTATTTGAAAAAATTAGCATACATTAATTATTATAAAACTTATAATTTCAGAACACTATAGTTTTAACAACCAAGATTATTTTTCTGTGTGGGTGCAATTTGTATATTTTTATTCTAATGTCTTATAAAAATTTAACAAAAAATGCAACTTATTTTTTTTATCTACTGCCATGTATAATTTGTTGTACTACTTGTTCCTTAATATGGAAAAGTTGTTATAAAAGTGCACAGTATGGCTCATAATTTGATTTCAATGTCTCACTTTAACTTTTTTTTTTTTTTTTTGTCTTTTGACCAGGAGAATTTATTATGAATTATTATTATTGTTTTACATATATTATTATTAGTTACTGATGAAGATCAATAATGGTTTTGGTTTGGTTTATTTAATTATGGCTATCTGCCTAAGGGAAGGGATGCCTTCGCGGATGACTTTCTAAGGTAAACTGGCTCGTATACACGTTACACATGGGAAAAACCATGAAAACGCCCATGCAGCCAGCACGTTCGCGGGATTCGAACCTCAGACCGAACTACCAGTGTTCAGTGTCTTAACCGCTCGGCCTCTGGTGGGCTATATGAAATAACGAAAATTTGCTATCTTTGCTTTATTTCCAGCATAAATGCAAGTGTTTATTTTAGGAAAATAAAGCTGAATAAAATTTGGATATTTTTGCTAATTTTTTGAAAGATAATTTTTAACTATTTCATTTGTATTATGGAGAATAACGAGGATGAAACAAGTAAAAACCTTCATCAGATAACAAATAAGCGAAGATGCCAAATTTGAATATTAAGCGATAAAAAATTTAGAGAGCACACTACTCATACTTATCTCAGATGTTAAAAATCTGTTGGTTTATATAAAAAATTGACTAATTCTTAATATAGAATACTATAACAATGCAAACACTGACATAGTTTTCATAACCCTACATTTTAAAAACATTATAATTTAAAGATATACAGGGGTGTTTGTGGGACCCCAAAAAATCCCCTGAAACTTTTACGGACTTACTAACCGACATTTTGGAGTTTCGAGAAGGGGGGGGGGAGAGAAATGAAAAATTACAATTATGAAGTATTGAATGACCTAATTATAAAAGTTCAATGAATTACTTTTTTTGCAAAATTAATAACCATAAATTTTCAAACATATAAACTACTACATTTTATGTAAATATTTTTAACTACCTGAATTAATTCTTTTAAAAAAAATTATCTAATTTCTGCTGTTTTTTTTTTATTTTCTGATGTTTGTGGGCTTGTCTTTCTTTTGTGGTGAACTTCATAATTGCAGGAAGGTTGACTTTTATTTTCCTCATTTACAGTTGAAGAAATTTCCTCGAGAACTGCACATGCAGAGGTAGAAGCAGTTTGCTTTTCTGCTAATGTAGGTTTTTCAGAGACTTTTATAGGTGACTCATCTGAAATACATGTTTTTAAGTCCTCTTGATATGTTTTCCAACTTCTATTCATATTCAGTAAGAGATCTTTGTGAATTGGATCAGTCATTGGATTTTTTTAGCCATATTTTTCACATGAGGTTTCTTTAGAAGCCATTAAATCATATTTAATAGTCTGCACTACATCTAGGGAATCAATCTTAAGAGAGGTTCTATAGTCAGTGACAAGTGTATCCATTAAGTTGAATGCACTTTCCACTAATGGGCCATGGAAGCAGCTAAGCCAGGCTTTGACCAATTTAGCCAACGTAGGATACTTATAATCATTTGTGAAATCATCTTTTAAATTAAAAACTTTAGACCAATATTTATCAATTGTATACTTGACTTGATTTCCACTTTCATCAGATGTGTAGAGCATTCCTTTGGTGATATCAATATCACTCTTTACCTCATTTCAGCTCTTCATAACCTTATTTCAGCTTCTACTTTTGACTTTTCATTATCATTAAAAATATGGGACATAAAAGATGATAATTTTTCAAAAGCTAATATTGTACTGGTTTTACCTCTTAGCTCTGGATCTAATGCTGTAAAACTAATTAGATATGAATTTTTAAGGGGTAATTTCTGTTTCATATGCTGTGCTGTATTAGTATACACTTTCATCAGAGAAATTTGGAATTCTTTTGCTATTGGATGATTTCTGAATAAACGAAACGAAAAATTTACACGTGCATCAATAAATGAAACGAAAATTTTACACAACGGAGAAAAAAAAGTTGAGAAGCGATCAATGACAAATAGCTAATACGGCGAAAAATCCCCCTTCTCTACTTATTGGCGCTACGCCAGGAGAGATAAAACCTTTGAACTCAGAGTCACGTGATCGCACATCTGGTCAAACGAAGTCCTACTTGCCGAAAAGAATCCAGAAGAGAATGTCCGAGAACCGGGGTAATGAGTCATAACTCGCGATAAGGAAAGAACAAAAAAGAAGTTTTTTCCCCCTTTTCACGCATTATCACTGCCTTTGGAGAAAGAAAGGAAAAGTTTTCACTACACACACTGACCTTGCGTTTTCTGCTTTCAAAGCAAACAAAATTACCCAGATCAAAATAAATAATTCGTTATTATTCCTACTTCCTTTTGAACGACGATCCCCGGAATTTCCGGGTATCGAAGTTCAAAATCCCCGGAATTCCGGGGTTTCCCCGGAGCACAAACACTCCTGGATATATAACTGTGAAAAGTATTTAAGATTATAAAACCTGTAGCTGCTTTTCCTGAAAATACACCATAAAGTACCACATTTAACCAATTTGTTACAAGCTTGATACCATGTGAGCAAACTTCAAACTGCATATCAGTTAGATTAAAAATGAAGAACAAGAACTGAATATGAATAAGCTACTAAATTTTTAAAAGTCTATAATATAAACAGGCTAAATGAAATAATGCATAAGTGTATATTTAAGTATTTATGGTATTAATTTTAGAAAAACACCTATTGACTCAGGAAAGTTTTATGAAATTTAAACCAAGTACTGAAGTTGCATTCATGCCAAAATGAAACCACACTTTTTATATGCTCATATTTTATTGTGGAATGTAAATACAAGTAATCAGGAATACAATGAATTCACAATATTAAAAAATCACAGGTGAAGATAAAGAATAATCTTACGAACACTCTATAAAACTGCTTTTAATTTTTATACAACATATGAAATTACCTTGAATTATAGAAGAAAGGTAGTTGAACAAATATGAAAATAAGATTTCATAACCAGGATAACTTCATGCAAAATTAAGAAAGCAGCTGCTAGAAATATTGATACTCTTCTGTTATGAGGATTTATTGTATGTATGAATATACATGTGCATGTCTATTTGTGTGTGTATGCATACACATATATATGCACATGCAAAATATATATATCAATTGTGGCCAATGTGCGGCTCGCGAGCCTTATACGGCTCTTGCAGGCAATTTGTGCAGCTCATGCATATAAAATATGGTAAACTAAAACTATTCAGTGTCCAAAAGGAAGTAATTAATTAGTTTAGACTCTTTTTACAAAGTTATCAGGGATTTCTTTCTATTTAAAACCTCCTCCACTACTTCTGTAATGATGTAAATATGAACTTGTGGCTTTTACGTGTTTACTGAAATGAAGTTTGGCCAACTCTGATATATACATTTCTGAATCTGGTTCCGATAACAGAACAGGGCCAAAATATCTTGTGAAAGAATATATATTGAAATGCCTCACATTATTTATTAAGTGAAATATGGATTTGAAAAAAAAAAAAAAAAAAAAAATCGAAATAAATAATATGTAATTCCTTAACATGAGAAAACATACTGACAAATTATCAATAACATAAATGATATTCTAATGGAAATTATAAGTAGATACACTTATAACTATTAAACCAGTTTGCAGTTATAAAATATAGCAATTTTAATTTTGACATCAGTTGCAAAATAAAAGTTAGCAGAAATATACTTTCATTCACAATGGCATTACCATAATATTCCTGTCATTGCAACTTATAATACAAACCCAAAACAGTTATTTCAAATCAATTTCTATATAATTCCTGTGTAATATAGTACTTCAAATATACTGTTTGGTATGCCTGTTCACACTTGAATTCTTAATTTTGTTTTATAATTCTTTAGTTATGACCGGAGAAATGCATGCAAATAATTCCATATGTTATAAAATGCGTTATATATTCCATTTTAATGTGATCATATCTTTACTTTGAACATCAAAATATGATTTTAGTCTTTGAAATATATTCATCTCAAAAAGTGGTAAACAGCACATCGCAAACATATGAACTACAATATAATATAAACAGTGTTAAATAAACAAAATGTTGTATTAACATTTCGGCCTGACTCTGGCTCACTTTGAAAAAACTGACACCACTTCTGAACCTTAATGTAAATTTTTAAGCAAACTGTTGCGCCTTTTAATATACCCCATCTTACTAATGAATTATTTTTGTAATTCATCACAAACGATGCAACTAGCAACTGTGAAATGGCGTTTTTATTTTGGCGATTCTAAATATTAAATTTTCGCCAAAAGTGGTAAACAAACTTACGCAGCTAAGTTCAAGTGTTAATGCTGACGTCCAAAGTAAAGAAAACCACGTGACCTTTAATAACCAATCAGCATTAGGTTACGCATTTTCCTCTTCTGGTCTTAAGACGCCTGTGTTTTACAGAAGAGGCGTAACCAATATTACGTCATAGAAAGGCGTGTCCAAGCATAAAAGAAGTAAACGCAGCATCAATTGATGCAGCCTATTCTGCGATTTAAAGGGTATTGCTTATTAATACTTTTGTAAAGGTAGTAACGTGTATGAACATGAAACCTGAAGCTGAAATGTGGGTTAAAATGCGGTTTAGCCCACTGCTTGGCGATTGTTTTTCAATGGGCAATAAACGCGCCAACATGGCTAACCCGATGTTTTGAAGCTATGTTGTTATTCTGTTGCCACTAAATGTTATCGCCCTGTGTTATATTTAAAGAAATTAAATATTGAAAAATCTGCATAAATGTTTCTCGCATTGTGATAAAGCAACGGTACCTAGAGCCATCAAATTTTGAATAACATACGTTTCCAACCTAATATGGGCATCTGGAAGCCCAAACTTGGAATTTTTTTTATTATCTGATTGATACTTTGTAAAACTTGAACGAAAGTTTTATTAGCAAACTCAAAGATTTCAAAGCGAGCAACTGCAAAACAGTACGGGAAAATAAAAAAAAAAAAAAAAAAAAAAAAAATTACGTGCAGAGCGCGAAACTGTATATCAGAAATTCTAAAGATATGTTCATTTTAAAATTATTTTGCGATATTGCTGTTGAACTGAATTTTATGGTTTAAGTGTAAAGAACATTGTACGATAAAGAAATGTAACACACAAAACGTTTAAAAAAAAACAAAAACAAAAAAAAAAAAACGCTCTTTGGGCGTAATGTAAAATCTAAAAGCTTTCATTATTTTTATTTTATTTATTTATTTATTTTTTTTTACTTGTTAATTCTGTTGCGGTTTGAATGTTCTTATGTGGTTTCTTTTTTTAATCGAGTGTTTTCCCCCCTGTGGGTTTTAGCCTTTTTTCTGCATATATTACGGAAACGTCGTATAAACGTTTGTAAATTTATTTAAAGATGAGGGGGGATCCAAAAAGGTTTCCTCCTGAAATAAATTCATATATAAAACCCCTCAAAAAGACTTTACATTTTTCTTGAAAAGGGTAAGTGAAAAAATTTTTCTTGTATTGTTCGTTTTAAAGTTGCTTATTTTAATATTTTGTATTTCTTTTTGGCTCAATCCTAGAAGATTGGAAAAGCTAACGTTGGGCAATTCTCTGATGTTTTTTTTTTAATGAAAATAGATCGATATGTACATGGGCAAAGCCAATGCAGTGCGCGATGCCGAGTTTGTGCAATTCTGGGATTTCTTTTTTAAAGTGAAAATAGATCGATGTGCACATGGGCAAAGCCATTGTGGTGCGCAATGCCGAGTTTGTGCAATTCTGGGATTTTTTAAGTGAAAATAGATCGATGTGCACATGGGCAAAGCCAATGTGGTGCGCAATGCCGAGGTTGTGCGCGATCCCGAGTTTGTGCAATTCTGGGATTTTTTTAAGTGAAAATAGATCGATGTGCACATGGGCAAAGCCAATGTGGTGTGCAATGCCGAGGTTGTGCGCGATGCCGAGTTTGTGCAATTCTGGGATGTTTTTTTTAAGTGAAAATAGATCGATGTGGACATGGGCAAATTCAATGTGGTGCGCGATGCCGAATTTGTGCAATTCTGGGATGTTTTTTTCAAGTGAAAATAGATCGATGTGCACATGGGCAAAGCCAATGTGGTGCGCAATGCCGAGGTTGTGCGCGATGCCGAGTTTGTGCAACTCTGGGATTTTTTTTAAGTGAAAATAGATCGATGTGCACATGGGCAAATCTTCATAAATGTATGTATGTTTCCCTCATTTTATAAAACAACGGTACCTAGAAACATCAACTTTAGAATAACGTCATCCTCCTGCGAATATGGGCATCTGGAAGCCCAAATTTGGAATTTGTTTTGTTATCGTTTTCATATTTTGTAAAACTTTAACGAATTTTTGATTATTATACTGAGGAATTTCAAAGCAAGCAATGACAATGCTCTACAGATAAAAACATTTTTATCTCCAGCGCGCGAGACTGTGTATCGGAAAATCTAAAGATATGCTTATTTTAAAATTATTTTGTGATATCTCTGTTGAACTGAATTTTACGGTTTAAGTGCGAAGAACATAATATTTAATTAATAAAGGTAACACGCAAAGTGTTAAAAAATGCACCTTTGGGGCGTAATGTAAAATCTTAAATTTCAGATTTTATTTTGTTTTTTAATTTCATTATATTTGTTGTCTTTTTTTTTAATTCCCTATCGTTGACAATATTACCTATCGTAGCTTTAGATATTGAAAAGCCATGGCTTTCACAGCGCTTTTTAATAACTAGATACGAATAAATTTCTTCGGAGAAAGCACAAATGTCCGAAGACAAATTGTCAATCAGCAGACTATAATTTATGCTTTCAAAACTATACTTGCAGTTAAAAAGAATTTCCAAGCAGACGATTTATTTTGGAATTTTTACTTCGTAATTTGAGCAGTTAATTCATTTGCCGTTTGAATGTTTTTATGTGGTAGTTATCAATCGAGTGGTTTTATCTGTGTGTTTTTGCCATATTTCTGTATATACTTCGTTAAATAAACAATCGCTATGGATTTATCTGTGATGCTGAGAGAGGTGAGTGAATGTACATGTAAATTTATTACTTTATTGGAAATGCAACGGAAACGTGCCGTCATTGTCAAAAAGACTTTTTATTTTTCTGAAAAGGATAAGTGAAATATTTTTCTTTTTAAAATTGCTTATTTTTAATATTTTCTTATTTTCTTTCATTGTGAGAAATTAGATTTTTTAAATTTATTAATGTGTAGAATTCTAATACGAAAGTATAGAACGTGGTTTAGGAATTTAAGAAACATGGAAATGAAAGCTGTGTATGATGTTGATATTCAATAATAAATATTTTCCCTTTTTTTATTAATATAAAGCTTAAAAATTTTTAGAAAATAATGAAGATTGTTTACTTACTAGTATGTAAGAGATGGTGTCGTTACGTAGCAATAAGGTAATTTTGTAAAGATGATAAAGTTAAAATGTTCCGCAATATGAAATTAAAATTAAAAAAAATCTGATTTTATTTGTATAAATACTAAAGCTTAAAAATATTCACCCTGTATGAGAGACTGCGACGTTGTTTACAGTTTTAATAACTGTTACAATTCACTTACTGTATTTAATAGTTTGAAATACAAAAAATTTAGTATACTTATTTCTACACCTGTAGAGAATACATTGTGACGTCACAATTTTAGTCCCACCCATTTATGAACGTCACATAGCTCCGCCTTCGCAACTTTGTTTATACAACGTTTACTGGAGATTTTCAAAAAATCGCCGCTACTGAAAGTCGCCAAGCAGTGGGCTAAAGCACATTTTCACCCTGATGTGAAGTATTCAAGAACTTCTTACGGTAAAATTTCTGCACCCGTTTTACATTCGTGGAGAACACAACATCCGAATTTATGTTAGAGATTAAGACAGTCACTTTATATTTGTCTGCGTATGTTACGAGTTGGAAGCTTCATGATCAGGATGTATGTAGTATCAAAAGGAATGTTTTAAAATAGCTCATGTATGTGGAAAATAATGAGTCATTTAAACAAAAGGGCTATTTAAAGAAACATGTTTATTCACTCAAGTCAGAACCCCCCCCCCTCCTGTGTGTGTGAGAGGTTTGTAACAAATCATTAAGACTAAAATGAGAACTGTGCATATGATTATTCACACAGAACAGAAACCTTGTGGGTGAAAGTTTGTTAAGTTGTGTAATGAATTATTTAGATTAAAGTGTATTTGAAAAGCATCCATCTGTTCCCACGGAAGAAAACGTCATGTGTGAAGTATTAGCATAAGTCATTTAGGGTGAAAAATAAGCATGTTTATTCATCTGGGTTAGAAACCTCATTTGTGTGATGTATGTAACCATTCATTTAATAATTCATGTATTTATATAGAGACTAGATAAACCATAAGTGTGTGATGAACCATTTAAACTAAAATATATGTTAAAAATGCATATGCTTGCACAAAGAACGAAATCTTAACATGTGAGATTGTAAAGAAGGATTTAATTTAAGTATGCAAGATGTCAGTTAGGGAAAATGATAAATTAAACAAGCTTTTGCTTCATCGTACAGGAGAGAAACCTCGTGTGTGTGAGATATGTAATAAATCATTTAGACTAAAATGTGAATTAGATGTGCATATGCTTATTCACGCAGGATTGAAACCTCATGTGTGTGAGGTATGTAACAGTTCATTTGCAAAACGGCAAAGCTTAAATCGGCATATACTTATACACACTGGAGAGAAACATCACATGTGTGAAGTATGTAATAAATCATTTAGACTGAAAGCTCAATTAACTAAACATATGCTTCTTCACACAGGAGAGAAACCTCATGTTTGTGAGATATGTAATAAATCATTTAGATTAAAAGGTCAATTAACTATACATATGCTTGTTCACACAGGAGAGAAACCTCATGTTTGTGAGGTATGTAACAAATCATTTAGACTAAAACGTGATTTAAATCTGCATATGCTTATACACACCGGGAAGAAGCCTCATGTGTGTGAGATATGCAAACATTCATTTAGATTGAAAGGTAATTTAATGCGTCATATTCTTATTCATACAGGCGAGAAGCCTTATTTATGCCAAGAATGTAAAATGCCATTTAGATACATGGATGAATTAAACAAGCATATGGTTGTTCATATGCAAGTGAAATCGTATGTGTGTGAGATTTGCAACAAATTATTTAAACGAAAACGTGACTTAAACGTACATTTGCTTCTTCACACAGGCGAGAAACCTTTTTTGTGTCAAGAATGTAAAATGCCATTTAGACAAAATTATGAATTGAAGAGGCATATGCTTGTTCACACAGAAGAGAAATCTCACATTTGTGAGATTTGCAACAAATCATTTAAACGAAAATGCAAATTAAATATACATAAACTTCTTCACACAGGAGAGAAACCTTATTCATGTCTAGAATGTAAAAAGTCATTTAGAAGAAAACGTGAATTAAACAAACATATGCTTGTGCACACAGGAGAGAAACCTCATGCGTGTGAGGTATGTAACAAGGCATTTAGACTGAAGTGGGAATTAAATAGCCATATGTGCATTCACATAGATAAGAAACCTTGTCTGTCTTGAATATGTGACAAATTATTTAAAAATAAAGGAAATTTAGGCAATCATATACTTATACACACAAGACCTTGTATAATGCAGGGCATCCAAGATGAAATGCCCGAATTTGGAATGACTGTAATATAACATGTATTTGATATATAAAGAAAATTCATACAGCAAAGAAGAAACAAAATTTTGTTTGTTCAATCGAACTATTTCCACATGAGCTCCATTAGTGGCACAGAGGATGTCTAATTGATACATGATTTCTTTCCAGATTTGGTAGTCTTTGTTCATTTTTTCACGTCGGTTAACAATTGCACTTGTGTAATACATCATGGATATTTGATTTTCGCTACATGATTGTAATGCTGGAACAAATTCAATTCCCAACTTGAGGTTCCGTTGTTAAGTGACATTTCTTTACAGTTTTGTGACTTAGAAATATTTTGATTCTGAAAAATAAACAAAATAATGAGCACTACAACAACAGCAGTTTCCAGAACACTTCTTTGAAAAAACAAAAAAGCTACTGTAATTATTTTTTAAATGAATTTTGTCTTCTTTTATAGTTTTTCATGCTAAGAGTTTTTCTTGTATAATTGTTTCAGAATATTTAGTTGTATATCAGGTTTCGGCTTTAGTGTAGAATTGGGTGCCCCTTCGATTGGCGATGCCGATGAAACCTCACTTCTGGTTACCATGATAGTTTTAACTTTGTTTTAGCTTCCAGATTTTATTTAAATGAAAATAGATTGATGTGTACATGGATATATTTAAGGCAGTGCGCAATGCCTAGTTTGTGCAATTCTAGGATGTTTTTTTAAGTAAGAACAGATTGATGTGTACATGGACACAGATCTTATGAAATTATTCAACTTCTTATTTTGGTTTTGTGTAGCGGCTATCTTGAAATTGTGACTTCCTGGTGCCGACCTTGGCGTCAAAAAAATAATCGCCAATAAACAAGGGGCACCCAATTGTAAACTTTTACCCAGGTTTCTCTTGAAAAGTCATTTTACATTTTCTTTTTAAAAATTTTTTTTTAATCTGGTGTTTCGCTCTTACAAAGGTGATGTTTCACTCTTACAAAATTGGTAGGAATAGTTTTTCTTTGTAATTTCAGACCTTGCACTCTAGGAGGTTTAGAAGGATTTCAAGGCAAGATTTATAGATGTACAATTACAGAAAAGTGTACTGAAATTTAAAAAATGTCATCATGGTATTAACATGTTATAGATGTGTTTTAAGGAAATTTTTGATGAATTTCTTATCTTAACGACAATTTTTGGAAGAACAGTGAAAACAAAATTATTTGAATTTTCTTTTGATCCCAGAAGTCTTTTTCATAACATATTTATCTTCCCTTTATTTTCTTATCTTTCCACTAGACATAAGCATTAAAGCGTGCAAAGAAACTGTAAACAGAACATTGAAAAAAAAAATAAATAAAAATAAAATTATCTTATATTTCTTTGTGTATTATACACACCTGACAGCCTGCCCTAAATTCTAAAGCTTTTGTGAACCCTAAATTTTGTTGTTGAATTCTTCGTTAAATTCAGGTAATTCTGCCACACTGGTTCTAGCACCGGCCCTGACCTATCATCAATTCATATTTATTCATAATACTCATATTATTAATGAAATAAAATTAGCAGTTTTCAAAATGAATTACAAATCAGATTTTTAAATAAATGAATCAGTTTAATCAATAATGGCAAATATCACATGCATCCTCCCTTATCAATATGTCAATAAAATGGGAAATAAATATTTGTTTATATATATAGTCTATAAATAAAAATATATATTTGTCATTAATTTTTTTTTCAATTCACTTTAATTTCATTTCAAATTCAAAAATCTACCTAACTCCAATTCCACATCCCTGGTTGCAATTCCACTAAATCTACATGAAGCTATGACCATAACCGGGTCAGACAAAGTGAAGATAACTTGCAACATTTGCTAACTGTACCATTGTCAGGCATTCACATCTGTTCTGACCAGTGACTTTGCCTCTAAGCAACCAATTGCTGTGGAAACAGTCAAGCTTCTGTTATAAGTCATGCTGATTATTTACTTCTCAATTTAACTTAAGCCTGACAATTAAATCTGCATAAACCTTTGAGCTGAGTGAATATGTGACAAAATAGGCATAATAAGAAGAATCAATATAATGCTAATTGTTAGTAAAACTCAAATAAAAAGTCACTAATCTGCTTTAATGGCTACCAGAATATAAAATATATTGTATGTTTGTCAGTTTTTTAACCTCCTAAAAAATGCTAATTTTTCTAAACCAAAAGCTGTAATCTTAAGTTTCTAGTATTTTCTTTTGAGTCTAAATGACAGCACTACCCTATGAATGCTCAATATTTTGCAGTTATGCAATTCATATACCTTGTTCTGAAGTATCAGGTTTGAAGATTAATAAATTCTATTAAAGGGGAAGAAAAAATTTAAAATCTGCAATTATATGACATAAATATGCTAAATCGTATATTTACTGCATTTCAGTCAAAAGTGATATTTAAATGAAGATTATTTATACGATTTTAAGACCAGTATACAATATATACCGGCGCCCATACTTAGGGCACCTAGTTAATAGATGTCAGCACTAGGCTTCTCCTTCGCTATTGTGTGAGATGACAGAATTTCTTTATATTATAATAGTTTATGCTGTAATAATTTGCTTGTAATTAATTTACAAGTTGTTTAGGATTTAATATTATGTTCATGTGAAGGGATGGGGAGTTTAATGACCCTATGCTAGGATTTAATACAAGTATATTAGTTTCTTTTTATTCTTTGTTTACTTCACTCGAGTTTCTCATTCTCTGTTTAGCTAATATTTTAATTTCAGCACTTCACCCTTTCCCAGGAAAAAGACTCATTGATTTCAAAACTGTCATCTGCTGTCAAAGCTTTGTGCACAACTGTAGGGGTTAAATGTTGGCATATTAGCCCCAAAAGACACCCGTTGTTTCATGTTTATATAATCCTAGAATGCAGTGAAAATGAAAATAGGTGATTGACTACTAATTTATTATGCAGGGGTCATGTCATCTTCATAAAGGAGCTGTGATAAGATCACACAAAGGGAAAGCTCACTTACAAATATGGTATATAGAGATGCATTTTAGGTCCATCTAATAGTGGAATGGAAAAACTGCTGATTTGAAAGCATGTTTTTATTCTTTAGGGTATCATCTTTGTTGATTTTAGAGAGACTAGGGAACACAGGAGAAATCCCCCCCCTGGGTTAGGATACAAATAGGTGGTTTTTGAAATAAATTTTCACAGTTGGTAAAGGAGGGAAAATATTTCTAAAGCCAGTTTTAGATGCAAAACATTTATTTTTGGAAGAAGAAAGGGCAAATATTTGAGTTTTTTTAGAACAAGAAAGTTTTATAAGAAAATACCTAAAAGAGGATTTTCTGTGGAGAAAGCACTTACTCTGTTTGAAGAGCTTCCTTCTGATGGATCTGATACTTCTGATGAAGAATATTCAGCAAAAAATAAAGAAGTGGTGTATGTCTCATATGAATCAGACTCAGATAAGAATCAAAGTCATGCTGACATTTTGCAAGAGACATGTCCATCTCAGGCATTAGAAATAACAAGGGAAAAAATAAAAGTGATAGTAAATTTAGAATTTTTAGAAAGAACAGAGTTATTGGATGAAGTTTTATCCATGGAAAATAAATTCCCTATTGCGCTATTTCTCTTTTTATTTGACATGGTGTTGATGGAAAACATAGTTTTCCAGATGAATATATATGCAACGCAATAGGACAAACCTTTTAATAGTTTAAATGAACTGTTCAAATTCTTAGGAATAAATTTATTGGTGGTTATAAAGAAGATCCTCAATTACAGGGATTATTGGTCCTCTACACCAGAAATGCATGATGCCTACATTTCTGAACGAATGTCCATGAAAAGATTTATGCGGATTTTATCCCATCTACACCTTAATGACAATACTGTTCAGCCTAAGAGAGGATCCCCAGAATTAGATAAACTATATAAATTGTGACCAATTTTATCAAATTTGGCTGAAAAATTTTTAAATGCAGTACAGCCGCACCAAAATTAAGCTGTAGATGAGTCTATGATCAATTTAATGGTCGTAGTTTGTTGAAATGATACATGCCACAGAAACCGATCAAACATGGCTACAAGGTAAGGATGCGATGCAATGAAAGTGGATTTGTCTGCCATTTTGACTTTTATGCTGACAAAACAAGTGAAGTAACAGAAAAAAAATTGTGTACTTTGTTATATGGGAAAAATCACAACCCTTGTATGGGCAATTTTTTCACAATATATAATTTATTAAGGTTTCTAAAAACACAAAATATTTATTGTTGTGGAACAGTAATATGAATAGGTAAAAGCCTTAGGAAGGAGAGATTTTGATTACTTTGTTAGCAGCGACAAGATCACATGCATAAAGTGGAAGGATAAGTGATGCATGAATGTCTAATCAAATCAGAATAATCTGACTGAAATTCTTCGTGTACAAAGAAAGGAAAAAGATGAAACTAAAAGAAACTTTTCCTGCCCAAAAGCTGTTGTGGACTATAATAATAACATGGGATTTGTGGACCACTTTGATCATTTGGAAAGCATGCATGAAAATGACAGGTAAAACAAAAAATGGTGGCACAGGAATGTTTTCCATTTTTTAGATGTTACTCTAGTAAACTCTTATATATTGCACAAAATATGCCATAAAAACTCTCAACAAAAATCTCTTGGATGGAAATTGTTACACGATTGATAAACTTGGGTAAAAGTGATAATATTCCTAAATGTGAAATTACCTGTTGCCATAAAAATACACAAACCCTTTGTGCCACAAGCAAAAAGTTTGAAGCATGCTGAACATCTTGCAGTGCAATGCACACTAAGACAATGCGCATTATGCAGCATGGAAAAGAAACAAAAAAGAACAAAATGGATGTGTGCCACTTGCGATATTCCTTTACGTATGCAAACAAAAAGTTAAACATGTTTCAAGAAGTTTCATTCGCAATAACATTTCATGGATATGTCTATGTTTATATTAATTAAAATTCATACTGCGTATTGCAGTTTTATGTATAATATTTTATGCCTCATGTTTTATAATTTGCTGCAATAACTTAAATACTAAAATTTTATAAACTTAGAAAATTAATTATAAAATAAATGCTATTTTTTCTGAGCATATATTCCAGAAAGCATCTGTATATCATATTTAAAATTCTTTTGTTATTAGTTATATAAATTTTCTTTGTAAACAGATTATGGAAAAGACTAACATTTCTTTTTCCATTACAAATATATTATTATTTGCTTCATTATACACTTCATTTTAAAACAATTTTTAAAAAATTTTCTGTGGTAATTAATATTAACAAAATAGTATAAACCTGTGTTCGTGAAAAAGTTTGAAAGGTGGTTTCGCAGGACACATGGGCCTGATAATAATAATAATAGAAAGACTTTGAGACTTAGAGGTGTATTAGTACTTTATTCTTCCTGAGCTGAATTATATATAACTACCTTATTTATCCAAAAGTTGAAAATGGGCTCCTAGGAAGTCAAACGGGCTGAAAATCAAAATAAGAGCTTTTAGGTGTATCAAATAATAAAATCATTTTAGGGCATTTCTTCCTGAACAAAATTATATATTACAACCTATATTTACAAAAAATTAGAAAGGGCCCTGTATGGGCCTCAATAATCGAAAGTGTGTGTGGGGAAGGGGGGAAGCGATTCTTGGTATCATAGCATGAAGTATGCTGTTTTTTTATACATTATCTAAAGCATAACTTCAAAAATGCAACATACTTTTTCAGCTGAGTCGCAGTGAGTTTTTAGAACTAGCTCGTTACTTGAAATCATCCAGTTGCAATGTTGATCCTAAAAATCATAGTTATTAAGTCAAGTCACGTATTAAGCGAAGTTTTTTTGCAAAATGATAATCTATTTCTTTAAGATAACTTTTGGTACTATTGGCAATAAACCTGAATTTAATAAGACTTATGAAATTTTGGTAGTGCGTAGAGATTGGCAAATCTGTTATTATATTTCCGGGGATGTATTTTTAGTCTTTTATGCAGTGCGTTAAATTTATTGAGAAGAATTTTAGTGCTGGTAGTAATTTTTTGGTAAGTGCAATTGTTATTTAATTCATTATGCAGAAGGTTGAAGTAAAACTTTTTTCAAATAACACTAAAATTGTTGCTGGCTTTACCAATTTTTGTAATGATAAAGTTATCTTGTTGTTTTTTAATAAGATTATTCAGCTGCTTTTTATTGTGTAAAGAGTTGAAATAAGGCGTCTTGAAAAGATTACTGAAATTAATTGTAATATTATACTAGTTCAGTTACAGCATGATACGGCCAACACATGCAGTGTTATATTTGCTAAATTTTTTCATAAAATAATAATATTGAATTGAAATCAGTTTTAAAAGTTTTTAACCCATATTTTACATAAGTATATTCATCTGGGTTCCATCATCAAAGTGCATATAAGCAAATTTTATTTTTAAAACTTTAAATTTCTACCGAAATTTTAAAAGTTTCTGTCTTACATAAATATATTCGAGCACCCAGCTCTATAGACGCATATCAAAAGTATGCAAAATTAAATTAAAAAGTAAAAATTAACAATTGGCAGCTACCTGGAAAAAAATGTCTTAAAGGGGCAATGATATAAAATATGTACTGGCTCTCAAAATTCAGGATTTCGCTCTGGATTGTTTTCAAGTCTCAATTTTGTGTTCTTAGGATCCATAAGCTACAATTCATGTAAAATTTTATCACAATTTAAATTATTTTATATACCCTTCCTCAAAGGGTTAAAATATGTGGAAGTATTATGAGGATTTAAAAAAAAAATATAATTTAATGCTATTTAGCTGAAAAAATTCATGAAGCTGATTTTATTCTTGAATTTGTTTTATAATTAATTTGAATATTAGGTTTTGTGATACTCTTCTGCTATCAGGACCCAATTCAGAAATGCATGTATGTATGAATGTATATGCATATATGTGTATATGTATACACACACGATTTGTACATACATATATACATGCATATAATGAATGTATACATCCATACATATATACACACATTCCTGAATCTGGTTCCAATAACAAAACAGTACCAACTTTGTTTGATAATAATGCATCCTTCTTACAGATTTATTTTATTCTTACAAATTACAAAAGTGATGTTCAGATGTAAATAATTGCTCTAGTTTTTTCAAGTTCATATATACTGATAGGTCCTTAACGTTTTCATTGATAGACCTTAAAAGTGCATAATTTCCACATGCAGAAATGCATATGAAACCTGTTTCTGTATGGGAATGTAATTGATTTGCAATAATGGATCTTAGTTCTGCATACCACCACATGGTTTGTGCTTTTTCAGCATTTGCTGCTATTTTTCAGTTTTATTCAAAATGTAGAATTTTTTTGGTTTTCAACACATTCATTAAAAATGAATTACAATCAAAATGAACTTAATAGAACATTATAAACTTCCGCAGCTAACTACAGCTTGCCTGTTTAGTGTTTCAGATTAGGGCATTTTATCTGCACTTTCTTATTATAATTTTAGAACTTAAACCTTGCTGAGGTGTTTAATATAATTCATTACAAAACCTAAAGCCTTATTTAGTAGTTTTGAAATAATTATAATGAAAATTGAAAAAATAATGAAATAATTATAGTTATAGTTAATATTCTTATAATAGTAATGAAATAATTACATTACATTAATATTATAATAGTAATGAAGCAATGAATAATTATTTGAAATATTTTTAGTAATTACATAATCTGTATTGGATTTGGTTAATCAGATTATGCATAAGTACTGGAGGGCTGACTAAGGGGTCAATGTATTTGAGAAAAATTTTCTAAAGTGCACAAGCTTGTTTTTGCATTCCATGTGGAAAAAACCATGAAAACACTCCAGCAGTCGGTGTTTTTATCAGGATTTGAAACTGAGTTGAACTACTAGCATTCAGCAATCTGACCTATCAGCTGCCAGTAGGTGTACAAATATCTGGGTAATAAATTGTTACAGCATCAGACAGCAGAAATTCTGTCAATAAAAGGAAATAAACATAGTCTTTAACAGCAGACTAAATATAATACCTAATATGTGTTTATTATTACAAAGGGCATTCAGCATGTATCATTATTATTATTATTATTTTTTTAATTTCTCCAGCATAAATTTAAAGATCATTCGAGCTATTGAAGGGACAAGGGATTTAACTGGAATGAAGATTATGGTAAGACACTTGAATACCTAGAGGGGTACCTTTGTGGAGCAATTTTTAAGTGAATGAACAATGTTTCTTAATATTTTAACATAAACTATTAGGGTACCTATTACAGTCAAAAGTCGTTACGGACTCGTCGGGACTTCGGCGAATCCGGATTATCGATTTTTCCGGATTATAGATCATCAGTTTAAATCTGGTAAGATGGCATGCAGAAGTTATAAAATTAAAAATATGAAACCGTAATTTATGAAATAAAGAACAATTATGATCTAAAGGATATCAAAATTTACAAAAAAAAAAAAAAAAAAAGCTTAATATTTATTTGTTTTTTTTTATTAAACATTTCTTTCAATGTAAGTTGTTTAAGTTGCTTTGTTTTATGTGATAATACTTTCTCTTTAATTCTATAAAAAGACAATT
Organism: Stegodyphus dumicola; assembly: GCF_044657685.1. Lineage (NCBI taxonomy): Eukaryota > Metazoa > Arthropoda > Arachnida > Araneae > Eresidae > Stegodyphus > Stegodyphus dumicola. The sequence goes on along the minus strand of NC_140768.1, from coordinate 156,097,957 downwards.
TCTTGTTCAGTTACAAAGTTCCGCTGTTCAAGTCCCGTTAATTGCTGTGCCGAGAATACCGACTAACTTGTCAATCGAAATTTTTTCATTTTCACTAACTTCTCTGTCACATTCTTCATGTCTTTATCCATTTTTTGCAGCAATTCCACTTTTTGTTTGTTGAATATCGAAACATACTTTCGTTTTGTAGATCCTTTGGAAGTTCCAGCATCGGAAATTCTATTTGACATAATCGAAAGTTCAAGTTTACTTTTATAAAATTGCTCTTACAGTCTGCAAAAAGTAATAAGCGTTATCCAATTCGAAGATTAAGGAACAACGCAATCATTAACATTAACTGAAATAGATAATTAGATAATTTTAGCTTACACCGTCCGTTATACATTAAACGCGCAGGCGAAAACGTAATCTGCACTTGCGCACACGCATATGCGCAGTAGTCAAGGTCTTACGCGCACGCGTAAAACGCCTGCGCGCATGTGCCAAAGCAGCGCATGCGCAAAAAAGTTTTTAGCTTTGAGGTCCGGATTATAGATCATTCCGGATTATGGGTGTCCGAATTAACGACTTTTGACTGTATAAAGAATGCTTCTGTCTTTTGCTGAATAATTTTGTTCTTATTATAAATATATGAACCTTATCCACAATATTCATTCAAGACTGAATTTTTTTCAATCAATTCTAATGAGGCGATTCATTTTAATCTGCCTTCTTTAAAATTCCTTTTGTATAATCTAGGGACAGGTTTTAACAGAATTTGTTTGATAATATGCAGGCTTATATCTCTTGTTGTGCACTTAAATATTAATCAAAAAGAAGCAACATCCTCTTCATGACTGTTTTTTATTTATCGTGTTTCCTCATCGAATTACTTTCTGTTCTTTAAAGTGAAGTTTCTCCTTAAAAGGTACCAGTTTGAGAGCATTTCAAGCATTAAAAAAATTCTAAAGAGAAATTCAACAACTGGCTTTTATATAAAAATGTTCAGAAGCTTTAGAAAAGCAAGATGTATCCAGGTTTAGGAGGAAAAACAACGATAAGATTGTGGTAAAGTAGCCTATAACCGCCTAAGGCTATTTCTAAGGAACTAATGCTAGTTGCTTGTTTTTATTTTAGTGATAACCTCAGAAGGTAACTAGCTAGTGTGGATAAGGTACTGAGAGCCATTGCAACAGGTCTGCCACAAGTGGCAGAATGCAGTACATGCATAGATTACACCAGACAACAAAATACCTAATATTTACATTACAAAATAAGTAATAAGGCAATAATGTCAAAGGCAATGTAAGGCAGGTTTCATTTTCAGATAATGGAAGAAACTGCGAACCCTTCCTCCTTATACTCTAACCTCGTCGATGAAAAATAAATCATGTACAAGCTGTACAGTGGATGGACAAAAATATGGAAACACCTTGTGAAATGCATGTTTGAAAAGAAAGATTGATTTTAATGAAATATGTAGGTAGCGCTAGCGTTTTTGACTACTGACGCCACCTATACAACTTTGTAAATGTGCTAAACAGTTCAGTTGTTGTCGGAGAAAAAGGGGCCTAACATTAATTAACTAGTAATAAATTATGATAGTAAAATAATTAATCTTGTAATAAATTATGATAGTTAAATTAATAAATACTGTTTAATTTGTGTTTTTAATACATATACTCAGTAATTTACACACACACACACACACATACACATATATATATATATATTATTTATTTATTTATTATTATTATTTTTTTGGTGTGTGCGGTTGTGGTCTTGTATTGTATATGGTTCTATGTTGTTAGTCTGCTACTGTTTTTTGAAAAATGTATGAAAATGTTGAGAATGAAAGTAGCATAAGTTACTTTGGTTAAATTAATATATACTTTTGTTTGATGACTTTTGTTGATATCTCAGGATGCAAGCATACATATTACTTTATATTCCATGCTAAATACCTTGATAAGGAGCATTTTAACACCGTCAATATTTGTTCTTCCCCAGTAACACATCTATTCACCATTACCAAACACACTCACTACACACACACACACACCTGTGAGACACTATTTATTGTAAATGAAGACAGTTTCTTCTCCTTTTAACTACACTCATGGACACAATCGTATTTTAGGATATTTTCTACTTCTTTTCCTTTTCTTTCTATAAGCCTTTTTTTTCCCTCTATTATTTTTGGGCCAATTATTTTAAATTTTATTTTGTCCCATCTTTTATTCCTGGTCTTTTGAACTCGTACAAGATGTACGAAGTTCCTTTTTACTCTTCTCAAATACGAAATTGCCCTTCTTTCTATATACCTTTTCTTCGCACCTATGCTTGATTTTTCGCCCATCGGTGCAGAAAGACTTAGCGGGTGCAACAAAAGACATCTGTCTACTTTGTCTGTCTGTCTGTTTTTCGTTCACCGATAACCAAAGAACGTCTATGTTGATGAAGTTGGTTGGAAGGCGCTGTGATCACGTATGATGGAGGCAGGATCTTAGAGGAGCTCTTAAATTTTCAAAGATGTTTTTCACAAAATATCCATTTATTTAAGAAAAATTTTTGCGAATATCCTCTACATTGTCTCGTTCTCAAAACCGAAAGTTCTCCTGAAGGTCTTATCTTCTTTGCAATATTTTACAACACCAAGACGGAACATTCAGATAAGTAGAACTTCTTTTCTCTAAGCTAAATCAAATATCTGTCACTAAAGTACCTTTAAATTCATTTATTTATTATGATCATTATTATTATGCTCATTTTATTATGTTCTGGCATTAAATACTTAATAATTGCTTTAAATCATGTGGTTCCTTTTTTTTGTTTTTGTTTTTTGGTTACCATCTTGTAGGGTCGTTATCCTTATCAGTAGTGTAGTCTTCTAGCGTTACCCATCGCGGCCCCCTTGAGGAATTTCTCGAGAGGCAAAAAACAGGATCTTGGGCCTCAATGAATGTATAGATTTGTAGTTTTTGCTCCTTTAATCTATATTTACTATCTATTTAAATTAAAAGCATATATTAATACAGTGTGCCTCAAATTGATAAAATAGTACACATATAATAAATTATGACCATTAACTTAATAAATAAATAAAATGCTTATTTTTTAAAAAAAATAATTAATATTAAAATAAAAAAACTAATTTATTTACTTATTTATTTTTGCTGATGTGTTCTCGCCTTATTTTAGATTTATGACTTTTTCTGATGGTGTTTTCTGAATATATGAATACGTTGGAAACAGCAATTGATGATGTTACTTAAGTTAATGTAATATTATATGCATCTTGATCTTATGTGTCTTCTGTTACTGTGTCTCATGGTAGAGGCTAACATATTGTTTCCCATGTTAAAAAATAAGTTTAATTTAAAATTTTTAAATTTTAGTTTCCCTGTTATAGCAAAAGTTAGCTTCTAAACTAGACTGTTATGTCACTGGACCCTCAATATTTATATTTTATTATTAATTTTCCCCCATCTTCACATCTATTCAGCTTTATAAAACACACTCATTACACACACCTGTAAGACTCTATTTAATGTAAATGACAACAACTTCCTTTGACTACACTCATGGACACAATCGTGGTTTTTTTTTTAACAAAATTCTCTTACTTCCTTTCCTTTTCATTCTATAAGTCCTTTAATTATAAATATAATTTTTTTCCCTCTCCATTATTTCTGGACCATTTATTTTTTACTTTATTTTGTCCCATCTTTTCTTCCTGGCCTTTCGAACTCGTATAAAATATACGAAGTTCCTTTTTACTCTCCTCTGAAATACGAAATTGCCCCTCTTTCCATATACCTTTCCTTCGCACCTATGCTTGATTTTTCGCCCATCGGTGCAGAAAGACTTAACGGGTGCAACAAAAGACATCTATCTACTTTGTCTGTCTGTCTGTCTGTCTTTTTTGTTCACCACATGTGTTGGTGTTGGGTGTGCTGAAGGTGGACGTCTGTAATTTTTTTTTTCTGTATAAGTTTTTAGTGCTGTTCATGATTATGAATAAAAGTTTCCAATCACTTTAATTTGCAATGAGTTGAACTAATATCTGGTGACCCGTGTTTTATTAGGAATGCTAATGTTTTAGTTTGACTTAAAATTGCAAACATGCCTTTGGACAGTGAATCTGCATCTACTTCAAAACTTGAAGCTAGTAAAGTGAGTGTGAAGATACCGCCATTTTGGGTAGAGAAACCTGAAATGTGGTTTTTCACCGTAGAAGAACAGTTTAAAATCAGTGGAATTACTTCCGAAGACACAAGATTTAATTACCTGGTTGCACAGCTTGAACCCAAATTTATCGGAAACATTTGGGACATCATTCGAGACGACACGCCAAACAAATATTCAGCCGCTAAACAAAGACTTCTGATCACTTTTAAAGAAAGTGAAAACAAACGCATCAAGCGATTGCTAACTGGACTAGAATTGGGAGACCTAAAGCCCAGCCAACTACTCCGAAAAATGCGTGCCCTTGGAGATGCTGATGATGTGTCTGATAAAGTTCTGAGAACTTTATGGATGGAGAAACTGCCAGACCAAGTAAAAAACATTTTAATTGTTAGTGATACTGATAAGTTGGCCACAATGGCTGACAAAATTCTTGAGATGAATCCCCAGATAGAGCTTGCGAGTGTGGTCCAAGAAGCTGGCCCATATGATATGTTGCTAAAAAAAATTTCTTCACTTGAGCAACAAATTGCGACTCTGAGTGTTCAACACACGAGAGACAGACGACGAAGTCGAAGCCATCAAAGAAATAGGAGTCGCAGCAGATCCCGCAAGCGTTTTGACCCAGATGGAAAATACTGTTTTTTCCATTTCAAATTTTGGAAAAAATGCTACCCTGATAAATGCAAACCTCCCTGCAGTTGGAAGCAGTCGGAAAACTGCAACTAGCAGTAGATTCAGCGGCAAGCCCTGCTGGTACTGGAAACATTAATTGCCGCAAACTTCGCCTTTTTATCAAAGACAGAAAAACAGGAATCAAATTTCTTATTGACAGCGGAGCAGATATCAGCTTGATTCCAGCTGATACGAAATCTAAAAGTACCTGCACTTCATACAAGCTATACGCAGCTAACGGAACTGAAATCCCGACGTTTGGAAGTAAGGTGTTGACCGTGGACCTCGGAATACGTCGCCCATTCCAATGGCCATTCGTTGTAGCAAAAGTAAACAGAGGCATTTTAGGTGCCGATTTTCTGAATCAGTTTCACTTACTGCTTGACATTCGCCAGAGGAAATTAATTGATGGTGTGACAGATATGTTTGTACAGTCGGCCACAAAAGTATTCGAACACCGCCCATTCAGAAAATTTACTTTTCCGTTCAGAAACAAAATTGTCTCCAGAGTCTATCTTGGTTCGATAGACAAAAAAAAAAAAAACAAAAGGATGGCTCATGTCCAAAATTGGCTAGGTGCATGAAACAAAATACAACATGACCTATCTGGGTGAGATGGGAAACAAAATGGCTGCTCACGTAATTCATTATTGCGCTCATAGAAAACGCAAAGTGTGGCTGCGGCTCATCTCAGTTCGCGAAGAGGGAAAACCCAAAACGGTCTGCAGTGTCTATCTTTGTTGAATGAGAAAACGAAAGGATGGCTCATGTCCAGTTTATTTAGGTGTGGGAAAAAATATAGCGTGACCTATCTGGATGAGATGTCTCCAGCGATCCAGTATAGACTTTTTCCCCATCTGCAATAGGTGACATCTATAAACAATTCCATTGAAATCTCCTCGAAATATAAGAAACAGCTAGCTCGTGAAATTGTAAGGTATTCCAAAAGAATTCCACTTCTTGAAGAAGGAAAAACATCCTAGATGCAGATGAGGTAGAGAGAGAAAAAGCATGTTGCACCATGGAGAGCCCGCACGGTTCTGAACAGAAAACGTGGAATGCTTTTATAGAAAAGAGTTCAAAGTGAAAGTAAAAGCCGATTGGAAATTTTTCAATTGGTTACCGACTGTGAAAAAATTTTCAGAGCTCAGAAAAAAAAATTCTGAAATGTAAAAAAAAAAAAAAAAAAAAAAAAAAAAAAACTTTTTGTTAATTTTTATCATGTCTTCTGGACATGATAAAAATTAACCCTACCCCCCTTTTGTGTGGGAATGTTGTCTCACTGTTTCTAAAAATAGACCATGACTCATTCTAGAAATTATATGTTTTAAAAAGGATGAGTTTAAAGTTTACAAGATAAGATAAGTTTTTAAAAAGGATATTTTTAAAAAGTCTTTGGGTTTCTCCATTCCAAAGTAAACAAAGTGAAGACATCAAATTAATAGAAAAAAAAGGAAGAGTTTTTTTTTTCTTTCTTTTTTTTTTTTTTTTTATAGCTCTGGAAATATTTTTCCAATTCAACAGCCAAGAAATATTTCCAGCCAATACAATTTCATTTTTACTTTCACTTTCAATTCATTTCTTATATCTATAAGAACATTTCATTTTTCTGTTCAGATCAGTGTGGGTTGTTCAAGATGCAGCAACTCTACTCCATCCCACAACCAGGAAAAAAAGATGTTCTTTCATGAGATGTTCTTTTGGCTTTCGAAAACAATGATGACATGATGATTGTAATACATTTCGGTTCTCATGTCCCATGCTTGAACTCAGAATTATTTCCAGAACTCTGAAAATTTTTCCTAGTCAGCTCGATAACCCAGCTTTCGTATATTTATTTTTTAAGCCACTCGAGTTTCGACTTCCCATCCGTGTGTGCTGTGCATTCAACCTGGAGACACATTCCCTGAGCTCTAAGAAAATGTTTCCCAGCCCACTCAATCCCTGAAATGGATTAAAAAAAATTCTTTCATACATTTTTAAAGTTCAAGAGTGTTAGGTGTCATGGAAAGAACCTTTTTTTCCCCTGAGCTCTAAGAAAATGTTTCGCAGCAGACTCAATCGCTGAAATGGATTAAAAATAAATTCTTTCATACATTTTTAAAGCTCAAGAGTGTTAGCTGTCATGGAAAGAGCCTTTTTTTCCTCTGAGCTCTAAGAAAATGTTTCCCAGCAGACTCAATCGCTGAAATGGATTAAAAATAAATTCTTTCATACATTTTTAAACCTCAAGCGTGTTAGCTGCAATGGAAAGAGCCTTTTTTTCCCCTGAGCTCTGAGAAAATGTTTCCCAGCAGACTCAATCGCTGAAATGGATTAAAAATAAATTCATTCATACATTTTTAAAGTTTAAGCGTGTTAGTTCTCATTGAAAGAGCCTTTTTTCCCCCTGAGCTCTAAGAAAATGTTTCCCAGTCCACTCAATCGCTGAAATGGATTAAAAATAAATTCTTTCATATATTTCTAAAGCTTAAGCGTGTTAGTTCTCATGGAAAGAGCCTTTTTTTCCCCTGAGCTCTAAGAAAATGTTTCCCAGTCCACTCAATCGCTGAAATGGATTAAAAATAAATTCTTTCATATATTTTTAAAGCTTAAGCGTGTTAACTGTCATAGAAAGGGCCTTTTTTTCCCCTGAGCTCTAAGAAAATGTTTCCCATTCCACTCAATCGCTGAAATGGTTTAAAAATAAATTCTTTCATATATTTTTAAAGCTCAAGCGTGTTAAATGTCATGGAAAGGGCCTTTTTTTTCCCCAGCCCACTCAATCGCTGAAATGGATTAAAAATAACTATTTTCATACATTTTTAAAGCTCAAGCGTGTTAGCTGTCATAGAGCTGCAGATGAGGTAGAGAGAGAACAAGCATGTTGCACCATGGAGAGCCCAAACGGTTCTGAACAGAAAACGTGGAATACTTTTATAGAAAAGAGTTGAAAGTGAAAATAAAAGCCGATTGGAAAGTTTTCACTTTTTTGCCGACTGGGAAAAAATTTTCAGAGCTCAGAAAAAAATTATGAGATGTAAAAAAAAAAAAAAAAACTTTTTGTTAATTTTTATCATGTCTTCTAGACATGATAAAAATTAACCCTACCCCCTTTTGTGTGGGAATGTTGTCTCACTGTTTCTAAAAATAGACAATCACTCATTCTAGGAATTATATGTTTAAGAAAGGATGAGTCATGGTCTTTGGGTTTCTCCATTCCAAAGTAAACAAAGTGAAGACATCAATTTAATAGAAAAAAAGGAATAGTTTTTTTTTTTTTTTCAGCTTTGGAAATATTTTTCCCATTCAACAGCCAAGAAATATTTCCAGCCAATACAATTTCATTTTTACTTTCACTTTCAATTCATTTCTTATATCTGTAAAAACATTTCATGTTTCTGTTCAGATCAGTGTGGGTTGTTCAAGATGCAGCATCTCTACTCCATCCCACAACCACGAAAAAAAGATGTTCTTTCATGAGGAATTTTTTTGGATTTCGAAAACAATGATGACATGATGATTGTAATACATTTCTGTTCTCATGTCCCATTATTGAACTCAGAATTATTTCCAGAACTCTGAGAATTTTTCCTAGTCAGCTCGATGAACCAAATTTCGTATATTTATTTTTTAAGCCACTCGAGTTTCGACTTCCCATCCGTGTGTGCTGTGCATTCAACCTAGACACACATTCCCTGAGCTCTAAGAAAATGTTTCCCAGGCCACTCAATCGCTGAAATGGATTAAAAAAAATTCTTTCATACATTTTTAAAGCTCAAGCGCGTTAGCTGTCATGGAAAGAACCTTTTTATCCCTGAGCTCTAAGAAAATGTTTCCCAGCCCACTCAATCGCTGAAATGGATTAAAAATAAATTCGTTCCTATATTTTTAAAGCTCAAGCATGTTAGCTCTCATGAAAAAGGCCTTTTTTTCCCCAGCCCACTCAATAGCTGAAATGAATTAAAAACAAATTCTTTCCTACATTTTTAAACCTTAAGAGTGTTAGTTCTCATGGAAAGAGCCTTTTTTCCCCTGAGCTCTAAGAAAATGTTTCCCAGCAGACTCAATCGCTGAAATGGATTAAAAACAAATTCTGTCATACATTTTTAAACATCAAGAGTGTTAGCTGTCATGGAAAGGGCCTTTTTCTTCCCCCAGCCCACTCAATCGCTGAAATGGATTAAAAATAACTTCTTTCATAACTTTTTAAAGCTCAAGTGTGTTAGCTGTCATGGAAACTGAAATTTATGTCATGGTTTGTGTCTCACACGTCGTCAACGGTATGGTTTGAGGTGAAAATTGAAAACCCGGTATAAAAAATCTCTTTAACTTCACTTTAGAAGAAAGTGTGGGATAGAGAGATTTCGTCATTGAAAAATGTCTTTCAATGTCTTTCAATGTCCGTCATGGGAAAATGTCTTTCAATATCATGACATCTCCTTTCAAATAGGATTGAAGGATTTTTCTTAAACTATGTTGAAATCTTGATCCATCCAAATTACAGATGGGAAATTCTGATCCATGGATGGATCATCCAATTTCGCTAGAACCTGATAAACGGTTGCTGATGAAATCCAAACGAAAACCCTAGCTTTTCAAACAGGAAACATTTTCCGCTAAACGTATTAATGATTTCTATTCTGTGAGACATTAAAAAGTGGAAAGAAACTTGTGTTCACAGAAGCTCTTTCTAGAAGAGTGGTCCTAGGTCCAGATGAGATAGAGAAAGAGAAAAAGCATACTGCACCTTGGATAGCCCGCACGGTTCTGAATAGAAAACGTGGAATACTTTTATAGAAAAGCGATGAAAGTGAAAGTAAAAGCCAAATAGTCTTGGCTGTAGAATTTTCACTTGGTTGCCGACTGGGAAAAATTTTTCAAAGCTCAGAAAAAAAAATTTGAGATGTAAAAAAAAAAAAAAAAAAAAAAATCTTTTTGTTAATTTTTATCATGTCTTCTAGACATGATAAAAATTAACCCTACCCCCCTTTTGTGTAGGAATGTTGTCTCCCTGTTTCTAAAAATAGACCATGACTCATTCTAGGAATTATATGTTTTAGAAAGGATGAGTCATAGTCTTTGGGTTTCTCCATTCCAAAGTAAACAAAGTGAAGACATCAATTTAATAGAAAAAAAGAAAGAATTTTTTTTTTCAGCTTTGGAAATATTTTTCCCATTCAACAGCCAAGAAATATTTTTAGCCAATACAATTTCATTTTTACTTTCACTTTCAGTTCATTTCTTATATCTATAAAAACATTTCATATTTCTGTTCAGATCAGTGTGGGTTGTTCAAGATGCAGCAACTCTACTCCATCCCACAACCAGGAAAAAAAGATGTTCTTTCATGAGGAATTCTTTTGGCTTTCGAAAACAATGATGACATGATGATTGTAATACATTTCTGTTCTCATGTCCCATGCTTGAACTCAGAATTATTTCCAGAACTCTGAGAATTTTTCCTAGTCCACTCGATGACCCAAATTTCGTATATTTATTTAAGCTACTCGAGTTTCGACTACCCATCCGTGTGTGCTGTGCATTCAACCTGGACACACATTCCCTGAGCTCTAAGAAAATTTTCCGAGCCCACTCAATCGCTGAAATGGATTTAAAATAAATTGTTTCATACATTTTTAAAGCTCAAGCGTGTTAGGTGTCATGGAAAGAGCCTTTTTTTTTTCCCTGAGCTCTTAGAAAATGTTTCCCAGCCGCCTCAATCGCTGAAATGGATTAAAAATAAATTCTTTCATACATTTTTAAAGCTCAAGAGTGTTAGGTATCATGGAAAGAGCTTTTTCTTTCCACAGCCCACTCAATCGCTGAAATGGATTAAAAACAAATTCTTTGATACATTTTTAAAGCTCAAGCGTGTTAGCTGTCATAGAAAGGGCCTTTTTTTCCCCAGCCCACTCAGTCGTTGAAATGGATTAAAAATAAATTCTTTCATACATCTTTAAAGCTCAAGCGTGTTAGCTGTCATAGAAAGGGCCTTTTTTATCCCAGCCCACTCAATCGCTGAAATGGATTAAAAATAAATTCTTTCATACATGTTTAAAGCTCAAGCGTGTTAGCTGTCATGGAAACTGAAATTTATGTCACGGTTTGTGTGTCACACGTCGTCAACGGTATGATTTGAGGTGAAAATTGAAAACCCTGTATAAAAAATCTCTTTAACTTCACTTTAGAAGAAGGTGTGGGATAGAGAGATTTCGTCATGGGAAAATGTCTTTCAATGTCTTTCAATGTCCGTCATGGGAAAATGTCTTTCAATATCATGTCATCGCCTTTCAAATAGGATTGAAGGATTTTTCTTAAACTATGTTGAAATCTTGATGCATAAAAACCACGGATGGGAAATTCTGATTTATGGATGGATCATCCAATTTCGCTAGACCCTGATAAACGGTTGCTGATGAAATCCAAACGAGGGGTCCTAGCTTTTCAAATGGGAAACATTTTCCCCTAAAAGGAGAAATGATTTCTATTCTGTGAGACGTCAAAAATTGGAAAAAAGCTTGTGTTCACAGAAGCTCTTTCTAGAACACTGGTCCTGGGTCCAGATGCAGTAGAGAGAGAAAAAGCATGCTGCACCTTGGACAGCCCGCACAGTTCTGAACAGAAAACGTAGAATACTTTTATAGAAAAGTGTTGAAAGTGAAAGTAAGAGGCCAATCGTCTTGGCTGTAGAATTTTCACTTGGTTGCCGACTGGGAAAAATTTTTCAAAGCTCAGAAAAAAAATTTGAGATGTAAAAAAAAAAAAAAAAAAAAAAAAAAAAAAAAAACTTTTTGTTAATTTTTATCATGTCTTCTAGACATGATAAAAATTAACTCTACTCCCTTTTGTCTGGGAATGTTGTCTCACCCTTTCTAAAGATAGACCATGTATACCAATATACTACAAACGGACTTGAACGCCTGTTCTCAGTATGTAGCTATACAAATTTGAAGGTAAAATTAAAAAAAAGACATCTTTTTGGGGAAAAGGGAGTAAATTTGTATAGGAATATACTACAAACGGAATTTAAGGCCTGTTTTCAGTATATAGCTATTCAAATTGGAAGGTAAAAAAAAATAAAAAAAAAGACATCTTTTTTTTTCGGGGGGGAAGGCAGTGAATTTGTATAGGAATATACTACAAACGGACTTTAAAGCCTGTTTTCAGCATATAGCTATACAAATTGGAAGGTAAAAAAAATAAAAAAAAAGACATCTTTTTTTTTCGGGAAATTAAGTGAATTTTATAGGAATATACTACAAACTGACTTTAAAGCCTGTTTTCAGCATATAGCTATACAAATTGGAAGGTAAAAAAAATAAAAAAAAAGACATCTTTTTTTTTTCGGGAAATTAAGTGAATTTGTATAGGAATATACTACAAACTGACTTTAATGCCTGTTTTCAGTATATAGCTATACAAATTGGAAGGTAAAAAAAAAATAAAAAAAAAGACATCTTTTTTTTTCGGGAAATTAAGTGAATTTGTATAGGAATATACTACAAACTGACTTTAATGCCTGTTTTCAGTATATAGCTATACAAATTGGAAGGTAAAAAAAAATAAAAAAAGATATCTTTTTTGGGGAAAAGGAGTGAATTTGTATAGAAATATACTACAAGAACATCAAGAAAAGAACATCATGGGTCCAAGAATTGAAAGTAAAAGTACAAAAACGAAATGTTAACGACTGGGAAGAAAATTTTCAAAGCTGAAAAAAGATTAAAAAAAAAAAAAAAATTCCTTTTTCTTTCTTAATTTGATGTCTTCATTCTTTTGACCTTGTAGAAATAAAAAAAGTGAAGACATCAAATTAGGAAAGAAAAAAAGGAAGGTTTTTTTTTTTTTTTTTTTTTTTTTTTTTTTTTTAATGTGTTAAAATTTTTTAGAGCTCTGAGAATTTTTCCCAGTCGGTTTCTAGAAGCAACTCGTTAATGTATTTAAACCACTCGCGTTTCAGTTTCAGATCAGTCTGTGCTGTGCACTCAACGTGGATACACGCTTCTCACTCTCCTGGGAAGAGCTTCTGTGAAGGTATGTGAACATTTTTTTCTTACTCTTTTGTATTTCATAGACTACAAATATTTATTGAGTCACCCATTTTATAGAAATGTATTCTTATTTCCTTTCAATACTTTGAGGTAGGGTAATATTTTTCCCTGTGCTACTGTTTTTGCTTTTCAAGGCTAGAAATGTTTTACTCAATAGCTGTTTTTATAGAAAACATGCTATTATTTCGTATACTGATATATTTTGTGAAACTTTAACAAATCTTTTTCAACAAAGCAAGATCATGTGATCCACAGCTGGCTAGACACGTCAGTGTAATCGGATCACGATTGTTCCATCCTATACTGATATATTTTGTGAAACTTTAACAAATTCCTTTCAAGAGGCCAAGATCTCGTGATCCACAGCTGGCTAGACTCGTCAGTGTAATTGGATCACGATTGTTCCATCCTCTACTGATATATTTTGTGAAACTTTAACAAATTCCTTTCAAGAAGCCAAGATCTCGTGATCCACAGCTGGCTAGACCCGTCAGTGTAATTGGATCACGATTGTTCCATCCTATACTGATATATTTTGTGAAACTTTAACAAATTCCTTTCAAGAAGCCAAGATCTCGTGATCCACAGCTGGCTAGACTCGTCAGTGTAATTGGATCACGATTGTTCCATCCTATACTGATATATTTTGTGAAACTTTAACAAATTCCTTTCAAGAAGCCAAGATCTCGTGATCCACAGCTGGCTAGACCCGTCAGTGTAATTGGATCACGATTGTTCCATCCTATACTGATATATTTTGTGAAACTTTAACAAATTCCTTTCAAGAAGCCAAGATCTCGTGATCCACAGCTGGCTAGACTCGTCAGTGTAATTGGATCACGATTGTTCCATCCTATACTGATATATTTTGTGAAACTTTAACAAATTCCTTTCAAGAAGCCAAGATCTCGTGATCCACAGCTGACTACATTAGTCAGGAAAAACGGATCACGATTTTATCAATCGCATACTCATATATTTTGTGTAACTTTAACAAATCCCTTTCAAGAAGCCAAGATCTCGTGATCCACAGCTGACTCCATTAGTCAGGAAAAACGGATCACGATTTTATCAATCGTATACTGATATATTTTGTGAAACTTTAACAAATCCCTTTCAACAGGGCAAGATCTCGTGATCCATAGCTGGCTAGAGCAGTCAGGATCAATGGATCACGATGGTTCCCTCGTATACTGATATATTTTGTGAAACTTTAACAAGGCAAGATCTCGTGATGCACAGCTGGCTAGACTAGTCAGGATTAACGGATCACGATTTTATCAATTGTATACTGATATATTTTGTGAAACTTCTTTAACAAATCCTTTTCAAGAAGGCAAGATCTCGTGATCCACAGCTGGCTAGAGCAGTCAGTATAATCGGATCACGACTAATCCCTCGTATACTGATATATTTTGTGAAATTTTAACAAATGACTTTCAAGAAGGCAAGATCTCGTGATCCAGAACTGACTAGACCCGTCAGAATTAACGGATCACGATTGTTCCATTGTATACTGATATATTTTGTGAAACTTCTTTAACAAATGACTTTCAAGAAGGCAAGATCTCGTGATCCACAGCTGACTAGACTTGTCAGAATTAACGGATCACGATTGTTCCATTGTATACTGATATATTTTGTGAAACTTCTTTAACAAATGACTTTCAAGAAGGCAAGATCATGTGATTCAATAGAATTGTTCAATCGTATACTGGCATATTCTGATAAAACAACAGAATGATCCAATTTTGAATACGATCCCAATATGTTTTTATAAAATCCATTTCATATTTTGTTAAACGTGAACGACTGACTTTCAAGCTGGCTGCATGGGTGTTTTTTTTCGTGGTTTTTCCCCATGTGTAACGTGAATACGAGCCAGTTTCCCTTCCAAAGTCCTCCACGAAGGCATTTCTTAAGGCAAATAGACCTCAAATGCTTTACCGTCATCCGAATCGACTTGACCTCTCTCCAAATTTCACGGTGTCATTTGAACTATCGAGTCGGCTGTTGGAATAAAATGTCTGACAGCTGAAAACAATTCAGCTCCAGTGCACAGCACAGACTGATTTAAAGCTGAAACGCGAGTGGTTTAAATAGATGAGAAACCTATATAGAAATAATTTGAATATATCTGGTTTTGTGAATCAAGCCACTGGGAAAAAATTCTCAGAGCTCAGAAAAAAATTCTGAGATAAAAAAAAAATCTTTTTGTTAATTTTTATCATGTCTTCTAGACATGATAAAAATTAACTCCCTTCTCTTTTTGTCTGGGAATGTTGTCTCACTCTTTCTAAAAATAGACTATGACTCATTCTTGTGGAATTCTGTTGGGATTTTACTTTCGATTGGCTTTTGACTTTGTTTCAATAACTGGGGATAACTGGACATGATCAATAGATAACTGGGGAAGTTATCTATAAAAGCATTCCGCGTTTCACTTCAGATCCGTGTGGGCTGTGGAAGAGGCAACACGTCTCTCTCTTTACCCAAACTCATGATATTCTTTAAGAATTTCTTAGCCATTTGTCAAAGAAGGGGACTATAATTGAAGAATTTATGAATTTGGGAACATGTCACCCATGGCAAATCTAAAATCTTGGAAGTGGATACTGGAAAGCCCCGCTCTGATTATAATTCTGAGTTCTAGCATGGGACATTTTTTAAATCAATAAGCTAAACTATTCCGCGTTTCACTTCAGATCCGTGTGGGCTGTGGAAGAGGCAACACGTCTCTCTCTTTACGCAAACTCATGATATTCTTTAAGAATTTCTTAGCCATTTGTCAAAGAAGGGGACTATAATTGAAGAATTCATGAATTTGGGAACATGTCACCCATGGCAAATCTAAAATCTTGGAAGTGGATACTGGAAAGCCCCGCTCTGATTATAATTCTGAGTTCTAGCATGGGACATTTTTGAAATCAATAAGCTAAACTATTTTTCTAGTCTCATATTCTCTCGTGACTAGGGTTCCAGATTTGGGTAGAGAGAGACATGTTGCCTCATCAACAGCGCGCACTGTTCTGAACAGAAATGTGAAATGCTTTTATAGAAAAATGAAGAGTTGAAAGTGAAAGTCGAAAAACGAAATGGGATCGGCTAGGAAAAATTTCTCAGAGCTCAGAAAAAAAAATTCTGAGATGTTAAAAAAAAAAAAAAAAAAAAAAAAAAAAAAAAAAAAATCTTTTTGTTAATTTTTATCATGTCTTCTAGACGTGATAAAAATTAACTCCCTTCTCTTTTTGTCTGGGAATGTTGTCTCCCACATTCTAAAAATAGACCATGACTCATTCTTTCTAAAGAATAGAATTCCAAGAAAAGATTGGATGAGTCATGGTCTATTTTTAGAAAGTGGGAGACAACATTCCCATACAAAAAGGGGGGTGAGTTAATTTTTATCATGCCTAGAAGACATGATAAAAATTAACAAAAAGATTTTTTTTTTTTTTACATCTCAGAATTTTTTTCTGAGCTCTGAAAATATTTTCCCAGCCGATCTTATTTCGTTTTTCGACTTTCACTTTCAACTCTTCTCTTTTCTATAAAAGTATTTCGAGTTTCTGTTCAGAACACTGTGGGCTGTTGAAAAGGTAACACGTCTCCCTGTCTACATTAATGGGGAATCCAAGATGTTCTAAAGAAGAATTCTTTGAGAATCTCTCAACCTTTCTGAACTTTAGAAGAGCTAGCTGGATATTTCTTCATTTCCTTTTCAAGTATGGGTTCAAAGGATTCTTTTAAATAGTTGCAAGTAAGACGTTGTATCATTTTCTGTTGATCATGAATCTATTAAAAAAATTTCAATGCCTAGTTTTAGGGCTACCTATACCCAACATGATTCATATGTTTTACTCTACGTTTTAGATGAGACCCTCTCTTAAAAACATGATTTTCCTATTCAAAGTTGAAATGAGTTTCCAAAAGCTTGATCCTTTAAAAAAACATGTGTGTTTGTGTAGGTGTGGTGGGACGGGAATCCAGGATGTTCTAAAGAAAAATTCTTTGAGAATCTCTTAACCTTTCTGAACTGTAGAAGAGCTAGCTGGATATTTCTTCATTTCTTTTTCAAGTATGGGTTCAAAGGATTCTTTTAAATAGTTGCAAGTAAGACGTTGTATTATTTTCTGTTGATCATGAATCTATTAAAAAAAGTTCAATGCCTAATTTTAGGGCTACCTATACCCAACATGATTCATATGTTTTACTGTACGTTTTAGATGAGACCCTCTCTTAAAAACATGATTTTCCTATTCAAAGTTGAAATGAGTTTCCAAAAGCTTGATCCTTTAAAAAAACATGTGTGTTTGTGTAGGTGTGGTGGGACGGGAATCCAGGATGTTGTAAAGAAAAATTCTTTGAGAATCTCTTAACCTTTCTGAACTGTAGAAGAGCTAGCTGGATATTTCTTCATTTCTTTTTCAAGTATGGGTTCAAAGGATTCTTTTAAATAGTTGCAAGTAAGACGTTGTATTATTTTCTGTTGATCATGAATCTATTAAAAAAATTTCAATGCCTAATTTTAGGGCTACCTATACCCAACATGATTCATATGTTTTACTCTACGTTTTAGATGAGACCCTCTCTTAAAAACATGATTTTCCTATTCAAAGTTGAAATGAGTTTCCAAAAGCTTGATCCTTTAAAAAAAACATGTGTGTGTAGGTGTGGTGGGACGGTTAGCTTTCTTTCTTACGAGATAGTCATCTCCACGAGATGTGTTTTGGATATCTTCTCCAGTCTGTCTCTTTACCCAATCTCATGATATTCTTTAAGAATTTCTTAGCCATTTGTCAAAGAAGGGGACTATAATTGAAGAATTTATGAATTTGGGAACATGTCACCATGGCAAATCTAAAATCTTGGCACTGGATACTGGAAAGCCCCGCTCTGATTATAATTCTGAGTTCTAGCATGGGACATTTTTTAAATCAATAAGCTAAACTATTTTTTCTAGTCTCATATTCTCTCGTGACTAGGGTTCCAGATTTGGGTAGAGAGAGACATGTTGCCTCATCAACAGCCCGCACTGTTCTGAACAGAAACGTGGAATGCTTTTATAGAAAAGTGAAGAGTTGAAAGTGAAAGTCGAAAAACGAAATGGAATCGGCTAGGAAATATTTCTCAGAGCTCAGGAAAAAAAATTCTGAGATGAAAAAAAAAAATCTTTTTATTAATTTTTATCATGTCTTCTAGACATGATAAAAATTAACTCCCTTCTCTTTTTGTCTGGGAATGTTGTCTCACTCTTTCTAAAAATAGACCATGACTCATACTTTCTAAAGAATAGAATTCCAAGAAAAGATTGGATGAGTCATGGTCTATTTTTAGAAAGTGGGAGATAACATTCCCATACAAAAGGGTTGAGTTAATTTTTATCATGTCTAGAAGACATGATAAAAATTAACAAAAAGATTTTTTTTTTTTTTTTACATTTCAGAATTTTTTTCTGAGCTCTGAAAATATTTTCCCAGCCGATCTCATTTCGTTTTTCGACTTTCACTTTCAACTCTTCTCTTTTCTATAAAAGTATTTCGAGTTTCAGTTCAGAACACTGTGGGCTGTTGAAAAGGCAACACATCTCCCTGTCTACATTAATCGGGAATCCAAGATGTTCTTAAGAAGAATTTTTTGAGAATCTCTTAACCTTTCTGAACTTTAGACGAGCTAGCTGGATGTTTCTTCATTTCTTTTTCAAGTATAGGTTCAAAGGATTCTTTTAAATAGTTGCAAGTAAGACGTTGTATTATTTTCTGTTGATCATGAATCTATTAAAAAATTTCAATGCCTAGTTTTAGGGCTATCTATACCCGGCATGATTCATATGTTTTACTCTACGTTTTAGATGAGACCCTCTCTTAAAAACACGATTTTCCTATTCAAAGTTGAAATGAGTTTCTAAAAGCATGATTCTTTTAAAAAAACGTGTGTTTGTGTAGGTGTGGTGGGGCGGTTAGATTTCTTCTCTTACGAGATAGTCATCTCCACCCGCTCGTGGTCGCTGAAACCTCGTGATAGCTCAAGTGAAAAGGGTTCATTTATTTTGACTCACAACCACGTTATATTTTTTTGGATATCTCCTCCAACGACTCTTGGAACTGTTTTCCCTGAAATCAGGTATGTTTAGCAGTGCACGCCCTCTGAAGTGAAGCTCGGAATACTTTGACAAATCCTGTCGAGTGGATTATGAAACCATTTTTAAAGGACCTCAGAGAAACACCCATGAAGACGATAGCAACGTGTCGTTTTTCAGAAAGCATGAAGGTGGTTAATGGTGAGAGATGAGATGGTAAAATAGTTTTTTTTCTTAGAAAGTTGAAAAAAATGAAGAGTAGTAAGACACAGTCTCTTTTTTTCGAAACTGAGTAGGAGGGTCATTTTGAGATGAGCTAGAAAATATTTTCTGAGAGATTTGAAAAAAAATTTTAAAAATAATAAAATATATATATTATATAATATATATTATAAATACTTTTTGTTCATTTTTATCATGTCTTCAGACATAATAAAAATGAACGACATCTCTCTTTTTTCTTTGAAACCTCTTTCAACCTATCTCGTCCTGTTTCTCAAGTAACATTTCTTTCCTGAAAAGCTAATTTCTTTAGAAACCTAAGACAACTCTTTTCCTGAAAAGCTAATTTCTTTAGACACGTAAGACAACAGGTAGAGACATCCTTCGAACCAAAAAGAGAGTAGAGATCCTTTTGAATAATGTCGAATAGACAAAAGACGAGTAGCCATTTCAGTTCTATGCTTTTTTTTCCTAGGGACGATCCACGAAAGGGTCCTCTTTTGTTCACGACCCGTGGTTCACCCATGAATTAAACACGTAGACTTGAAACTTTCTAACATCTCTACCTCCACGGTGCAGTTTGAAAGGAAGGTGACCCACCCATCACCCCAGCTATGAAATGAAACGTCAAAATAGTGCACACGTTCTAGAATAAGAACCCTTTTAGACATTTGGGGGTTCTACAGCACAGACTCAACAGAAACAAAACGATAAAAACTTTCATAGATCCTAGAGAGTGGATGCTTAAAATAAGGTGATGTCTCGTCGATCAAATCAGCTGTAAATAAATGTCTAAGAGCTGTGAAGAATGGATGGCCTACCTTCACAAAAGCTCTTTCTAGGAGGGAAAAGTGTGTATCCAAGCAGAATACAGAGCAGAGACTGATGTTAAGTCGAAACTGGAGTGATTTCAATACACAAGTATGAATTCGTTCTAATAACCCTTTAGATAGGTCTTGTTTGACTCATCGAGTCGAGGGGGAAAACATTGAAGTGTTGCTTTTCCAACAGCCCACACTGTTCTGAACAGAAGTGTAGAATGCTTTTATAGATAAGAGAAGAATTGAAAGTGAAAGTAAAAAAACGAAATCAGATCGGCTGGGAAAATTTCTGAGCCGAGAAAAATTCTGAATCAGAAAAAAAAAAAAAAAAAAAAAAAAAAAAAAAAAAAAAAAACTCTTCCTTTTTCTTTATTAATTTGATGTCTTCACTTTTTGACATTCTACAAGGTCAAAAGAGTGAAGACATCAAATTAATAAAGAAAAAGGAAGAGTTTTTTTTTTTTTTCAATCTCATAATTTTTCCTGAGCTCTGAAAAATTTTTTCCCAGCCGATCCCATTTCGTTTTTTGACTTTCACTTTCAATTCTTCTCTTTTCTATAAAAGTATTCCGCGTTTTTGTTCAGAACAGTGTGGGCTCTTGAAAAGGTAACACGTCTCCCTCTCTCTTTACCCAAATCTGGAACCCATGATGATCTTAAGAAGAATTCTTTAAGAATCTCTTACAATTCCTGAACCTTAGACAAGCTGAATGTTTCTTTTTTTGTATTTCGAAGCTATTGATGGATCAAAGAAGAAGATTTCAATGGAATGACTTCATCGTTCTAGGATAGAATATTTTTTCGAAATCTCTTCCTACTTTCGTCTACACAGAAATGCTTTTCACGAAAGTTTGGTCCTCTTTTACATTTACTTTTTAAATAGTTGTTCAAAGGGATTTTCGTTCTGCTGATTCAGGTTTCCCGCGCTTCACGCTACCCATCCTCACCCATTTCTAAAGGATCTCAGAGAAAATTAAAAGGGAAAGAAATAGCCTCCAGTGAACACAACTCCAACAACGACAGTGGATAGTTTTTTTTTTCTGTCCTTCCAGAGATATCACCGGTGACCGATAGGTTGTTCAGCCACACGGGTGTCGTGAAAAGGCACACCATGCCTGTTTCCCTCCCAAAAATGTTTCTTCGGAAAAGGGAAAGTTTTTTTCCCACCCCTTTGGAGATTCCTTTTCCGCATCGATACCCAAACCCATCGGCCAGAAAAATAAATTTTTTTAAGAACATTTCCATTCTTGAAACTCAATATAAGATACGTATTCAGTCTAATATTTTTTATAAATCACGCATACATGTATTTTACGAGCTTATCTATTATTTCTTACAATGCTTCGTCAATCTTACGTAAAGTAGCTTGGAAGAACCGTATTATTATTTCTTTCTTCTAACCTCTTACAACTATATTGTTTAAAGTTTCTAAGGAATTTCTAATACATTGTATATACAATTTAGCTAAAACCTGTGACAAGATGAATTTAATTCCCCCCCTCAAAACAATTTATATACAGTCAGTTTGAGTTAGCTGGATCCGTGTAAATAGTTAGATATTATTTATGTCACGTAAATTATTTGCTAACATAACATATTTTTCCTTCTTATCATGCTATTTCAACCATTTTGTTTAGCAATCATCCATCTCAAATAAAAAGGATTTGACGAGACACAATATACTTAAAAGATTGATGAAATAACACTAAAATCTCAAGTTGTTGGAATCATTTAAGAAATTTAGACTATTTCATCCAATGAAGGTAAAATATTAAAATGAATACGTATGTTTGTAATATATTTCAGAAACCTCATGTTCTTAAAAAAAAATTTATTTTTCTGGCCGATGCGTTTGGGTATCGATGCGGAAAAGGAATCTCCAAAGGGGTGGGAAAAAAAACTTTCCCTTTTCCGAAGAAACATTTTTGGGAGGGAAACAGGCATGGTGTGCCTTTTCACGACACCCGTGTGACTGAACAACCTATCGGTCACCGGTGATATCTCTGGAAGGACAGAAAAAAAAACTATCCACTGTCGTTGTTGGAGTTGTGTTCACTGGAGGCTATTTCTTTCCCTTTTAATTTTCTCTGAGATCCTTTAGAAATGGGTGAGGATGGGTAGCGAGAAGCGCGGGAAACCTGAATCAGCAGAACGAAAATCCCTTTGAACAACTATTTAAAAAGTAAATGTAAAAGAGGACCAAACTTTCGTGAAAAGCATTTCTGTGTAGACGAAAGTAGGAAGAGATTTCGAAAAAATCCTAGAACGATGAAGTCATTCCATTGAAATCTTCTTCTTTGATCCATCAATAGCTTCGAAATACAAAAAAAGAAACATTCAGCTTGTCTAAGGTTCAGGAATTGTAAGAGATTCTTAAAGAATTCTTCTTAAGATCATCATGGGTTCCAGATTTGGGTAAAGAGAGAGGGAGACGTGTTACCTTTTCAAGAGCCCACACTGTTCTGAACAAAAACGCGGAATACTTTTATAGAAAAGAGAAGAATTGAAAGTGAAAGTCAAAAAACGAAATGGGATCGGCTGGGAAAAAATTTTTTCAGAGCTCAGGAAAAATTATGAGATAAAAAAAAAATAAAAAAATAAAAAAAAAAACCCTCTTCCTTTTTCTTTATTAATTTGATGTCTTCACTCTTTTGACCTTGTAGAAAGTCAAAAAGTGAAGACATCAAATTAATAAAGAAAAGGAAGAGGGTTTTTTTTTTTCCTGACTCAGAATTTTTTTCGGCTCAGAAATTTTCCCAGCCGATCTGATTTCGTTTTTTTACTTTCACTTTCAATTCTTCTCTTATCTATAAAAGCATTCTACGTTTCTGTTCAGAACAGTGTGGGCTCTTGGAAAAGCAACACGTCAATGTTTCCCCCCTCGACTCGATGAGTCAAACAAGACCTATCTAAAGTGTTATTAGAACGAATTCATACTTGTGTATTGAAATCACTCCAGTTTCGACTTAACATCAGTCTGTGCTCTGTATTCTGGTTGGATACATACTTTTCCCTCCTAGAAAGAGCTTTTTTGAAGGTAGGCCATCCATTCTTCACAGCTCTTAGACATTTATTTACAGCTGATTTGATCGACGAGACATCACCTTATTTTTAAGCATCCACTCTCTGGGATGTATGAAAACTTTTATCGTTTTGTTTCTGTTGAGTCTGTGCTGTAGAGCCCGCAAATGTCTACAAGGGTTCTTATTCTAGAACGTGTGCACTGTTTTGACGTTTCATTTCATAGCTGGGGTGATGGGTGGGTCACCTTCCTTTCAAACTGCACCGTGGAGGTAGAGATGTTAGAAAGTTTCGAGTCTACGTGTTTAATTCATGGGTGAACCACGGGTCATGAACAAAAGAGGACCCTTTCGTGGATCGTCCCTAGGAAAAAGCATGGAACTGAAATGGCTACTCGTCTTTTGTCTATTCGACATTATTCAAAAGGATCTCTACTCTCTTTTTGGTTCGAAGTATGTCTCTACCTGTTGTCTTAGATGTCTAAAGAAATTAGCTTTTGAGGAAAGGAGTTGTCTTAGGTTTCTAAAGAAATTAGATTTTCAGGAAAGGAATGTTACTTGAGGAATAGGACGAGATAGGTTGAAAGAGGTTTCAAAGAAAAAAAGAGAGATGTCGTTCATTTTTATCATGTCTGAAGACATGATAAAAATGAACAAAATGTATTTATAATATATATATTATATAATATATATATTATATAATATATATATTTTTTATTTTTTAAATTTTTTTTTCAAATCTCTCAGAAAATATTTTCGAGCTCATCTCAAAATGACCCTGCTACTCAGTTTCGAAAAAAGAGACTGTGTCTTACGACTCTCCATTTTTTCAACTTTTTAAGAAAAAAAAACTATTTTACCACCTCATCTCTCACCATGAGCCACCTTCATGCTTTCTGAAAAACGACACGTTGGTATCGTCTTCATGGGTGTTTCTCTGAGATCCTTTAAAAATGGTTTCAGAATCCACTCGACAGGATTTGTCAAAGTATTCCGAGCTTCACTTCAGAGGGCGTGCGCTGCTAAACATACCTCATTTCAGGGAAAAGAGTTCCACGAGTCGTTGGAGGAGATATCCAAAAAAAATATAACGTGGTTGTGAGTCAAAATAAACGAACCCTTTTCACTTGAGCCATCACGAGATTTCAGTGACCACGGAGGGTGGAGAAGATATCCAAAACACATCTCGTGGAGATGACTATCTCGTAAGAAAGAAAGCTAACCGTCCCACCACACCTACACAAACACACATGATTTTTTTTTTAAAAAAAAGACATCTTTTTTTTTTCGGGGGGGGAAGGCAGTGAATTTGTATAGGAATATACTACAAACGGACTTTAAAGCCTGTTTTCAGTATATAGCTATACAAATTGGAAGGTAAAAGAAATAAAAAAAAGACATCTTTTTTTTTCGGGGGGGAAGGCAGTGAATTTGTATAGGAATATACTACAAACGGACTTTAAAGCCTGTTTTCAGCATATAGCTATACAAATTGGAAGGTAAAAAAAAATAAAAAAAAGACATCTTTTTTTTTTTCGGGAAATTAAGTGAATTTGTATAGGAATATACTACAAACTGACTTTAATGCCTGTTTTCAGTGTATAGCTATACAAATTGGAAGGTAAAAAGAAATAAAAAAAAGATATCTTTTTTGGGGAAAAGGAGTGAATTTGTATAGAAATATACTACAAGAACATCAATAAATGGTCCAAGAATGAAACTGAAAGTCCAAAAACGAAATGTTAACGACTGGAAAGAAAATTTTCAAAGCTGGAAAAAAAAAAAAAAAAACTTCCTTTTTCTTTCTTAATTTGATGTCTTCATTCTTTTGACCTTGTAGAAATAAAAAAAGCGAAGACATCAAATTAAGAAAGAAAAAAGAAAGTTTTTTTTTTTTTTTTTTTTTTTTTTTTAATGTGTTAAAATTTTTCCAGAGCTCTGAGAATTTTTCCCACTCGGTTTCTAGAAGCAACTCGTTAATGTATTTAAACCACTTGCGTTTCAGTTTCAGATCAGTCTGTGCTGTGCACTCAACGTGGATACACGCTTCTCACTCTCCTGGGAAGAGCTTCTGTGAAGGTATGTGAACATTTTTTTCTTACTCTTTTGTATTTCATAGACTACAAATATTTATTGAGTCACCCATTTTATAGAAATGTATTCTTATTTCCTTTCAATACTTTGAGGTAGGGTAATATTTTTCCCCGTGCTACTGTTTTTGCTTTTCAAGGCTAGAAATGTTTTACTCAATAGCTGTTTTTATAGAAAACATGCTATTATTTCGTATACTGATATATTTTGTGAAACTTTAACAAATCCTTTTCAACAAAGCAAGATCATGTGATCCACAGCTGGCTAGATACGTCAGTGTAATCGGATCACGATTGTTCCATCCTATACTGATATATTTTGTGAAACTTTAACAAATTCCTTTCAAGAAGCCAAGATCTCGTGATTCACAGCTGGCTAGATACGTCAGTGTAATCGGATCACGATTGTTCCATCCTATACTGATATATTTTGTGAAACTTTAACAAATTCCTTTCAAGAAGCCAAGATCTCATGATCCACAGCTGGCTAGACTCGTCAGTGTAATTGGATCACGATTGTTCCATCCTATACTGATATATTTTGTGAAACTTTAACAAATTCCTTTCAAGAAGCCAAGATCTCGTGATCCACAGCTGACTCCATTAGTCAGGAAAAACGGATCACGATTTTATCAATCGTATACTGATATATTTTGTGAAACTTTAACAAATCCTTTTCAACAGGGCAAGATCTCGTGATCCATGGCTGGCTAGAGTAGTCAGGATCAATGGATCACGATTGTTCCCTCGTATACTGATATATTTTGTGAAACTTTAACAAGGCAAGATCTCGTGATCCACAGCTGGCTAGACTAGTCAGGATTAACGGATACGATTTTATCAATCGTTTACTGATATATTTTGTGAAACTTCTTTAACAAATCCTTTACAAGAAGGCAAGATCTCGTGATCCACAGCTGGCTAGAGCAGTCAGTATAATCGGATCACGACTGTTCCCTCGTATACTGATATATTTTGTGAAATTTTAACGAATGACTTTCAAGAAGGCAAGATCTCGTGATCCAGAACTGACTCAATCAGTCAGGATTAACGGATCACGATTGTTCTATTGTATACTGATATATTTTGTGAAACTTCTTTAACAAATGATTTTCAAGAAGGCAAGATCTCGTGATCCACAGCTGACTAGACTTGTCAGAATTAACGGATCACGATTGTTCCATTGTATACTGATATATTTTGTGAAACTTCTTTAACAAATGACTTTCAAGAAGGCAAGATCTCGTGTTCCACAGCTGACTAGACCCGTCAGAATTAACGGATCACGATAGTTCCATTGTATACTAATATATTTTGTGAAACTTTTCAAAAAAGGCAAGGTCTTGTGATCCACAGCTGACTTTATCAGTCAGGATAAAGGATCACGATGGTTCCATCTTATACTGATATATATTTTGTGAAACGTTAACAAATGACTTTCAAGAAGGCAAGATCAATTGATTCAATAGAATTGTTCAATCGTATACTGGTATATTCTGATAAAACAACAGAATGATCCAATTTTGAATACGATCCCAATATGTTTTTATAAAATCCATTTCATATTTTGTTAAACGTGAACGACTGACTTTCAAGCTGGCTGCATGGGTGTTTTTTTTCGTGGTTTTTCCCCATGTGTAACGTGAATACGAGCCAGTTTCCCTTCCAAAGTCTTCCAAGCTACTTTACGTAAGATTGACGAAGCATTGTAAGAAATAATAGATAAGCTCGTAAAATACATGTATGCGTGATTTATAAAAAATATTAGACTGAATACGTATCTTATATTGAGTTTCAAGAATGGAAATGTTCTTAAAAAAATTTATTTTTCTGGCCGATGGGTTTGGGTATCGATGCGGAAAAGGAATCTCCAAAGGGGTGGGGAAAAAACTTTCCCTTTTCCGAAGAAACATTTTTGGGAGGGAAACAGGCATGGTGTGCCTTTTCACGACACCCGTGTGGCTGAACAACCTATCGGTCACCGGTGATATCTCTGGAAGGACAGAAAAAAACTATCCACTGTCGTTGTTGTTCACTGGAGGCTATTTCTTTCCCTTTTAATTTTCTCTGAGATCCTTTAGAAATGGGTGAGGATGGGTAGCGTGAAGCGCGGGAAACCTGAATCAGCAGAACGAAAATCCCTTTGAACAACTATTTAAAAAGTAAATGTAAAAGAGGACCAAACTTTCGTGAAAAGCATTTCTGTGTAGACGAAAGTAGGAAGAGATTTCGAAAAAATATTCTATCCTAGAACGATGAAGTCATTCCATTGAAATCTTCTTCTTTGATCCATCAATAGCTTCGAAATACAAAAAAGAAACATTCAGCTTGTCTAAGGTTCAGGAATTGTAAGAGATTCTTAAAGAATTCTTCTTAGGATCATCATGGCTTCCAGATTTGGGTAAAGAGAGAGGGAGACGTGTTACCTTTTCAAGAGCCCACACTGTTCTGAACAAAAACGCGGAATACTTTTATAGAAAAGAGAAGAATTGAAAGTGAAAGTCAAAAAACGAAATGGGATCGGCTGGGAAAAAATTTTTTCAGAGCTCAGGAAAAATTATGAGATAAAAAAAAAAAAAAAAAAAAAAAAAAAAAAAAACTCTTCCTTTTTCTTTATTAATTTGATGTCTTCACTCTTTTGACCTTGTAGAATGTAGGGAGTTAATTTTTATCATGATAAAAATTAACAAAAAGATTGTTTTTTTTTTTTTTTTTTTTTTTTTTTTTTACATCTCAGAATTTTTTTTTTCTGAGCTCTGAGAAATTTTTCCTAGCCAATCCCATTTCGTTTTTTGACTTTCACTTTCAACTCTTCTCTTTTCTATAAAAGTATTTCGAGTTTCTGTTCAGAACACTGTGGGCTGTTGAAAAGGCAACACATCTCCCTCTCTACATTAATCGGGAATCCTAGTCACGAGAGAATATGAGACTAGAAAAATAGTTTAGCTTATTGATTTAAAAAATGTCCCATGCTAGAACTCAGAATTATAATCAGAGCGGGGCTTTCCAGTATCCACTTCCAAGATTTTAGATTTGCCATGGGTGACATGTTCCCAAATTAATAAATTCTTCAATTATAGTCCCCTTCTTTGACAAATGGCTAAGAAATTCTTAAAGAATATCATGAGTTTGGGCAAAGAGAGAGACGTGTTGCCTCTTCCACAGCCCACACGGATCTGAAGTGAAACGCGGAATGCTTTTATAGATAACTTCCCCAGTTATCTATTGATCATGTCCAGTTATCCCCAGTTATTGAAACAAAATCAAAAGCCAATCGAAAGTAAAATCCCAACAGAATTCCACAAGAATGAGTCATAGTCTATTTTTAGAAAGAGTGAGACAACATTCCCAGACAAAAAGAGAAGGGAGTTAATTTGTATCATGTCTAGAAGACATGATAAAAATTAACAAAAAGATTTTTTTTTTATCTCAGAATTTTTTTCTGAGCTCTGAGAATTTTTTCCCAGTCGGCTTGATTCACAAAACCAGATGTATTCAAATTATTTCTATAGAGGGTTCTCATCTATTTAAACCACTCGCGTTTCAGCTTTAAATCAGTCTGTGCTGTGCACTGGAGCTGAATTGTTTTCAGCTGTCAGACATTTTTTTCCAACAGCCGACTCGATAGTTCAAATGACACCGTGAAATTTGGAGAGAGGTCAAGTCGATTCGGATGACGGTAAAGCATTTGAGGGCTATTTGCCTTAAGAAATGCCTTCGTGGAGGACTTTGGAAGGGAAACTGGCTCGTATTCACGTTACACATGGGGAAAAACCACGAAAAAAAAAACACCCATGCAGCCAGCTTGAAAGTCAGTCGTTCAAGTTTAACAAAATATGAAATGGATTTTATAAAAACATATTGGGATCGTATTCAAAATTGGATCATTCTGTTGTTTTATCAGAATATGCCAGTATACGATTGAACAATTCTATTGAATCACATGATCTTGCCTTCTTGAAAGTCATTTGTTAAAGAAGTTTTACAAAATATATCAGTATACAATGGAACAATCGTGATCCGTTAATTCTGACGGGTCTAGTCAGTTCTGGATCACGAGATCTTGCCCTCTTGAAAGTCATTTGTTAAAATTTCACAAAATATATCAGTATACGAGGGAACAGTCGTGATCCGATTATACTGACTGCTCTAGCCAGCTGTGGATCACGAGATCTTGCCTTCTTGAAAAGGATTTGTTAAAGAAGTTTCACAAAATATATCAGTATACGATTGATAAAATCGTGATCCGTTTTTCCTGACTAATGGAGTCAGCTGTGGATCACGAGATCTTGGCTTCTTGAAAGGAATTTGTTAAAGTTTCACAAAATATATCAGTATAGGATGGAACAATCGTGATCCAATTACACTGACGAGTCTAGCCACCCGTGGATCACGAGATCTTGGCTTCTTGAAAGGAATTTGTTAAAGTTTCACAAAATATATCAGTATAGGATGGAACAATCGTGATCCAATTACACTGACGGGTCTAGCCAGCTGTGGATCACGAGATCTTGGCTTCTTGAAAGGAATTTGTTAAAGTTTCACAAAATATATCAGTATAGGATGAAACAATCGTGATCCGATTACACTGACGTGTCTAGCCAGCTGTGGATCACATGATCTTGCTTTGTTGAAAAGGATTTGTTAAAGTTTCACAAAATATATCAGTATACGAAATAATAGCATGTTTTCTATAAAAACAGCTATTGAGTAAAATATTTCTAGCCTTGAAAAGCAAAAACAGTAGCACAGGGAAAAATATTACCCTACCTCAAAGTATTGAAAGGAAATAAGAATACATTTCTATAAAATGGGTGACTCAATAAATATTTGTAGTCTATGAAATACAAAAGAGTAAGAAAAAAATGTTCACATACCTTCACAGAAGCTCTTCCCAGGAGAGTGAGAAGCGTGTATCCACGTTGAGTGCACAGCACAGACTGATCTGAAACTGAAACGCGAGTGGTTTAAATACATTAACGAGTTGCTTCTAGAAACCGAGTGGGAAAAATTCTCAGAGCTCTGGAAAAATTTTAACACATAAAAAAAAAAAAAAAAAAAAAAAAAAAAAACCTTCCTTTTTTCTTTCTTAATTTGATGTCTTCACTTTTTTTATTTCTACAAGGTCAAAAGAATGAAGACATCAAATTAAGAAAGAAAAAGGAATTTTTTTTTTTTTTTTAATCTTTTTTCAGCTTTGAAAATTTTCTTCCCAGTCGTTAACATTTCATTTTTGGACTTTTACTTTCAATTCTTGGACCCATGATGTTCTTTTCTTGATGTTCTTGTAGTATATTTCTATACAAATTCACTCCTTTTCCCCAAAAAAGATATCTTTTTTTATTTTTTTTTACCTTCCAATTTGTGTAGCTATATACTGAAAACAGGCATTAAAGTCAGTTTGTAGTATATTCCTATACAAATTCACTTAATTTCCCGAAAAAAAAAAAGATGTCTTTTTTTTATTTTTTTTTTTACCTTCCAATTTGTATAGCTATATACTGAAAACAGGCTTTAAAGTCAGTTTGTAGTATATTCCTATACAAATTCACTTAATTTCCCGAAAAAAAAAGATGTCTTTTTTTTATTTTTTTTACCTTTCAATTTGTATAGCTATATGCTGAAAACAGGCTTTAAAGTCCGTTTGTAGTATATTCCTATACAAATTCACTGCCTTCCCCCCCCGAAAAAAAAAGATGTCTTTTTTTTATTTTTTTTTACCTTCCAATTTGTATAGCTATATACTGAAAACAGGCCTTAAATTCCGTTTGTAGTATATTCCTATACAAATTTACTCCCTTTTCCCCTAAAAGATGTCTTTTTTTAATATACCTTCAAATTTGTATAGCTACATACTGAGAACAGGCGTTCAAGTCCGTTTGTAGTATATTGGTATACATGGTCTATTTTTAGAAACAGTGAGACAACATTCCCAGACAAAAGGGGGTAGAGTTAATTTTTATCATGTCTAGAAGACATGATAAAAATTAACAAAAAGTTTTTTTTTTTTTTTTTTTTTTTTTTTACATTTTTTTTACATTTTTTCAAATTTTTTTTCTGAGCTTTGAAAAATTTACCAGTCGGCAACCAAGTGAAAATTCTACAGCCAAGACGATTGGCCTTTTACTTTCACTTTCAACACTTTTCTATAAAAGTATTCTACGTTTTCTGTTCAGAACTGTGCGGGCTGTCCAAGGTGCAGCATGCTTTTTCTCTCTCTACTGCATCTGGACCCAGGACCAGTCTTCTAGAAAGAGCTTCTGTGAACACAAGCTTTTTTCCAATTTTTGACGTCTCACAGAATAGAAATCATTTCTCCTTTTAGGGGAAAATGTTTCCCATTTGAAAAGCTAGGACCCCTCGTTTGGATTTCATCAGCAACCGTTTATCAGGGTCTAGCGAAATTGGATGATCCATCCATAAATCAGAATTTCCCATCCGTAGTTTTTATGCGTCAAGATTTCAACATAGTTTAAGAAAAATCCTTCAATCCTATTTGAAAGGAGATGACATGATATTAAAAGACATTTTCCCATGACGGACATTGAAAGACATTGAAAGACATTTTCCCATGACGAAATCTCTCTATCCCACACCTTCTTCTAAAGTGAAGTTAAAGAGATTTTTTATACCGGGTTTTCAATTTTCACCTCAAATCATACCGTTGACGACGTGTGACACACAAACCGTGACATAAATTTCAGTTTCCAAGACAGCTAACATGCTTGAGCTTTAAACATGTATGAAAGAATTTATTTTTAATCCATTTCAGCGATTGAGTGGGCTGGGATAAAAAAGGCTCTTTCTATGACAGCTAACACGCTTGAGATTTAAAGATGTATGAAAGAATTTATTTTTAATCCATTTCAACGACTGAGTGGGCTGGGGAAAAAAAGGCCCTTTCTATGACAGCTAACACGCTTGAGCTTTAAAAATGTATCAAAGAATTTGTTTTTAATCCATTTCAGCGATTGAGTGGGCTGTGGAAGGAAAAAGCTCTTTCCATGATACCTAACACTCTTGAGCTTTAAAAATGTATGAAAGAATTTATTTTTAATCCATTTCAGCAATTGAGGGGGCTGGGAAACATTTTCTTAGAGCTCAGGGAAAAAAAAGGTTCTTTCCATGACACCTAACACTCTTGAGCTTTAAAAATGTATGAAACAATTTATTTTAAATCCATTTCAGCGATTGAGTGGGCTCGGAAAATTTTCTTAGAGCTCAGGGAATGTGTGTCCAGGTTGAATTCACAGCACACACGGATGGGTAGTCGAAACTTGAGTAGCTTAAATAAATATACGAAATTTGGGTCATCGAGTGGACTAGGAAAAATTCTCAGAGCTCTGGAAATAGTTCTGAGTTCAAGCATGGGACATGAGAACAGAAATGTATTACAATCATCATGTCATCATTGTTTTCGAAAGCCAAAAGAATTCCTCATGAAAGAACATCTTTTTTTCCTGGTTGTGGGATGGAGTAGAGTTGCTGCATCTTGAACAACCCACACTGATCTGAACAGAAATATGAAATGTTTTTATAGATATAAGAAATGAACTGAAAGTGAAAGTAAAAATGAAATTGTATTGGCTGAAAATATTTCTTGGCTGTTGAATGGGGAAAATATTTCCAAAGCTGGAAAAAAAAAAAAAACTCTTTCTTTTTTTCTAATAAATTGATGTCTTTACTTTATTTACTTTGGAATGGAGAAACCCAAAGACTATGACTCATCCTTTCTAAAACATATAATTCCTAGAATGAGTCATGGTCTATTTTTAGAAACAGGGAGACAACATTCCTACACAAAAGGGGGGTAGGGTTAATTTTTATCATGTCTAGAAGACATGATAAAAATTAACAAAAAGATTTTTTTTTTTTTTTTACATCTCAAATTTTTTTTCTGAGCTTTGAAAAATTTTTCCCAGTCGGCAACCAAGTGAAAATTCTACAGCCAAGACGATTTGGCTTTTACTTTCACTTTCATCGCTTTTCTATAAAAGTATTCCACGTTTTCTATTCAGAACCGTGCGGGCTATCCAAGGTGCAGCATGCTTTTTCTCTTTCTCTAGCTCATCTGGACCTAGGACCACTCTTATAGAAAGAGCTTCTGTGAACATAAGTTTCTTTCCACTTTTTAATGTCTCAGAGAATAGAAATCATTAATACGTTTAGGGGAAAATGTTTCCTGTTTGAAAAGCTAGGGTTTTCGTTTGGATTTCATCAGCAACCGTTTATCAGGTTCTAGCGAAATTGGATGATCCATCCATGGATCAGAATTTCCCATCTGTAATTTGGATGGATCAAGATTTCAACATAGTTTAAGAAAAATCCTTCAATCCTATTTGAAAGGAGATGTCATGATATTGAAAGACATTTTTCCATGACGGACATTGAAAGACATTTTCCCATGACTGACATTGAAAGACATTGAAAGACATTTTTTCATGACGAAATCTCTCTATCCGACAGCTTCTTCTAAAGTGAACTTAAAGAGATTTTTCATACCGGGTTTTCAATTTTCACCTCAAACCATACCGTTGACGACGTGTGAGACACAAACCATGACATAAATTTAAGTTTCTATGACAGCTAACACGCTTGAGCTTTAAAAATATATGAAAGAAGTTATTTTTAATCCATTTCAGGGAATGAGTGGGCTGGGGAAAAAAAGGCCCTTTCCATGACAGCTAACACGCTTGAGCTTTAAAAATGTATGAAAGAATTTGTTTTTAATCCATTTCAGCGATTGAGTCTACTGGGAAACATTTTCTTAGAGCTCAGGGGAAAAAAAGGCTCCTTCCATGACAGCAAACACTCTTGAGGTTTAAAAATGTATGAAAGAATTTGTTTTTAATTCATTTCAGCTATTGAGTGGGCTGGGGAAAAAAGGCCCTTTTCATGAGAGCTAACATGCTTGAGCTTTAAAAATATAGGAACGAAATTATTTTTAATCCATTTCAGCGATTGAGTCTGCTGGGAAACATTTTCTTAGACCTCAGGGAAAAAAAGGTTCTTTCCATGACAGCTAACACGCTTGAGCTTTAAAAATGTATGAAACAATTTGTTTTTAATCCATTTCAGCGATTGAGGGGGCTGGGAAACATTTTCTTAGAGCTCAGGGAATGTGTCTCCAGGTTGAATGCACAGCACACACGGATGGGAAGTCGAAATTCGAGTGGTTTAAAAAATAAATATACGAAATTTGGTTCATCGAGCTGACTAGGAAAAATTCTCAGAGTTCTGGAAATAATTCTGAGTTCAATCATGGGACATGAGAACACAAATGTATTACAATCATCATGTCATCATTGTTTTCGAAAGCCAAAAAAATTCCTCATGAAAGAACATCTTTTCTTCGTGGTTGTGGGATGGAGTAGAGATGTTGCATCTTGAACAACCCACACTGATCCGAACTGAAATATGAAATTTTTTTATAGATATAAGAAATGAACTGAAAGTGAAAGTAAAAATGAAATTGTATTGGCTGGAAATATTTCTTGGCTGTTGATTGGGAAAAATATTTCCAAAGCTAAAAAAAAAAAAAAAAAAAAACTTTCTTTTTTTCTATTAATTTGATGTCTTCACTTTGTTTACTTTGGAATGTCCTAGAATGAGTCATGGTCTATTTTTAGAAACAGGGAGAAAACATTCTCACACAAAAGGGGGGTAAGGTTAATTTTTATCATGTCTAGAAGACATGATAAAAATTAGCAAAAAGTTTTTTTTTTTTTTTTTTTTTTTCATCTCAGATTTTTTTTCTGAGCTCTGAAAATTTTTTCCCAGTCGGCAACCAAGTGAAAACTTTCCAATCGGCTTTTACTTTCACTTTCAACTCTTTTCTATAAAAGTATTCCACGTTTTCTGTTCAGAACCGTGTGGGCTCTCCATGGTGCAACATGCTTGTTCTCTCTCTACCTCATCTGCAGCTCTATGACAGCTAACACGCTTGAGCTTTAAAAATGTATGAAAGAAGTTATTTTTAATCCATTTCAGCGATTGAGTGGGCTGGAGAAAAAAAAAGCCCTTTCCATGACAGCTAACACTCTTGAGGTTTAAAAATGTATGAATGAATTTATTTTTAATCCATTTCAGCGATTGAGTCTGCTGGGAAACATTTTCTTAGAGCTCAGGGGAAAAAAAGGCTCTTTCCATGAGAACTAACACGCTTAAGCTTTAAAAATGTATGAATGAATTTATTTTTAATCCATTTCAGCGATTGAGTCTGCTGGGTAACATTTTCTCAGAGCTCAGGGGAAAAAAGGCTCTTTCCATGACAGCTAACACGCTTGAGGTTTAAAAATGTATGAAAGAATTTATTTTTAATCCATTTCAGCGATTGAGTCTGCTGGGAAACATTTTCTTAGAGCTCAGGGAAAAAAAAGGTTCTTTCCATGACACCTAACACTCTTGAGCTTTAAAAATGTATGAAAGAATTTTTTTTAATCCATTTCAGGGATTGAGTGGGCTGGGAAACATTTTCTTAGAGCTCAGGGAATGTGTCTCCAGGTTGAATGCATAGCACACACGGATGGGAAGTCGAAACTCGAGTGGCTTAAAAAATAAATATACGAAAGCTGGGTTATCGAGCTGACTAGGAAAAATTTTCAGAGTTCTGGAAATAATTCTGAGTTCAAGCATGGGACATGAGAACCGAAATGTATTACAATCATCATGTCATCATTGTTTTCGAAAGCCAAAAGAACATCTCATGAAAGAACATCTTTTTTTCCTGGTTGTGGGATGGAGTAGAGTTGCTGCATCTTGAACAACCCACACTGATCTGAACAGAAAAATGAAATGTTCTTATAGATATAAGAAATGAATTGAAAGTGAAAGTAAAAATGAAATTGTATTGGCTGTTGATTGGGAAAAATATTTCCAAAGATAAAAAAAAAAAAAAAAAAAAAAAAAAAAAAAAAAAAACCTCTTTCTTTTTTTCTATTAATTTGATGTCTTCACTTTGTTTACTTTGGAATGTCCTAGAATGAGTCATGGTCTATTTTTAGAAAGTGGGAGAAAACATTCTCACACAAAAGGGGGGTAGGGTTAATTTTTATCATGTCTAGAAGACATGATAAAAATTAACAAAAAGTTTTTTTTTTTTTTTTTTTCATCTCAGATTTTTTTTCTGAGCTCTGAAAATTTTTTCCCAGTCGGCAACCAAGTGAAAACTTTCCAATCGGCTTTTACTTTCACTTTCAACTCTTTTCTATAAAAGTATTCCACGTTTTCTGTTCAGAACCGTGTGGGCTCTCCATGGTGCAACATGCTTTTTCTCTCTCTACCTCATCTGCAGCTCTATGACAGCTAACACGCTTGAGCTTTAAAAATGTATGAAAGAAGTTATTTTTAATCCATTTCAGCGATTGAGTGGGCTGGAGAAAAAAAAGCCCTTTCCATGACAGCTAACACTCTCGAGGTTTAAAAATGTATGAATGAATTTATTTTTAATCCATTTCAGAGATTGAGTCTGCTGGGAAACATTTTCTTAGAGCTCAGGGGAAAAAAAGGCTCTTTCCATGAGAACTAACACGCTTAAGCTTTAAAAATATATGAAAGAATTTATTTTTAATCCATTTTAGCGATTGAGTGGACTGGGAAACATTTTCTTAGAGCTCAGGGGAAAAAAAGGCTCTTTCCATGAGAACTAACACGCTTAAGCTTTAAAAATGTATGAATGAATTTATTTTTAATCCATTTCAGCGATTGAGTCTGCTGGGAAACATTTTCTCAGAGCTCAGGGGAAAAAAAGGCTCTTACCATGACAGCTAACACGCTTGAGGTTTAAAAATGTATGAAAGAATTTATTTTTAATCCATTTCAGCGATTGAGTCTGCTGGGAAACATTTTCATAGAGCTCAGGGGAAGAAAAGGCTCTTTCCATGAGAGCTAACACTCTTGAGGTTTAAAAATGTATGAAAGAATTTATTTTTAATCCATATCAGGGATTGAGTGGGCTGGGAAACATTTTCTTAGAGCTCAGGGAATGTGTTTCCAGGTTGAATGCACAGCACACACGGATGGGAAGTCGAAACTCGAGTGGCTTAAAAAATAAATATACGAAAGCTGGGTTATCGAGCTGACTAGGAAAAATTTTCAGAGTTCTGGAAATAATTCTGAGTTCAAGCATGGGACATGAGAACCGAAATGTATTACAATCATCATGTCATCATTGTTTTCGAAAGCCAAAAGAATTCCTCATGAAAGAACATCTTTTTTTCCTGGTTGTGGGATGGAGTAGAGTTGCTGCATCTTGAACAACCCACACTGATCTGAACAGAAAAATGAAATGTTCTTATAGATATAAGAAATGAATTGAAAGTGAAAGTAAAAATGAAATTGTATTGGCTGGAAATATTTCTTGGCTGTTGAATTGGAAAAATATTTCCAGAGCTATATATATATATATATATATAAAAAAAAAAAAAAAAAAAAAAAAAAAAAAAAAAAAAAAACTCTTCCTTTTTTTTCTATTAATTTGATGTCTTCACTTTGTTTACTTTGGAATGGAGAAACCCAAAGACTTTTTAAAACATATCCTTTTTAAAAACTTATCTTATAAACTTTAAACTCATCCTTTTTAAAACATATAATTCCTAGAATGAGTCATGGTCTATTTTTAGAAACAGTGAGACAACATTCCCACACAAAAGGGGGGTAGGGTTAATTTTTAAAAATTAACAAAAAGTTTTTTTTTTTTCCCATTTCAGAATTTTTTTTCTGAGCTCTGAAAATTTTTTCACAGTCGGTAACCAATTGAAAAATTTCCAATCGGCTTTTACTTTCACTTTGAACTCTTTTCTATAAAAGCATTCCACGTTTTCTGTTCAGAACCGTGCGGGCTGACCAGACAAAAACCAGACAGTTCAGAACCAGACAAAAAGAGAAGGGAGTTAATTTTTATCATGTCTAGAAGACATGATAAAAATTAACAAAAAGTTTTTTTTTTTTTTTTTTTTTACATCTCAGAATTTTTTTTTCTCAGCTCTGAGAATTTTTTCCCAGTCCACTCAATGATCAAAATAAGACTTCCAAATTGTTTCTAGAAAGAACTCTCACTTAGCTGTTTAAACCACTCGTGTTTCAGCTTCCAATCAGTCTGTGCGGGGCACTCAACGTGGATACACGCTTCTATCTCTCCTGGAAAAAGCTTCTGTGAAGGTATGTTAACATTTTTTCTTCCACTCTTTTGTGTTTTTGCTTCTCTGACAGGTTTTTCCCCTTCTAGCCGATGTTATTATCCTAGTCTATTGATGGTATTTACTATGTTGTTGACTTGTTTACGTTTAAAATATTTTGCGGGGTGAGATTTGAGAGACCAGCTCAATAGATTTGCTTTACCATTTTGTTGATATTGTTTACCACGTTGTTTATTTGTGGACCGTTTCAATTTCTAAAAAATCCATTGCCCAGCCAACTCGATGGATGAGTCCTTACCCATTTATTCTCTTCGGAATTTCACTTTAGACGGGCTGTTCATTTAGCCTTCTTTAACTGTTTTTTGGAACCCAAGCGTATGTTGTTGTTTTTTTCCGAATTTTGAAGAAGAAAATAGTTTCCAACCTATTTTAAAATCCTTTCTAACTTTTTGAAAGAAGATGCGTTTGTAAGTTGTGAGACTAGATACCCTTTTCCATGTTGGAAGAAAAGCGGAACGGCTCTTCTTTTTAACCCGAAACCGACCCCAGTCGAATCTGTCTGCCTTTTCAACCTCTCTAGGGTCCACTCAACAGGTTGTGGGATTGGATGCCCCTTTCCCTCTTGAAAGAAAAGTAGTACGAATATTGTTTCCATCCCGAAAGAAGAATAATCTCCCTCCCATTGAATCCATCTTCCTTTCCAATCTCTCTAGGGTCAGCTCGATTGGTTTCGGGACTCGATGTCATTTGTAAATCCTATCATTTTTGAGATTTTGGGGTTGTAATAGTATCTTCAGAATTCCTAGGAGGAGCTAGGGATGACAGGTCTCCCTGCGTCTTACCGTAGTCAACTGTAAAACCCATCCATTTCGAGATTTCGTGGTTGTAACAGTATAATCAGACAGTCGGCCACAAAAGTATTCGAACACCGGTACCCATTCAGAAAATTTACTTTTCCGTTGAGAAACAAAATTGTCTCCAGAGTCTATCTTGGTTCGATAGACAAAAAAAAAACAAAAGGATGGCTCATGTCCAAAATTGGCTAGGTGCATATAACAAAATACAACATGACCTATCTGGGTGAGATGGGAAACAAAATGGCTGCTCACGTAATCCATTATTGCGCTCATAGAAAACGCAAAGTGTGGCTGCGGCTCATCTCGGTTCGCGAAGAGTGAAAACCCAAAACGGTCTGCAGTGTCTATCTTTGTTGAATGAGAAAACAAAAGGATGGCTCATGTCCAGTTTATTTAGGTGTGGGAAAAAATATAGCGTGACCTATCTGGATGAGATGTCTCCAGCGATCCAGTATAGACTTTTTCCAGATCTGCAATAGGTGACATCTATAAACAATTCCATTGAAATCTCCTCGAAATATAAGAAACAGCTAGCTCGTGAAATTGTAAGGTATTCCAAAAGAATTCCACTTCTTGAAGAAGGAAAAACATCCTAGATGCAGATGAGGTAGAGAGAGAAAAAGCATGTTGCACCATGGAGACCCCGCACGGTTCTGAACAGAAAACGTGGAATGCTTTTATAGAAAAGAGTTGAAAGTGAAAGTAAAAGCCGATTGGAAATTTTTCAATTGGTTACCGACTGTGAAAAAATTTTCAGAGCTCAGAAAAAAAATTCTGAAATGGGAAAAAAAAACTTTTTGTTAATTTTTATCATGTCTTCTAGACATGATAAAAATTAATCCTACCCCCCTTTTGTGTGGGAATGTTGTCTCACTGTTTCTAAAAATAGACCATGACTCATTCTAGGAATTATATGTTTTAAAAAGGATGAGTTTAAAGTTTATAAGATAAGATAAGTTTTTAAAAAGGATATGTTTTAAAAAGTCTTTGGGTTTCTCCATTCCAAAGTAAACAAAGTGAAGACATCAAATTAATAGAAAAAAAAGGAAGATTTTTTTTTTTTTTATTAGCTCTGGAAATATTTTTCCAATTCAGCAGCCAAGAAATATTTCCAGCCAATACAATTTCATTTTTACTTTCACTTTCAATTCATTTCTTATATCTATAAGAACATTTCATTTTTCTGTTCAGATCAGTGTGGGTTGTTCAAGATGCAGCAACTCTACTCCATCCCAGAACCAGGAAAAAAAGATGTTCTTTCATGAGATGTTCTTTTGGCTTTCGAAAACAATGATGACATGATGATTGTAATACATTTCGGTTCTCATGTCCCATGCTTGAACTCAGAATTATTTCCAGAACTCTGAAAATTTTTCCTAGTCAGCTCGATAACCCAGCTTTCGTATATTTATTTTTTAAGCCACTCGAGTTTCGACTTCCCATCCGTGTGTGCTATGCATTCAACCTGGAGACACATTCCCTGAGCTCTAAGAAAATGTTTCCCAGCCCACTCAATCCCTGAAATGGATTAAAAAAATTCTTTCATACATTTTTAAAGCTCAAGAGTGTTAGGTGTCATGGAAAGAACCTTTTTTTTTCCTGAGCCCTAAGAAAATGTTTCCCAGCAGACTCAATCGCTGAAATGGATTGAAAATAAATTCTTTCATACATTTTTAAAGCTCAAGAGTGTTAGCTGTCATGGAAAGAGCCTTTTTTTCCCTGAGCTCTAAGAAAATGTTTCCCAGCAGACTCAATCGCTGAAATGGATTAAAAATAAATTCTTTCATACATTTTTAAACCTCAAGAGTGTTAGCTGTCATGGAAAGAGCCTTTTTTTCCCTTGAGCTCTAAGAAAATGTTTCCCAGCAGACTCAATCGCTGAAATGGATTAAAAATAAATTCTTTCATACATTTTTAAACCTCAAGCGTGTTAGCTGTCATGGAAAGAGCCTTTTTTTCCCCTGAGCTCTGAGAAAATGTTTCCCAGCAGACTCAATCGCTGAAATGGATTAAAAATAAATTCATTCATACATTTTTAAAGCTTAAGCGTGTTAGTTCTCATGGAAAGAGCCTTTTTTTTCCCCTGAGCTCTAAGAAAATGTTTCCCAGTCCACTCAATCGCTAAAATGGATTAAAAATAAATTCTTTCATATATTTTTAAAGCTTAAGCGTGTTAGTTCTCATGGAAAGAGCCTTTTTTTCCCCTGAGCTCTAAGAAAATGTTTCCCAGTAGACTCAATCGCTGAAATGGATTAAAAACAAATTCTTTCATACATTTTTAAAGCTCAAGCGTGTTAGCTGTCATGGAAAGGGCCTTTTTTTTCCCCAGCCCACTCAATCGCTGAAATGGATTAAAAATAACTTCTTTCATACATTTTTAAAGCTCAAGCGTGTTAGCTGTCATAGAAACTGAAATTTATGTCATGGTTTGTGTCTCACACGTCGTCAACGGTATGGTTTGAGGTGAAAATTGAAAACCCGGTATGAAAAATCTCCTTAAGTTCACTTTAGAAGAAGCTGTGGGATAGAGAGATTTCGTCATGAAAAAATGTCTTTCAATGTCTTTCAATGTCAGTCATGGGAAAATGTCTTTCAATGTCCGTCATGGAAAAATGTCTTTCAATATCATGACATCTCTTTTCAAATAGGATTGAAGCATTTTTCTTAAACTATGTTGAAATCTTGATCCATCCAAATTACAGATGGGAAATTCTGATCCATGGATGGATCATCCAATTTCGCTAGAACCTGATAAACGGTTGCTGATGAAATCCAAACGAAAACCCTAGCTTTTCAAACAGGAAACATTTTCCCCTAAACGTATTA
This sequence comes from Stegodyphus dumicola, assembly GCF_044657685.1. NCBI lineage: Eukaryota > Metazoa > Arthropoda > Arachnida > Araneae > Eresidae > Stegodyphus > Stegodyphus dumicola. The sequence continues at coordinate 156,056,034 of NC_140768.1, read as the reverse complement.
ATGATTTCTATTCTGCGAGACATTAAAAAGTGGAAAGAAACTTGTGATCACAGAAGCTCTTTCTATAAGAGTGGTCCTAGGTCCAGATGAGCTAGAGAAAGAGAAAAAGCATGCTGCACCTTGGATAGCCCGCACTGTTCTGAATAGAAAACGTGGAATACTTTTATAGAAAAGCGATGAAAGTGAAAGTAAAAGCCAAATCGTCTTGGCTGTAGAATTTTCACTTGGTTGCCGACTGGTAAAAATTTTTCAAAGCTCAGAAAAAAAATTTGAGATGTAAAAAAAAAAAAAATCTTTTTGTTAATTTTTATCATGTCTTCTAGACATGATAAAAATTAACCCTACCCCCCTTTTGTGTGGGTATGTTGTCTCCCTGTTTCTAAAAATAGACCATGACTCATTCTAGGAATTATATGTTTTAGAAAGGATGAGTCATAGTCTTTGGGTTTCTCCATTCCAAAGTAAATAAAGTGAAGACATCAATTTAATAGAAAAAAAGAAAGAGTTTTTTTTTTCAGCTTTGGAAATATTTTTCCCATTCAACAGCCAAGAAATATTTTCAGCCAATACAATTTCATTTTTACTTTCACTTTCAGTTCATTTCTTATATCTATAAAAACATTTCATATTTCTGTTCAGATCAGTGTGGGTTGTTCAAGATGCAGCAACTCTACTCCATCCCACAACCAGGAAAAAAAGATGTTCTTTCATGAGATGTTCTTTTGGCTTTCGAAAACAATGATGACATGATGATTGTAATACATTTCGGTTCTCATGTCCCATGCTTGAACTCAGAATTATTTCCAGAACTCTGAAAATTTTTCCTAGTCAGCTCGATAACCCAGCTTTCGTATATTTATTTTTTAAGCCACTCGAGTTTCGACTTCCAATCCGTGTGTGCTATGCATTCAACCTGGAGACACATTCCCTGAGCTCTAAGAAAATGTTTCCCAGCCCACTCAATCCCTGAAATGGATTAAAAAAATTCTTTCATACATTTTTAAAGCTCAAGAGTGTTAGGTGTCATGGAAAGAACCTTTTTTTTTCCTGAGCCCTAAGAAAATGTTTCCCAGCAGACTCAATCGCTGAAATGGATTGAAAATAAATTCTTTCATACATTTTTAAAGCTCAAGAGTGTTAGCTGTCATGGAAAGAGCCTTTTTTTCCCTGAGCTCTAAGAAAATGTTTCCCAGCAGACTCAATCGCTGAAATGGATTAAAAATAAATTCTTTCATACATTTTTAAACCTCAAGAGTGTTAGCTGTCATGGAAAGAGCCTTTTTTTCCCTTGAGCTCTAAGAAAATGTTTCCCAGCAGACTCAATCGCTGAAATGGATTAAAAATAAATTCTTTCATACATTTTTAAACCTCAAGCGTGTTAGCTGTCATGGAAAGAGCCTTTTTTCCCCCTGAGCTCTGAGAAAATGTTTCCCAGCAGACTCAATCGCTGAAATGGATTAAAAATAAATTCATTCATACATTTTTAAAGCTTAAGCGTGTTAGTTCTCATGGAAAGAGCCTTTTTTTCCCCTGAGCTCTAAGAAAATGTTTCCCAGTCCACTCAATCGCTAAAATGGATTAAAAATAAATTCTTTCATATATTTTTAAAGCTTAAGCGTGTTAGTTCTCATGGAAAGAGCCTTTTTTTCCCCTGAGCTCTAAGAAAATGTTTCCCAGTAGACTCAATCGCTGAAATGGATTAAAAACAAATTCTTTCATACATTTTTAAAGCTCAAGCGTGTTAGCTGTCATGGAAAGGGCCTTTTTTTTCCCCAGCCCACTCAATCGCTGAAATGGATTAAAAATAACTTCTTTCATACATTTTTAAAGCTCAAGCGTGTTAGCTGTCATAGAAACTGAAATTTATGTCATGGTTTGTGTCTCACACGTCGTCAACGGTATGGTTTGAGGTGAAAATTGAAAACCCGGTATGAAAAATCTCCTTAAGTTCACTTTAGAAGAAGCTGTGGGATAGAGAGATTTCGTCATGAAAAAATGTCTTTCAATGTCTTTCAATGTCAGTCATGGGAAAATGTCTTTCAATGTCCGTCATGGAAAAATGTCTTTCAATATCATGACATCTCTTTTCAAATAGGATTGAAGCATTTTTCTTAAACTATGTTGAAATCTTGATCCATCCAAATTACAGATGGGAAATTCTGATCCATGGATGGATCATCCAATTTCGCTAGAACCTGATAAACGGTTGCTGATGAAATCCAAACGAAAACCCTAGCTTTTCAAACAGGAAACATTTTCCCCTAAACGTATTAATGATTTCTATTCTGCGAGACATTAAAAAGTGGAAAGAAACTTGTGATCACAGAAGCTCTTTCTATAAGAGTGGTCCTAGGTCCAGATGAGCTAGAGAAAGAGAAAAAGCATGCTGCACCTTGGATAGCCCGCACTGTTCTGAATAGAAAACGTGGAATACTTTTATAGAAAAGCGATGAAAGTGAAAGTAAAAGCCAAATCGTCTTGGCTGTAGAATTTTCACTTGGTTGCCGACTGGTAAAAATTTTTCAAAGCTCAGAAAAAAAATTTGAGATGTAAAAAAAAAAAAAAAATCTTTTTGTTAATTTTTATCATGTCTTCTAGACATGATAAAAATTAACCCTACCCCCCTTTTGTGTGGGAATGTTGTCTCCCTGTTTCTAAAAATAGACCATGACTCATTCTAGGAATTATATGTTTTAGAAAGGATGAGTCATAGTCTTTGGGTTTCTCCATTCCAAAGTAAATAAAGTAAAGACATCAATTTAATAGAAAAAAAGAAAGAGTTTTTTTTTTTTTCAGCTTTGGAAATATTTTTCCCATTCAACAGCCAAGAAATATTTTCAGCCAATACAATTTCATTTTTACTTTCACTTTCAGTTCATTTCTTATATCTATAAAAACATTTCATATTTCTGTTCAGATCAGTGTGGGTTGTTCAAGATGCAGCAACTCTACTCCATCCCACAACCAGGAAAAAAAGATGTTCTTTCATGAGGAATTCTTTTGGCTTTCGAAAACAATGATGACATGATGATTTTAATACATTTCTGTTCTCATGTCCCATGCTTGAACTCAGAACTATTTCCAGAGCTCTGAGAATTTTTCCTAGTCCACTCGATGACCCAAATTTCGTATATTTATTTAAGCTACTCAAGTTTCGACTACCCATCCGTGTGTGCTGTGCATTCAACCTGGACACACATTCCCTGAGCTCTAAGAAAATTTTCCGAGCCCACTCAATCGCTGAAATGGATTTAAAATAAATTGTTTCATACATTTTTAAAGCTCAAGAGTGTTAGGTATCATGGAAAGAGCTTTTTCTTTCCACAGCCCACTCAATCGCTGAAATGGATTAAAAACAAATTCTTTGATACATTTTTAAAGCTCAAGCGTGTTAGCTGTCATAGAAAGGGCCTTTTTTTCCCCAGCCCACTCAGTCGTTGAAATGGATTAAAAATAAATTCTTTCATACATCTTTAAAGCTCAAGCGTGTTAGCTGTCATAGAAAGGGCCTTTTTTATCCCAGCCCACTCAATCGCTGAAATGGATTAAAAATAAATTCTTTCATACATGTTTAAAGCTCAAGCGTGTTAGCTGTCATGGAAACTGAAATTTATGTCACGGTTTGTGTGTCACACGTCGTCAACGGTATGATTTGAAGTGAAAATTGAAAACCCGGTATAAGAAATCTCTTTAACTTCACTTTAGAAGAAGGTGTGGGATAGAGAGATTTCGTCATGGGAAAATGTCTTTCAATGTCTTTCAATGTCCGTCATGGGAAAATGTCTTTCAATATCATGTCATCTCCTTTCAAATAGGATTGAAGGATTTTTCTTAAACTATGTTGAAATCTTGATGCATAAAAACCACGGATGAGAAATTCTCATTTATGGATGGATCATCCAATTTCGCTAGACCCTGATAAACGGTTGCTGATGAAATCCAAACGAAGGGTCCTAGCTTTTCAAATGGGAAACATTTTCCCCTAAAAGGAGAAATGATTTCTATTCTGTGAGACGTCAAAAATTGGAAAAAAGCTTGTGTTCACAGAAGCTCTTTCTAGAAGACTGGTCCTGGGTCCAGATCCAGTAGAGAGAGAAAAAGCATGCTGCACCTTGGACAGCCTGCACAGTTCTGAACAGAAAACGTAGAATACTTTTATAGAAAAGTGTTGAAAGTGAAAGTAAAAGCCCAATCGTCTTGGCTGTAGAATTTTCACTTGGTTGCCGACTGGGAAAAATTTTTCAAAGCTCAGAAAAAAAAAATTTGAGATGTAAAAAAAAAAAAAAAAAAAAAAAAAAAACACTTTTTGTTAATTTTTATCATGTCTTCTAGACATGATAAAAATTAACTCTACCCCCTTTTGTCTGGCAATGTTGTCTCACCCTTCCTAAAGATAGACCATGTATACCAATATACTACAAACGGACTTGAACGCCTGTTCTCAGTATGTAGCTATACAAATTTGAAGGTAAAATTAAAAAAAAGACATCTTTTTGGGGAAAAGGGAGTAAATTTGTATAGGAATATACTACAAACAGAATTTAAGGCCTGTTTTCAGTATATAGCTATACAAATTGTAAGGTAAAGAAAAATAAAAAAAAAGACATCTTTTTTTTTCGGGGGGGGAAGGCAGTGAATTTGTATAGGAATATACTACAAACGGACTTTAAAGCCTGTTTTCAGCATATAGCTATACAAATTGGAAGGTAAAAAAAAATAAAAAGAGACATCTTTTTTTTTTTCGGGAAATTAAGTGAATTTGTATAGGAGTATACTACAAACTGATTTTAATGCCTGTTTTCAGTATATAGCTATACAAATTGGAAGGTAAAAAAAAATAAAAAAAGATATCTTTTTTGGGGAAAAGGAGTGAATTTGTATAGAAATATACTACAAGAACATCAAGAAAAGAACATCATGGGTCCAAGAATTGAAAGTAAAAGTCCAAAAACGAAATGTTAACGACTGGGAAGAAAATTTTCAAAGCTGAAAAAAGATTTAAAAAAAAAAAAAAACTTCCTTTTTCTTTCTTAATTTGATGTCTTCATTCTTTTGACCTTGTAGAAATAAAAAAAGTGAAGACATCAAATCAAGAAAGAAAAAAGGAAGGTTTTTTTTTTTTTTTTTTTTTTTAATGTGTTAAAATTTTTCCAGAGCTCTGAGAATTTTTCCCAGTCGGTTTCTAGAAGCAACTCGTTAATGTATTTAAACCACTCGCGTTTCAGTTTCAGATCAGTCTGTGCTGTGCACTCAACGTGGATACACGCTTCTCACTCTCCTGGGAAGAGCTTCTGTGAAGGTATGTGAACATTTTTTTCTTACTCTTTTGTATTTCATAGAGTACAAATATTTATTGAGTCACCCATTTTATAGAAATGTATTCTTATTTCCTTTCAATACTTTGAGGTAGGGTAATATTTTTCCCTGTGCTACTGTTTTTGCTTTTCAAGGCTAGAAATGTTTTACTCAATAGCTGTTTTTATAGAAAACATGCTATTATTTCGTATACTGATATATTTTGTGAAACTTTAACAAATCCTTTTCAACAAAGCAAGATCATGTGATCCACAGCTGGCTAGACACGTCAGTGTAATCGGATCACGATTGTTCCATCCTATACTGATATATTTTCTGAAACTTTAACAAATTCCTTTCAAGAAGCCAAGATCTCGTGATCCACAGCTGGCTAGACACGTCAGTGTAATTGGATCACGATTGTTCCATCCTATACTGATATATTTTGTGAAACTTTAACAAATTCCTTTCAAGAAGCCAAGATCTCGTGATCCACAGCTGGCTAGACCCGTCAGTGTAATTGGATCACGATTGTTCCATCCTATACTGATATATTTTGTGAAACTTTAACAAATTCCTTTCAAGAAGCCAAGATCTCGTGATCCACAGCTGACTCCATTAGTCAGGAAAAACGGATCACGATTTTATCAATCGTATACTCATATATTTTGTGAAACTTTAACAAATCCCTTTCAAGAAGCCAAGATCTCGTGATCCACAGCTGACTCCATTAGTCAGGAAAAGCGGATCACGATTTTATCAATCGTATACTCATATATTTTGTGAAACGTTAACAAATTCCTTTCAAGAAGCCAAGATCTCGTGATCCACAGCTGGCTAGACCCGTCAGTGTAATTGGATCACGATTGTTCCATCCCATACTGATATATTTTGTGAAACTTTAACAAATTCCTTTCAAGAAGCCAAGATCTCGTGATCCACAGGTGGCTAGACACGTCAGTGTAATTGGATCACGATTGTTCCGTCCTATACTGATATATTTTGTGAAACTTTAACAAATTCCTTTCAAGAAGCCAAGATCTCGTGATCCACAGCTGGCTAGACTCGTCAGTGTAATTGGATCACGATTGTTCCATCCTATACTGATATATTTTGTGAAACTTTAACAAATTCCTTTCAAGAAGCCAAGATCTCGTGATCCACAGTTGGCTAGACTCGTCAGTGTAATTGGATCACGATTGTTCCATCCTATACTGATATATTTTGTGAAACTTTAACAAATTCCTTTCAAGAAGCCAAGATCTCGTGATCCACAGCTGACTCCATTAGTCAGGAAAAACGGATAACGATTTTATCAATTGTATACTGATATATTGTGTGAAACTTTAACAAATCCCTTTCAACAGGGCAAGATCTCGTGATCCATAGCTGGCTAGAGCAGTCAGGATCAATGGATCACGATGGTTCCCTCGTATACTGATATATTTTGTGAAACTTCTTTAACAAATGACTTTCAAGAAGGCAAGATCTCGTGATCCACAGCTGGCTAGACTAGTCAGGATTAACGGATCACGATTTTATCAATTGTATACTGATATATTTTGTGAAACTTCTTTAACAAATCCTTTTCAAGAAGGCAAGATCTCGTGATCCACAGCTGGCTAGAGCAGTCAGTATAATCGGATCACGACTGTTCCCTCGTATACTGATATATTTTGTGAAATTTTAACAAATGACTTTCAAGAAGGCAAGATCTCGTGATCCAGAACTGACTAGACTTGTCAGAATTAACGGATCACGATTGTTCCATTGTATACTGATATATTTTGTGAAACTTCTTTAACAAATGACTTTCAAGAAGGCAAGATCTCGTGATCCACAGCTGACTAGACTTGTCAGAATTAACGGATCACGATTGTTCCATTGTATACTGATATATTTTGTGAAACTTCTTTAACAAATGACTTTCAAGAAGGCAAGATCTCGTGATCCACAGCTGACTAGACTTGTCAGAATTAACGGATCACGATTGTTCCATTGTATACTGATATATTTTGTGAAACTTCTTTAACAAATGACTTTCAAGAAAGCAAGATCTCGTGATCCACAGCTGACTAGACCCGTCAGAATTAACGGATCACGATAGTTCCATTGTATACTGATATATTTTGTGAAACTTCTTTAACAAATGACTTTCAAGAAGGCAAGATCTCGTGATCCACAGCTGACTAGAATCGTCAGAATTAACGGATCACGATAGTTCCATTGTATACTATTATATTTTGTGGAACTTTAACAAATCCTTTTCAAAAAAGGCAAGGTCTTGTGATCCACAGCTGACTCCATCAGTCAGGATAACGGATCACGATGGTTCCATCTTATACTGATATATATTTTGTGAAACGTTAACAAATGACTTTCAAGAAGGCAAGATCATGTGATTCAATAGAATTGTTCAATCGTATACTGGCATATTCTGATAAAACAACAGAATGATCCAATTTTGAATACGATCCCAATATGTTTTTATAAAATCCATTTCATATTTTGTTAAACGTGAACGACTGACTTTCAAGCTGGCTGCATGGGTGTTTTTTTTCGTGGTTTTTCCCCATGTGTAACGTGAATACGAGCCAGTTTCCCTTCCAAAGTCCTCCACGAAGGCATTTCTTAAGGCAAATAGCCCTCAAATGCTTTACTGTCATCCGAATCGACTTGACCTCTCTCCAAATTTCACGGTGTCATTTGAACTATCGAGTCGGCTGTTGGAAAAATGTCTGACAGCTGAAAACAATTCAACTCCAGTGCACAGCACAGACTGATTTAAAGCTGAAACGCGAGTGGTTTAAATAGATGAGAAACCTCTATAGAAATAATTTGAATATATCTGGTTTTGTGAATCAAGCCGACTGGGAAAAAATTCTCAGAGCTCAGAAAAAAATTCTGAGATAAAAAAAAATCTTTTGGTTAATTTTTATCATGTCTTCTAGACATGATAAAAATTAACTCCCTTTCTCTTTTTGTCTGGGAATGTTGTCTCACTCTTTCTAAAAATAGACTATGACTCATTCTTGTGGAATTCTGTTGGGATTTTACTTTCGATTGGCTTTTGACTTTGTTTCAATAACTGGGGATAACTGGACATGATCAATAGATAACTGGGGAAGTTATCTATAAAAGCATTCCGCGTTTCACTTCAGATCCGTGTGGGCTGTGGAAGAGGCAACACGTCTCTCTCTTTACCCAAACTCATGATATTCTTTAAGAATTTCTTAGCCATTTGTCAAAGAAGGGGACTATAATTGAAGAATTTATGAATTTGGGAACATGTCACCCATGGCAAATCTAAAATCTTGGAAGTGGATACTGGAAAGCCCCGCTCTGATTAGAATTCTGAGTTCTAGCATGGGACATTTTTTAAATCAATAAGCTAAACTATTTTTCTAGTCTCATATTCTCTCGTGACTAGGGTTCCAGATTTGGGTAGAGAGAGACATGTTGCCTCATCAACAGCGCGCACTGTTCTAAACAGAAACGTGAAATGCTTTTATAGAAAAATGAAGAGTTGAAAGTGAAAGTCGAAAAACGAAATGGGATCGGCTAGGAAAAATTTCTCAGAGCTCAGAAAAAAAATTTCTGAGATGTAAAAAAAAAAAAAAAAAAAAAAAAAAAAAAAAAAACAATCTTTTTGTTAATTTTTATCATGTCTTCTAGATATGATAAAAATTAACTCCCTTCTCTTTTTGTCTGGGAATGTTGTCTCCCACATTCTAAAAATAGACCATGACTCATTCTTTCTAAAGTATAGAATTCCAAGAAAAGATTGGATGAGTCATGGTCTATTTTTAGAAAGTGGGAGACAACTTTCCCATACAAAAGGGGGGGTGAGTCAAAAAGTGAAGACATCAAATTAATAAAGAAAAAGGAAGTTTTTTTTTTTTTTTTTTTTTTTTTTTCTGATTCAGAATTTTTCTCGGCTCAGAAATTTTCCCAGCCGATCTGATTTCGTTTTTTTACTTTCACTTTCAATTCTTCTCTTATCTATAAAAGCATTCTACGTTTCTGTTCAGAACAGTGTGGGCTGTTGGAAAAGCAACACTTCAATGTTTTCCCCCTCGACTCGATGAGTCAAACAAGACGTATCTAAAGGGTTATTAGAACGAATTCATACTTGTGTATTGAAATCACTCCAGTTTCGACTTAACATCAGTCTCTGCTCTGTATTCTGCTTGGATACACACTTTTGCCTCCTAAAAAGAGCTTTTGTGAAGGTAGGCCATCCATTCTTCACAGCTCTTAGACATTTATTTACAGCTGATTTGATCGACGAGACATCACCTTATTTTTAAGCATCCACTCTCTGGGATCTATGAAAGTTTTTATCGTTTTGTTTCTGTTGAGTCTGTGCTGTAGAAGCCCCAAATGTCTACAAGGGTTCTTATTCTAGAACGTGTGCACTATTTTGACGTTTCATTTCATAGCTGGGGTGATGGGTGGGTCACCTTCCTTTCAAACTGCACCGTGGAGGTAGAGATGTTAGAAAGTTTCGAGTCTACGTGTTTAATTCATGGGTGAACCACGGGTCGTGAACAAAAGAGGACCCTTTCGTGGATCGTCCCTAGGAAAAAAAAGCATAGAACTGAAATGGCTACTCGTCTTTTGTCTATTCGACATTATTCAAAAGGATCTCTACTCTCTTTTTGGTTCGAAGGATGTCTCTACCTGTTGTCTTACGTGTCTAAAGAAATTAGCTTTTCAGGAAAAGAGTTGTCTTAGGTTTCTAAAGAAATTAGCTTTTCAGGAAAGAAATGTTACTTGAGAAACAGGACGAGATAGGTTGAAAGAGGTTTCAAAGAAAAAAGAGAGATGTCGTTCATTTTTATTATGTCTGAAGACATGATAAAAATGAACAAAAAGTATTTATAATATATATTATATAATATATATATTATATAATATATATATTTTTTTATTTTTAAAATTTTTTTTTCAAATCTCTCAGAAAATATTTTCCAGCTCATCTCAAAATGACCCTCCTACTCAGTTTCGAAAAAAAGAGACTGTGTCTTACTACTCTTCATTTTTTTCAACTTTCTAAGAAAAAAAAACTATTTTACCATCTCATCTCTCACCATGAACCACCTTCATGCTTTCTGAAAAACGACACGTTGGTATCGTCATCATGGGTGTTTCTCTGCGGTCCTTTAAAAATGGTTTCATTTTCCACTCCACAGGATTTGTCAAAGTATTCCGAGATTCACTTCAGAGAGCGTGCACTGCTAAACATACCTGATTTCAGGGAAAAGAGTTCTACGAGACGTTGGAGGAGATATCCAAAAAAATATAACGTGGTTGTGAGTCAAAATAAATGAACCCTTTTCACTTGAGCTATCACGAGATTTCAGCGACCACGAGAGGGTGGAGATGACTATCTCGTAAGAGAAGAAATCTAACCGTCCCACCACACCTACACAAACACACATGTTTTTTTAAAAGAATCATGCTTTTAGAAACTCATTTCAACTTTGAATAGGAAAATCGTGTTTTTAAGAGAGGGTCTCATCTAAAATGTAGAGTAAAACATATGAATCATGTTGGGTATAGGTAGCCCTAAATTTAGGCATTGAAATTTTTTTAATAGATTCATGATCAACAGAAAATAATACAACGTCTTACTTGCAACTATTTAAAAGAATCCTTTGAACCCATACTTGAAAAAGAAATGAAGAAATATCCAGCTAGCTCTTCTAAAGTTCAGAAAGGTTAAGAGATTCTCAAAGAATTTTTCTTTAGAACATACTGGATTCCCGTCCCACCACACCTACACAAACACACATGTTTTTTTTAAAGGATCAAGCTTTTGGAAACTCATTTCAACTTTGAATAGGAAAATCATGTTTTTAAGAGAGGGTCTCATCTAAAACGTACAGTAAAACATATGAATCATGTTGGGTATAGGTAGCCCTAAAACTAGGCATTGAAATTTTTTTAATAGATTCATGATCAACAGAAAATGATACAACGTCTTACTTGCAACTATTTAAAAGAATCCTTTGAACCCATACTTGAATAAGAAATGAAGAAATATCCAGCTAGCTCTTCTAAAGTTCAGAAAGGTTAAGAGATTCTCAAAGAATTCTTCTTTAGAACATCTTGGATTCCCCATTAATGTAGAGAGGGAGACGTGTTACCTTTTCAACAGCCCACAGTGTTCTGAACAGAAACTCGAAATACTTTTATAGAAAAGAGATGAGTTGAAAGTGAAAGTCGAAAAACGAAATGAGATCGGCTGGGAAAATATTTTCAGAGCTCAGAAGAAAATTCTGAGATGTAAAAAAAAAAAAAAAAAAAAAAAAATATTTTTGTTAATTTTTATCATGTCTTCTAGACATGATAAAAATTAACTCACCCCCCCTTTTCTATGGGAATGTTGTCTCCCACTTTCTAAAAATAGACCATGACTCATCCAATCTTTTCTTGGAATTCTATTCTTTAGAAAGAATGAGTCATGGTCTATTTTTAGAATGTGGGAGACAACATTCCCAGACAAAAAGAGAAGGGAGTTAATTTTTATCATGTCTAGAAGACATGATAAAAATTAACAAAAAGATTTTTTTTTTTTTTTTTTTACATCTCAGAATTTTTTTTTTCTGAGCTCTGAGAAATTTTTCCTAGCCGATCCCATTTCGTTTTTCGACTTTCACTTTCAACTCTGCATTTTTCTATAAAAGCATTTCACGTTTCTGTTCAGAACAGTGCGCGCTGTTGATGAGGCAACATGTCTCTCTCTACCCAAATCTGGAACCCTAGTCACGAGAGAATATGAGACTAGAAAAATAGTTTAGCTTATTGATTTAAAAAATGTCCCATGCTAGAACTCAGAATTCTAATCAGAGCGGGGCTTTCCAGTATCCACTTCCAAGATTTTAGATTTGCCATGGGTGACATGTTCCCAAATTAATAAATTCTTCAATTATAGTCCCCTTCTTTGACAAATGGCTAAGAAATTCTTAAAGAATATCATGAGTTTGGGCAAAGAGAGAGACGTGTTGCCTCTTCCGCAGCCCACACGGATCTGAAGTGAAACGCGGAATGCTTTTATAGATAACTTCCCCAGTTATCTATTGATCATGTCCAGTTATCCCCAGTTATTGAAATAAAGTCAAAAGCCAATCGAAAGTAAAATCCCAACAGAATTCCAAAAGAATGAGTCATAGTCTATTTTTAGAAAGAGTGAGACAACATTCCCAGACAAAAAGAGAAAGGGAGTTAATTTTTATCATGTCTAGAAGACATGATAAAAATTAACCAAAAGATTTTTTTTTTATCTCAGAATTTTTTTCTGAGCTCTGAGAATTTTTTCCCAGTCGGCATGATTCACAAAACCAGATATATTCAAATTATTTCTATAGAGGTTTCTCATCTATTTAAACCACTCGCGTTTCAGCTTTAAACCAGTCTGTGCTGTGCACTGGAGTTGAATTGTTTTCAGCTGTCAGACATTTTTTCCAACAGCCGACTCGATAGTTCAAATGACACCGTGAAATTTGGAGAGAGGTCAAGTCGATTCGGATGACGGTAAAGCATTTGAGGGCTATTTGCCTTAAGAAATGCCTTCGTGGAGGACTTTGGAAGGGAAACTGGCTCGTATTCACGTTACACATGGGGAAAAACCACGAAAAAAAACACCCATGCAGCCAGCTTGAAAGTCAGTCGTTCACGTTTAACAAAATATGAAATGGATTTTATAAAAACATATTGGGATCGTATTCAAAATTGGATCATTCTGTTGTTTTATCAGAATATGCCAGTATACGATTGAACAATTCTATTGAATCACATGATCATGCCTTCTTGAAAGTCATTTGTTAACGTTTCACAAAATATATATCAGTATAAGATGGAACCATCGTGATCCGTTATCCTGACTGATGGAGTCAGCTGTGGATCACAAGACCTTGCCTTTTTTGAAAAGGATTTGTTAAAGTTCCACAAAGTATATTAGTATACAATGGAACTATCGTGATCCGTTAATTCTGACGATTCTAGTCAGCTGTGGATCACGAGATCTTGCCTTCTTGAAAGTCATTTGTTAAAGAAGTTTCACAAAATATATCAGTATACAATGGAACTATCGTGATCCGTTAATTCTGACGGGTCTAGTCAGCTGTGGATCACGAGATCTTGCCTTCTTGAAAGTCATTTGTTAAAGGAGTTTCACAAAATATATCAGTATACAATGGAACAATCGTGATCCGTTAATTCTGACGGGTCTAGTCAGTTCTGGATCACGAGATCTTGCCTTCTTGAAAGTCATTTGTTAAAATTTCACAAAATATATCAGTATACGAGGGAACAGTCGTGATCCGATTATACTGACTGCTCTAGCCAGCTGTGGATCACGAGATCTTGCCTTCTTGAAAAGGATTTGTTAAAGAAGTTTCACAAAATATATCAGTATACAATTGATAAAATCGTGATCCGTTAATCCTGACTAGTCTAGCCAGCTGTGGATCACGAGATCTTGCCTTCTTGAAAGTCATTTGTTAAAGAAGTTTCACAAAATATATCAGTTTACGAGGGAACCATCGTGATCCATTGATCCTGACTGCTCTAGCCAGCTATGGATCACGAGATCTTGCCCTGTTGAAAGGGATTTGTTAAAGTTTCACAAAATATATCAGTATACGATTGGTAAAATCGTGATCCGTTTTTCCTGACTAATGGAGTCAGCTGTGGATCACGAGATCTTGGCTTCTTGAAAGGAATTTGTTAAATTTTCACAAAATATATCAGCATAGGATGGAACAATCGTGATCCAATTACACTGACGAGTCTAGCCAGCTGTGGATCACGAGATCTTGGCTTCTTGAAAGGAATTTGCTAAAGTTTCACAAAATATATCAGTATAGGATGGAACAATCGTGATCCAATTACACTGACGGGTCTAGCCAGCTGTGGATCACGAGATCTTGGCTTCTTGAAAGGAATTTGTTAAAGTTTCACAAAATATATCGGTATAGGATGGAACAATCGTGATCCAATTACACTGACGAGTCTAGCCAGCTGTGGATCACGAGATCTTGGCTTCTTGAAAGGAATTTGTTAAAGTTTCACAAAATATATCAGTATAGGATGGAACAATCCTGATCCAATTACACTGACGTGTCTAGCCAGCTGTGGATCACGAGATCTTGGCTTCTTGAAAGGAATTTGTTAAAGTTTCACAAAATATATCAGTATAGGATGGAAGAATCGTGATCCAATTACACTGACGGGTCTAGCCAGCTGTGGATCACGAGATCTTGGCTTCTTGAAAGGAATTTGTTAAAGTTTCACAAAATATATCAGTATAGGATGGAACAATCGTGATCCAATTACACTGACGTGTCTAGCCAGCTGCGGATCACGAGATCTTGGCTTCTTGAAAGGAATTTGTTAAAGTTTCACAAAATATATCAGTATAGGATGGAACAATCGTGATCCGATTACACTGACGTGTCTAGCCAGCTGTGGATCACATGATCTTGCTTTGTTGAAAAGGATTTGTTAAAGTTTCACAAAATATATCAGTATACGAAATAATAGCATGTTTTGTATAAAAACAGCTATTGAGTAAAACATTTCTAGCCTTGAAAAGCAAAAACAGTAGCACAGGGAAAAATATTACCCTACCTCAAAGTATTGAAAGGAAATAAGAATGCATTTCTATAAAATGGGTGACTCAATAAATATTTGTAGTCTATGAAATACAAAAGAGTAAGAAAAAAATGTTCACATACCTTCACAGAAGCTCTTCCCAGGAGAGTGAGAAGCGTGTATCCACGTTGAGTGCACAGCACAGACTGATCTGAAACTGAAACGCGAGTGGTTTAAATACATTAACGAGTTGCTTCTAGAAACCGACTGGGAAAAATTCTCAGAGCTCTGGAAAAATTTTAACACATTAAAAAAAAAAAAAAAAAAACTTCCTTTTTCTTTCTTAATTTGATGTCTTCATTCTTTTGACCTTGTAGAAATAAAAAAGTGAAGACATCAAATTAAGAAAGAAAAAAGGAAGTTTTTTTAAATTTTTTTTTTATCTTTTTTCAGCTTTGAAAATTTTCTTCCCAGTCGTTAACATTTCGTTTTTGGACTTTTACTTTCAATTCTTGGACCCATGATGTTCTTTTCTTGATGTTCTTGTAGTATATTTCTATACAAATTCACTCCTTTTCCCCAAAAAAGATATCTTTTTTTATTTTTTGTACCCTCCAATTTGTATAGCTATATACTGAAAACAGGCATTAAAGTCAGTTTGTAGTATATTCCTATACAAATTCACTTAATTTCCCGAAAAAAAAAAGATGTCTTTTTTTTATTTTTTTTTTACCTTCCAATTTGTATAGCTATATACTAAAAACAGGCATTAAAGTCAGTTTGTAGTATATTCCTATACAAATTCACTTAATTTCCCGAAAAAAAAAAGATGTCTTCTTTTTTATTTTTTTTACCTTCCAATTTGTATAGCTATATGCTGAAAACAGGCTTTAAAGTCAGTTTGTAGTATATTCCTATACAAATTCACTTAATTTCCCGAAAAAAAAAAAGATGTCTTTTTTTTTTATTTTTTTTACCTTCCAATTTGTATAGCTATATGCTGAAAACAGGCTTTAAAGTCCGTTTGTAGTATATTCCTATACAAATTCACTGCCTTGCTCCCGAAAAAAAAAAAGATGTCTTTTTTTTTATTTTTTTAACCTTCCAATTTGAATAGCTATATACTGAAAACAGGCCTTAAATTCCGTTTGTAGTATATTCCTATACAAATTTACTCCCTTTTCCCCAAAAAGATGTCTTTTTTTTAATTTTACCTTCAAATTTGTATAGCTACATACTGAGAACAGGCGTTCAGTCTGTTTGTAGTATATTGGTATACATGGTCTATCTTTAGAAAGGGTGAGATAACATTCCCAGACAAAAGGGGGTAGAGTTAATTTTTATCATGTCTAGAAGACATGATAAAAATTAACAAAAAGTTTTTTTTTTTTTTTTTTTTTTACATCTCAAATTTTTTTTTCTGAGCTTTGAAAAATTTTTCCCAGTCGGCAACCAAGTGAAAATTCTACAGCCAAGACGATTGGCCTTTTACTTTCACTTTCAACACTTTTCTATAAAAGTATTCTACGTTTTCTGTTCAGAACTGTGCGGGCTGTCCAAGGTGCAGCATACTATTTCTCTCTCTACTGCATCTGGACCCAGGACCAGTCTTCTAGAAAGAGCTTCTGTGAACACAAGCTTTTTTCCAATTTTTGACGTCTCACAGAATAGAAATCATTTCTCCTTTTAGGGGAAAAAGTTTCCCATTTGAAAAGCTAGGACCCCTCGTTTGGATTTTATCAGCAACCGTTTATCAGGGTCTAGCGAAATTGGATGATCCATCCATAAATCAGAATTTCCCATCCGTGGTTTTTATGCATCAAGATTTCAACATAGTTTAAGAAAAATCCTTCAATCCTATTTGAAAGGAGATGACATGATATTGAAAGACATTTTCCCATGACGAAATCTCGCTATCCCACACCTTCTTCTAAAGTGAAGTTAAAGAGATTTTTTATACCGGGTTTTCAATTTTCACCTCAAATCATACCGTTGACGACGTGTGACGCACAAACCGTGACATAAATTTCAGTTTCCATGACAGCTAACACGCTTGAGCTTTAAACATGTATGAAAGAATTTATTTTTAATCCATTTCAGCGATTGAGTGGGCTGGGATAAAAAAGGCCCTTTCTATGACAGCTAACACGCTTGAGCTTTAAAGATGTATGAAAGAATTTATTTTTAATCCATTTCAACGACTGAGTGGGCTGGGGAAAAAAAGGCCCTTTCTATGACAGCTAACACGCTTGAGCTTTAAAAATGTATCAAAGAATTTGTTTTTAATCCATTTCAGTGATTGAGTGGGCTGTGGAAAGAAAAAGCTCTTTCCATGATACCTAACACTCTTGAGCTTTAAAAATGTATGAAAGAATTTATTTTTAATCCATTTCAGCAATTGAGGGGGCTGGGAAACGTTTTCTTAGAGCTCAGGAAAAAAAAAAAGGCTCTTTCCATGACACCTAACACTCTTGAGCTTTAAAAATGTATAAAACAATTTATTTTAAATCCATTTCAGCGATTGAGTGGGCTCGGAAAATTTTCTTAGAGCTCAGGGAATGTGTGTCCAGGTTGAATGCACAGCACACACGGATGGGTAGTCGAAACTTGAGTAGCTTAAATAAATATACGAAATTTGGGTCATCGAGTGGACTAGGAAAAATTCTCATAGCTCTGGAAATAGTTCTGAGTTCAAGCATGGGACATGAGAACAGAAATGTATTACAATCATCATGTCATCATTGTTTTCGAAAGCCAAAAGAATTCCTCATGAAAGAACATCTTTTTTTCCTGGTTGTGGGATGGAGTAGAGTTGCTGCATCTTGAACAACCCACACTGATCTGAACAGAAATATGAAATGTTTTTATAGATATAAGAAATGAACTGAAAGTGAAAGTAAAAATGAAATTGTATTGGCTGAAAATATTTCTTGGCTGTTGAATGGGAAAAATATTTCCAAAGCTGAAAAAAAAAACTCTTTCTTTTTTTCTATTAAATTGATGTCTTCACTTTATTTACTTTGGAATGGAGAAACCCAAAGACTATGACTCATCCTTTCTAAAACATATAATTCCTAGAATGAGTCATGGTCTATTTTTAGAAACAGGGAGACAACATTCCCACACAAAAGGGGGGTAGGGTTAATTTTTATCATGTCTAGAAGACATGATAAAAATTAACAAAAAGATTTTTTTTTTTTTTTACATCTCAAATTTTTTTTCTGAGCTTTGAAAAATTTTTACCAGTCGGCAACCAAGTGAAAATTCTACAGCCAAGACGATTTGGCTTTTACTTTCACTTTCATCGCTTTTCTATAAAAGTATTCCACGTTTTCTATTCAGAACCGTGCGGGCTATCCAAGGTGCAGCATGCTTTTTCTCTTTCTCTAGCTCATCTGGACCTAGGACCACTCTTATAGAAAGAGCTTCTGTGAACACAAGTTTCTTTCCACTTTTTAATGTCTCACAGAATAGAAATCATTAATACGTTTAGTGGAAAATGTTTCCTGTTTGAAAAGCTAGGGTTTTCGTTTGGATTTCATCAGCAACCGTTTATCAGGTTCTAGCGAAATTGGATGATCCATCCATGGATCAGAATTTCCCATCTGTAATTTGGATGGATCAAGATTTCAACATAGTTTAAGAAAAATCCTTCAATCCTATTTGAAAAGAGATATCATGATATTGAAAGACATTTTTCCATGACGGACATTGAAAGACATTTTCCCATGACTGACATTGAAAGACATTAAAAGACATTTTTTCATGACGAAATCTCTCTATCCTACAGCTTCTTCTAAAGTGAACTTAAAGAGATTTTTCATACCGGGTTTCAATTTTCACCTCAAACCATACCGTTGACGACGTGTGAGACACAAACCATGACATAAATTTCAGTTTCTATGACAGCTAACACGCTTGAGCTTTAAAAATGTATGAAAGAAGTTATTTTTAATCCATTTCAGCGATTGAGTGGGCTGGGGAAAAAAAGGCCCTTTCCATGACAGCTAACACTCTTGAGCTTTAAAAATGTATGAAAGAATTTGTTTTTAATCCATTTCAGCGATTGAGTCTACTGGGAAACATTTTCTTAGAGCTCAGGGGAAAAAAAGGCTCTTTCCATGACAGCTAACACTCTTGAGGTTTAAAAATGTATGAAAGAATTTGTTTTTAATTCATTTCAGCTATTGAGTGGGCTGGGGAAAAAAAAGGCCCTTTTCATGAGAGCTAACATGCTTGAGCTTTAAAAATATAGGAACGAATTTATTTTTAATCCATTTCAGCGATTGAGTCTGCTCGGAAACATTTTCTTAGAGCTCAGGGTAAAAAAAGGCTCTTTCCATGACAGCTAACACCCTTGAGCTTTAAAAATGTATGAAAGAATTTATTTTTAATCCATTTCAGCGATTGAGTCTGCTGGGAAACATTTTCTTAGAGCTCAAGGAAAAAAAAGGTTCTTTCCATGACACCTAACACTCTTGAGCTTTAAAAATGTATGAAAGAATTTATTTTTAATCCATTTCAGCAATTGAGGGGGCTGGGAAACATTTTCTTAGAGCTCAGGGAAAAAAAAGGCTCTTTCCATGACAGCTAACACTCTTGAGCTTTAAAAATGTATGAAAGAATTTATTTTCAATCCATTTCAGCGATTGAGTCTGCTGGGAAACATTTTCTTAGAGCTCAGGGAAAAAAAAGGTTCTTTCCATGACACCTAACACTCTTGAGCTTTAAAAATGTATGAAAGAATTTTTTTTAATCCATTTCAGGGATTGAGTGGGCTGGGAAACATTTTCTTAGAGCTCAGGGAATGTGTCTCCAGGTTGAATGCACAGCACACACGGATGGGAAGTCGAAACTCGAGTGGCTTAAAAAATAAATTTACGAAAGCTGGGTTATCGAGCTGACTAGGAAAAATTTTCAGAGTTCTGGAAATAATTCTGAGTTCAAGCATGGGACATGAGAACCGAAATGTATTACAATCATCATGTCATCATTGTTTTCGAAAGCCAAAAGAACATCTCATGAAAGAACATCTTTTTTTCCTGGTTGTGGGATGGAGTAGAGTTGCTGCATCTTGAACAACCCACACTGATCTGAACAGAAAAATGAAATGTTCTTATAGATATAAGAAATGAATTGAAAGTGAAAGTAAAAATGAAATTGTATTGGCTGGAAATATTTCTTGGCTGTTGAATTGGAAAAATATTTCCAGAGCTATAAAAAAAAAAAAAAAAAAAAAAAAAAAACTCTTCCTTTTTTTTCTATTAATTTGATGTCGTCACTTTGTTTACTTTGGAATGGAGAAACCCAAAGACTTTTTAAAACATATCCTTTTTAAAAACTTATCTTATCTTATAAACTTTAAACTCATCCTTTTTAAAACATATAATTCCTAGAATGAGTCATGGTCTATTTTTAGAAACAGTGAGACAACATTCCCACACAAAAGGGGGGTAGGGTTAATTTTTATCATGTCCAGAAGACATGATAAAAATTAACAAAAAGTTTTTTTTTTTTTTTTCCCATTTCAGCATTTTTTTTCTGAGCTCTGAAAATTTTTTCACAGTCGGTAACCAATTGAAAAATTTCCAATCGGCTTTTACTTTCACTTTCAACTCTTTTCTATAAAAGCATTCCACGTTTTCTGTTCAGAACCGTGCGGGCTCTCCATGGTGCAACATGCTTTTTCTCTCTCTACCTCATCTGCATCTAGGATGTTTTTCCTTCTTCAAGAAGTGGAATTCTTTTGGAATACCTTACAATTTCACGAGCTAGCTGTTTCTTATATTTCGAGGAGATTTCAATGGAATTGTTTATAGATGTCACCTATTGCAGATCTGGAAAAAGTCTATACTGGATCGCTGGAGACATCTCATCCAGATAGGTCACGCTATATTTTTTCCCACACCTAAATAAACTGGACATGAGCCATCCTTTTGTTTTCTCATTCAACAAAGATAGACACTGCAGACCGTTTTGGGTTTTCACTCTTCGCGAACCGAGATGAGCCGCAGCCACACTTTGCGTTTTCTATGAGCGCAATAATGGATTACGTGAGCAGCCATTTTGTTTCCCATCTCACCCAGATAGGTCATGTTGTATTTTGTTTCATGCACCTAGCCAATTTTGGACATGAGCCATCCTTTTGTTTTTTTTTGTCTATCGAACCAAGATAGACTCTGGAGACAATTTTGTTTCTCAACGGAAAAGTAAATTTTCTGAATGGGTACCGGTGTTCGAATACTTTTGTGGCCGACTGTACATAGTGATGTAATGTCAGTAACTGAAAATACTGCGATTAGCACAGTGTGCAATTCTGTAAAATTCTCTGAGCTGTTGCGAAAGTACCCTGGTATTACGAAGCCCAATTTATTGAACACCAAAGTGAAACATAAGGTCCAGCACTATATTGCTACAAAAGGACAGCCAGTTTACTCTCGTGCTCGGCAGCTTGATGCTAAGAAACTGAATTTGGCAAAGCAAGAGTTTCAGTTCATGTTAGACAATGGTAAAATCAGGCCATCTAAATCACAGTGGGCTAGTCCTCTGCATTTGGTTACAAAGAAAGATGGAACTTTAAGACCATGTGGTGATTATAGACGTCTGAATGAGCAGACTATTCCGGACAGATACCCGATTCCTAGGATTGAGGATTTTCATTTAATCTTGAGTGGGAAAACAATTTTCTCAAAATTAGACCTATTCAAAGCATACTATCAAATACCCATAGCTGAGGAGGATAAACCAAAAACAGCCATTATTACACCATTAGGACTGTACGAGTTTAAAGTTATGAGTTTTGGTTTCCGAAATGCTCCCTCAACCTTTCAAAGATTTGTACACGAGGTGTTTCGAGGGCTTGATTTCTGTTTTCCTTATCTTGATGATGTTTTAATCGCCTCGTCATCTGAGGATGAGCATAAAACACATCTGAGCTTAATTTTCGAAAGGCTTGATAAATATGGCCTATGCATAAATGTGTCAAAGTCCGTATTTGGAGTTAAAGAAATTGAATTTTTGGGGTATCTCGTTACGCCTTCTGGTTCGCAACCTCTGCCAAACAAAGTTAAAGCTATTCTTGATTATGAACTGCCATCCACTCTTCATGGCTTAAGAACGTTTTTAGGCATGGGAAATTTTTATAGGAGGTACTTGAAAGATGCAGCGCAGACCCAAGCCATGCTACATGAAATGCTTAAGGGAGCAAAGACAAAAGATAAGAGTAAAGTACCTTGGACTGAAGAAAGCATAAAGCAATTTGAGAAGTGCAAAACTGACTTGGCTAATACTGCCCTCTTAAGTTTTCCAAAGTCTGAATGTCCATTATCTCTGTGCACTGATGCCTCAGATTGGGCAATTGGTTCAGTTTTGCAACAGTATGAAGATGGTAACTGGAAACCAGTTGCATTTTATTCAAAGAAGCTAAATGGGGCTCAAAGAAAATACAGTACATATGATCGTGAATTGCTTGGAATATATCTCTCTGTGAAGCAATTTAAATACACGCTGGAAGGACGAGATTTTCAAATTTTCACTGATCATAAACCACTGATTTTTGCATTCAAGCAAAATAATGATAAAGCTTCACCTAGGCAGCTGCGTCAGTTACAGTACATCTCCCAGTTTACTACAAATATACAGCACATTAGTGGAAAGGACAATATTGTAGCAGATACTCTCTCCAGAATTGAAGAGATATCTGTAATTGATTATGAAGAAATTGCAAAGGCACAACAGAATGACCCTGAGTTGAAAGAATTAATTGCAAGTAACACCTCATTAATTTTCAAGGAATATGTACTACAATCTAAAAATGTCCTATGGTGTGATACTTCAGCTAGCAATATTCGCCCATATGTACCTCAAAGTTTTCGCAAGAAAAGTTTTGATCATATCCATAGTTTTGCACATCCTGGTGTCAGATCCACTGTAAAACAGATAACTGCCAGATTTGTATGGCCCAGGATGAAGAAACAAGCAAGTGATTGGGCTAGAGCTTGTCTGCAGTGCCAGAAAGTTAAAGTAACAAGATACACCAAATCGACCTTTGGTACATATCAAGAACCTGATGCCAGATTTAGCGTCATCCATATTGATTTAATTGGGCCTCTGCCACCATCTAATGGTAAAATTTACTTTTCAGTCGCTAGATCGTCTTTTAAGAAACTCCTAGTGCACCTGAGGGACAAACAATTTTGGAAATACAACTGTTCAGTACAATTTGTTATGTCATCCTTTGAGGCAGCATGTTATCCAATAAATACTACATCTCTTAATTTCTCACTCATCATTACTAAAGAGAATCTGTTCCTAGTGTGCTAGATATTTTACATTACGTTATTTACTAATACATATAATGTGTTGTAGGATACAATACATTATTTAATATTTGCAATGTCTTATTTTCCAAATTTATCCATTAAACTTAATTGTAAATATGCAAGTTATACGACTATCTTGTTTTGTGTAGTGTTGACTAATGTCTGACATAAGGAGATCAGATTTTCCGGAGGGCAAAGCGGGACGCAGGGATACAAACTTGAGTGGTGAGAGAGGGCGGAAGCCCCACCCCCACCCGAAGGTGAAAATATGGAGTACAAAATTTTTAGTGAAGTCGCATTGTACTGTAAAGAATTACCCATCATTTGGGAATTACCTGTATGTTAAACAGACTCTGTTATTGAAAGAAAAATTAGAATTTATCCATATCTCAGACTGAATCAAACAATTAAATCAACAATCACGGACTTTGGTATCTGGACTCAGACGCGCTTCCAGTACGAGTAAGAGCGAAGCCAAAGAATAAAAAAAAATAGCAGTCGGGAAACAAAAGTTTGTAACTTCCTATCTACCTTACTGCTTGAATGTGTCCATCCAGCACATGATGCCGCAAATGTTTTAATACGACGCGGACAATGGGCTTTTCTGATCAGCCGCTGACCTAGAAGGATCATCCTGTGTAGGTGCTCCGTACACGTATTTCATTGACGAATGAATGCTTCTAAAAAGTTTTGGTTCTTGTAGAAGCCTCTCAGAGACTTCATCACAGGAACTGTCAAACTCAAAATTGCACTTCACCATTAACATTGCTTGTAGTGTTTCCAGTTTTAACTGTGTCTTTTCAGTTGTCCACATGATATTCACACAGGAGAAAACTCTTTCACTGGAGGCGTTTGTCCCTGGGAAACACAACAAAAACTCCACAATTTTATGGATTTGCGCACATGGCATGTTTTTATCCTTGAAATGACGAAAATTTTCAGTCCATCGACAGTCGACACTAGTTTTCTGACAATTCCAATCTGCAATCTTTTGTGGTGAAGTAAATTTCCTAATGTAGCTTACTTCGTCAAATAACTCGTCATCATCGTTGTCAACCTTCGGAATCTTCCACCTAAAAAGTTGCAAGCTCTCTTGTACTTTTTCCCACGACGGTAGCCTTTAACGCAACCCAACTAAATGCATTTAGCCTCTCTTTCAGATATTCAGCACAGTTGTCGCAAAAATTTACGATGGTCCTTATAACGTCATTTTTTTTCACCAAGCCTTCCTCTTCTAATTGGGTAATCCGCTTACGTACTTCACTGGGCAAAAAGCTTTTTCCGCTCCTCTCAGTGCATTTATCTATTAAATCATCCAATTCAGAAGATACTTCCAATGCTGTTACAGCCTGTGCTCAAATGTGCAGAATTGCCGCTTAAAACACCACAGCGATATTATGTACGAAATAGAGCCACAATTCAGCACAGGAATTTTCAAAAAATTTGCGGATTAGGGTGGGGCACTTCCCTTCCGACAAGAAAGTGTAGGAAACAATTTTAAAACTCTCTCTAATGCAGGCATCAGTGATAACCATTTAGTTTTCCCATATCCTAAAATTCGCTGGTACTCTACACAGGCAAAGTCGCAATATTCTTTGAATGACTCAACACGAACAGTGTAGATATAGAAATAATAACAAATTTTCATAACTACTGCTTCCATATAAATTTGCAAGCAATCCCCTATTGTTTGGATTGCGTTGTGAACGATATGAGCAGCACAGCCAATACCTAGAAGTTTCCTGCCGAGGGCATCTTGTAATATTGCAAAAACGTTGTTTCTACCTCTTCTTTTTAATCCCCCGAAATTCGTGTTAGCATCTACGCAGAAGCCAACAACCTTTTTTGTCACACCATGGCGTTGTAATGCATTTACAAGAAAATTGCAAATCGTCTGTGCTGTTGCTCCAGAGATTGCCTGTCCAGGATTTTAACCTTCACACCTGAAAGTGGCACAAAATATCTCACTATTACAGGAAATATCTTGACATCCTTATGGTTCGACACGTCTGTAGACACTGTCACAAAATTCAAGACATTTAATTCTACCTTGACTTGTTTCATTACATACGGACACAGAACATTTGTGGCAATGGCTTCAGATTTTGTTCGTGCGCAAGTGAGTTTTGGATTGAAACACTTTTTCATTAATTTGGAAGTACAGCCCATCGACCTAAAGTTGTGATTGTGATAAATCGTGTGGTACACAAAGGTGTCTTCTGTAGCAGCCAACCAAGCTTCCTTTTACCCTAACTCAGATCTTGAAAAATAGTTCGTAATTGTACCTGACGATGCTGACAATTTCAGGACGATTTTGGGACCATCAGTATTCAAATGCTTCATATCTCCACGCCTGCTATAATCGACGGAGAAATGTGATCCACATTTGTCGCACCTCACGTCACTATCGGTGTTGCTTCTAGCCTTCTTTATAAATGGAAACTTGCCTTGTAATTCCTCTTTGAATTTCGACTTTCGTTTTGGCATGACGGATGCTCAATGGAGCCTCGGGTAATGTCACTCACATGAGAAAAACATAAATAACCACCGAAACACGACAATCGCGCGCACAAACCACCTTAGCCAAAGAACAACAATATATATTCTTGCCTTAGCCACCAACGCGGTCTCGCTAATTTCCGCATTTCTGAGTGATGACATCATAGCTTTATCGAAGCAAGCATCAGCGAGGCGTCACCACGCGCCCAATTCGAGTTAATTGACGCTAAGAGTCTATTTTGCAGAAAAGCGGGATAAACAGGCTTTGGGAGGTAAACTGGCGACCTTGGTCAGTTACAATACACTGTGGCACTCCAAATCTGCTCACCCAATGGTCATAAAAAGCTTTACTCACCAGTTCTGCAGTGGTCTCTTCTAATGGAACTACCTCCATCCAACAGGAAAATCTATCAATGCATGTTTTGTGCTAAATTATATTTATAAAATGCAGTATCCGCAGATGTACATAGTCTACACCTTTAAAGTTAGCTTTGCTTTTTAAATATGACATACATTATTCAAACAAGCAATTTATTGTTTTCAAACATATTCAAAATTAAAAAATAATCAATATGCTCATATACCAGAGTAATGAAAATGTTAACAGTTTTCAGTTTTTAATATGCATCTTTAGGCTGTGAAACTTTCTATTTTTAATTAAATTATCAAATAAATTTCAAAATAGCAATAAAAATACTCATTTAGAAAAATTTTGATTACTTTACATATATTTCATACTTACTTTTTAAAAGAAATGTACAAAGTGAAAATATTACTCTCTTCTTTCATGCAAAATAAGTGCTTTTACATCATATGGAATTTGACAACACGAATTTTTATACGTAATTATGACTCATATATTTGCCAAATAATTTCCGCAGTCATATTATACTATTGGGTATCCATACCCAATTTTGACATTTGTTTGTTATCTCGCGAGCAGATACACTAGTTATCATAAATTAAGGAAAAATCACAAAAATAGCGATAAATTCCTCAAAAATAAGTCAAACGGTGTGAAATTTGAATATGTTGCCAAGTAAGAGTAGCTGAGTAAAACTACGATATGCAAATCAGTGGCGCTGCTTTCGGAATACGTCATCTGTCAGGAGCATAAAAGTCCATTGTTTGAGAGCCGATATCTGACATGTGCACGCAGGAATAGAACCGCTACTCCGACTTTTCTTAGGAGAAAAGTCGGAATAGCTGACTCTTCTCCCTTGCTGCAGCCACCGGAAAGTTCGTGTCAACGTCAACTATGCGTAGAAGGCTTCACGAAGGTGGTCTGTATGCGAAGCGACCAGCCATATGTGTGCCGCTCACGTCACGCCATAGGAAGGACCGTTTTCAGTGGGCACGCAACATGTTCACTAGACGCCTGATCAGTGGAGGGCGGTTCTCTTTACGGATGAGTCCAGGTTTAGTCTAGAAAGCTAGGCGTTATGTGATATGGAGAGAACTTAGAACCCGTTATCATCCGTCAAACATCCGTGAAAGAGATGCATACGGAAGAGGCAGTGTCTTTGTTTGGGGTGGCATCTCTTTGGGTGGACGCACAGATCTCCATGTCTTTCCAACGGAAACCGTGAATGTTCCGGTTTATAGAGATGATATCCTTGATGCTTATGTGCGCCCATGTGCCGGGCCAATACGCGATGCTTTCCTGTTACAGGACTATAACTCAAGTCCACATAGGGCTAGCATCGTAGATGATTATATTCACCAGGAAACAATTATGCGCATGGAGTGGCCAGCTCGATCCCCGGACTTGAATCCTATCCAGCACATTTGGGATGCTTTAGGGAGACGTCAAGCCGCTCTCAATCCGCCCTCTCAAACCCTTGTCGCGTTTGCAACTGCTTTGCAAGAGCAATGTCTCTCGCTTCCTATGGAACTGATAGACCGCATAATTGAAAGCATCACACATCGCTGTATGTGCTGTATTGCTTCTAGAGGTGATCATATTCCATATTGAAGGTACTTTTCCTATAGCAAACTGACACCTTCGATTTGTTCATTTTATACATGTGCTAATTTCTACACTACCATATTTGTCTGCTAATTTCTTTTTATGTGATTTGGTACCTTACTATGCGTTGTATATTGTGGGTAAGTTAATTTCTACATGTAACATTTTCAGTAATCGTGATTTTTGTGATTTTTCCTTAATTTATGATAACCAGTGTATGTATAATCACTAATGTAACTTGGTATTATCTGAGAACAATTATCTCTGTTCTTTGGTGGTAGTAATAGTTTACAGTTTCAAAAGTAACAATAAAGGGCATTTTTTTTTTTTTTTTTTTTTTTAAATTTTGGCAAAATACCTAGCCATGAATCAAAATATATTTTCAATTCAAAGAATGAAAAAAGCAAGACAAAACACTACGTCTTTCAAAGAAAGCGTTAATGATTTAAAACACGGCAGCAACATAAATGTAATTTTAGAAAGTTGCTGCCTATTTCGGTAATTACTGCATCTCTGCTCGGTAACCACAAGTACTCAAATACCCATTTGTAAATGTTAATATTACACTATCTGATCCGAGAGATGTTTTTATTCTTTCAATCACGCAACTCTTTATTTTTCACAGTATAAGGTAGTATACATACATAAAAGTTTAAACAAGTTTTAGACCAGTAGATGATATATGCTTCATATTTTACCTTTTCAAGTCATTCATATTCAAATAATAGTTTTTTATCCATGTACTTGTCTAACGTATACCATCTGTTTGTAGATAACACTGAATGCGCATTTTATCTATACAGGTATAACCTATCTTCCTACAATGAATACATCTGTCTTGCTCTTATCGTGTAAGCAGTTTAGATCTGGCTACACCTACTAAATTTAAATATTACCTCTCTGTTAATAACTATATGAAGTTTCAATACATGGATGAAGTTGGCACTTCCAATAGGAAATAAGAATATTAATAATAATATTGCATTCATTTTTTAATGAGAAGATTTTATTCCATGTAGACCTGGCTCCAGCATTTTAAGCACTTGAGGTAATCAGTACACTTTGCATCCCATTTAAATTAAGCATTAGAATAATTTGAAATGATAACTGATGAATGATAATGATAATTTTTTATTTTCTTAATTACAAATTTTGGCGCTTTCTAATTATCTGCACCCCTTCTCCGCTGAAAAGTTACATAGAGAAAAATGTGGGTATCATTACATCTATCTTATTGATGCATCTGGAGCTATTTACTTTTTACGTTCTTCGTTTTTCATACAAGATGCACACACTTTTCTAATTTCGCTCCGTTATTTTTTTTATGAACTCAACAAACAGTGGTGTGCTGTGGTTTTTATCAAAGGGCACTGGTATGAAGAAAAGTTATAATTCTCCCTAAGATGACTGTTTATGGATGGTGGGTAGTTGTTTTACAGCAGAATTTATTGTATTTTGAAAACAAAGACTAATGATATAATTGGAAGACCAGCGAGTATAATAAATGTGCTTTGATAAATTTAGGAAATTGAAACAAATAGGGAAAGTGATCATATCTTAATAAAAAAAATATTTTTTAAATCTGTTAGATGTCATAGTAATAATTAGTTTAAAACATTTTATCTCAAAAACAATACAAGGTCAGTGCAACAGATTATTTCTTAGTTTTATTTTTAAATTATATAATACTGTTACGAAATGTACAGGCGCGGAGAGATAGCTTCCCCGCAAAGCAGTTTTAGGGTTGCCATAAAATGACAAGGGAAGGACAGGGTTGCCACATTTGGCAAGAAATCGCCCATTTGGCGACAAAATTGGTGATATACCATGGACGGATGGAGAACCTTCTGGAAGCTATATAAACCTGCTGGTCCGCAGTCAGTTAGTGTGTGTGTCTCATCTAGTTAGTCCACGCGGAGACGATCGAGCTGACAGCCGGCCAGCGAGTGCCGAGTGGGTCGTCGAGTGTATCGAAGAGTCTTTTAGTATATCGCGGTTAGTGCAGAGCTCCGGGAACGGCTGAACCGAAGAGTAGGGAGTTGTGCTGTGTGGTCGAGTGCATCGCGAGTAGCGTGGAGAGTCTCGAGAGTACGTGCAGTTCCGAGAACGACCGAGCAGAGTCAGGAGCTGTACTCAGGTGCTTTGCAGTGAAGCTGACAGTGTGAAGACTGTGTCGCTGATTGTTCCAGCGAGTGTATAGTAGATCTTCGACGACTGTAAAACGTGACTTTGGAGCTTTCCTGATTAATATCGTCTAAATAAAGTGTGTTTCGATGCTTCATCAAGTGTCGTTGTCATACACTCCAAATCCACACGGTAACGTGAAGGAAGAAAATAACGAACGTGAAGGAAGAAAATAACGAACGTGAAGGAAGAAAATAACGAACGTGAAGGAAGAAAATAACGAACGTGAAGGAAGCAAATAACGTAACAACTGGTGTCGGAAAAGAAAAATGCAACAATACTCTACATTGACGTTTCATGCTTGTATAAATGAGAACATAGTGCAGTGGATCTACCTGTTATCGTTATTTTTGTATCTTGTGGAAATATATTCCCCCAAAGAATATGATAGATAAGCAACTAATGTTTGTGACACTGGCAATTGATGAGTACGTTGTAATGAACTATTACCTCGAGAGCTTTTCTTACTTCTTCCCTCTCCGTAGTTTAAACTTGGAATTACTGTGTCAATATATTTTACTTTGAATTCCTTCACATACCCTACGAATGCTTTTATGAAGGCGAACTAATATATGATATGAAAAAATTAAATTAATTTCGCATGTAATAATCACAAGAAAATTAAAATATTTTATGACCTACTATAAGTAGTTAACAGCACGTCGACAGCAGCTATGGGAATAGGAGGATGCGAGTTAGTTCTTCCTGGCACTGAGCCAACGCAATTTGATTTCCTCCCTTTTGCATGGAAAACTAATTACATTTAAAAGGCGCACTGTTTCAAAAGAGGTAAAATGATGTTCCTTTTAATGCCATTGACTACTATGGAAAAATAAATTTCAAAGTGGTAATGCATAAAATGTTAGGGGAGAAGCCTAGTCCTTCTAGTCCACTGACGGCTTGCCAGTGATAATTTGCACAATGCAGCATTATGCACAAACTTAGCACCATAATCCTGAAAAAGGATGTACATGAAGCCTTTAAGTGAGCCATATGACACCTTCTGCATTCAGAATGCCAAGTCTGTGATTTTGCTGAAGACGATGAAAACCATACGGAGTCCACCGCTATATTAGTACACTATAGTTCCCAAAGAAGCATGGCCTTATTTAGAGAGCAGCTGAAGTGCCTGCAGTCCCAACCAAAACTAAAGTTTCAGTTTATAAATAGCGTACAGTTACAAAAACACAGCTTTTAGATAAAAACCCATAACCTCCCCATTCCGAAATTACATCCTAGCTACATCACCGCATTTGAGATATAACCTGCAGTCACACTGATGAAAATGTCCGGAGAAGTCGAAAACCATCTGGAGGGATGCTTTGTGCATACCTGACTTGCAGTATAAGTACTTTTGCACGCATTTCTGGTTGCGGTGCATAAAATCAGAAAGTATTTATATACATATATTAATAATGTTAAAATTTTTAAGTTGAATAGAATCAAATCTGAGTATACAGTACGATAATGGAGACAAGCACTTTTTTTAACCAAGCACTTTTAAACAAGCCCATTCAAGATATTTCGATGAGCTAGTTTAAAAATTTGTAAAGCAATCAAATAAAATTTAAATGATAGCATTAAGAAAAGAGTAGCACTGAAGATCATTACATGTATTATTTTTATGATGCTTGTATTCTCTCAATATTTATAATTAATGCAACTTCAAAATATCATTTTTGAAATTAAAATTTATAAAAGTTGAATTGATTATCAAATCATCCCAATTTCTTATTTTCATGGAGATTAACCATGAAACTATAATTCTCAGCTTTGCATTTACAAAATACCAAGCATTTTCTTTACAGTATTTTTTCAGCAGATAGAAAGGCTATAGAGTGAATAAAAATGAAGCTTCTATTCTACAGTTATTCATTTATTTTTTCCTACATATATATTATTATAAAAAAGAGGACTTTGCATAGATCTTGATTTGTGCTTGACATGTTTGTTTAAAATTTCTGCTATCAGAAAGCATACATATTTAGTGCCAGTCTAACATATATATGAGCAGGGCTGTGGCGTCGGAGTCATGGAGTTGGAGTTGGGCAGATTTGGGGGTAAAAGGAATCCGACTCCAGTTTTTGTTGAACAGTTTGAATTTGAAATGAAATTAAAGTGAATTGAAAAAAATAATGACAAGTTGGGTTATTATTTTTATTTATGGATTACATTAATAAATAGTCATTTTCTATTTTATTGACATATTAATAAATAAATACAAGGATGGATGTGATATTTTCCATTAGTGATTAAACTGATTCATTAGTTACTTCATTTAGTTACAAATCTCACAGGTAAATTTAGGTAAGCAGCAATAGTAGCAGCAAGAACTCTCAAAACTGATGCCATTCTTAGGAAGTGAGCAGGAAAAGGAGCAATTATTGATCAAGCAATTCTATGGGGAAGTTCATATTTGATGATATAGAGGTTGTTAGAATTAAGAACGTTTTTAGAAGAAGTAGATAATCCTAATGTTTCACTAACAAAAAGACAGTGGAATGATCTTGCAGAATTGGAAACTCTTCTTTCTACACTGTATAATAGCCACCAAAAAAAAAAAAAAAAAAAAAAAAAAAAAAAAAAAAAAAAAAAGCTACAATTTGAAGAATTAACAGGAGGCGAGAATGGAACAATGTGATGTTTGTACTTTCTGAAATGTCATGTTTCTATTTTCTGGCAATCCTAAACCTGCTTTGTGGGAAGGCTATCCTACCGCAGTTGGGCAGTGGCAACAGTATGGTGTTGTAACATTTTGGACACTCAGACGCAAACAAACCCAGTGTAAAAGATGTACACTTTTAGTCTTCAACAGCTTTCTTTTCTTGCATATCCAGGTACCCTTCTGTTATCGGAACAGGATTCAGAAATGTATGCATGTATGTATGTATATACACACACAAACATACCTACGTACATATATGCATGCAAACATGAACACATACGTCCATGCATACTCGCATTTCTGAATCCTGTCCTGATATAACAGAAAAGTACTCATTTCTAAATTCGTACAAAAAGTGGTAGTACATTCACTAATTTTTCCATACCCCACAACGTTTCCATAATATGATTTAATATCCAAACATCCAAGAACAAAATGTGCAGGATTACGCATCTAAAACATACACAGAACAAAAAATGCATGATTGTTTAGCATGAAATTTTTAATACTTAAAGAAGTTGACGATAATCGGTCAAATTAAATCTTTATATTGTTTGAACATGCGAATACGCTAAGCTGACAAGTGCATGTGCACTGACCGTGCTCCTTGAACACGAAATACAAAGGTAGCCAAAATTGGCGTGCTTATCGCACAGAAAGTTTCGTCGCCAAGTAGCGGGATAAACAGTATTCCACTGCTTATTCCACCCTCATTTACTATTACACCGCACAATGTATTTAAAAACCTCTTGGCAAAGAAAGAATTTTAGTGCAAAAAGTTAATTTGTTAGATTAAAGATCGCTATCACTAGATTTATTATTTAAAGATAAGGTAATGTGAATAATGAATGTATGTTTCATTTCAAATTTTTAAACTTATATTTTAAAAACGTTTTCGCAACCGTGTGTGTTGCCGCATAGATACTTTTGGGAAGCATGGTGCATTGCCTCATTAATACTTTTTTGGTTGCTTTTCTATGGAAGTGTGGGTACTTGTAGAAATTTATTATTATAAATGAATTATTTAATCTAATTCTAAAAATATTAAAAATATTATTTAATCTTTTTACATTTCGGGGTACTTTTCTGTTAGAAATGAATTCGGTGCACATGTATCTATGCATATGTGTATATGTATGAGCATAGGCACACATACGTACGTACGTACATACATACATGCATGCTTGCAAACGTAGGTGCATACATGCATACCAACATACCTTTCTGAATTTTCTCGATAGCAGAAAAGTATCAATTTCAGTAAAGCTTTGTTCTGTTTTCATCTTTTTCAGATTCTTTCTTGAGATTACTTATAGATAAACGCTGAACACTAACTATGGAATTTTTAAAAGTTAAAAGGAATATTTTAATGAAAATTAATAGAAGTAAAGCATTGGCAACCTGCAAAACAATAATAATAATCATAGTAATTTAAAATTATCTTCATTCCCACGAAAAATTGCCTATTCATTGAGAAATTTGTAAAATTGACAATAAATATTTTGTTTGGCTATCTTTACAGCTCATAGCGCTGCCCTGCTCAAAAATAGTAATAAAAGAAGCATTTTCAAGAAACATGGGAAAAAAAAAAAAAAAAAAAAAAAAAAAAAAAACCTCTGTTGTTTACTACTGGAGGTGATTATTCAGATATAAACATTTCTTTAAAACAGACCTTTTTCTTTTGTTTGGTGGGCCTTCTGCCAAATAAATCAGTGAGATAGGTTGAGGCAGATTCAATTTTACGTCTGTGCATTCAGTTTTACAGATAGGAAAATATAGAAAAACTGAATTCTTTGAATGAATGTACTTTTCTAGTATTAAAATGAATTATCGTAAGATAACTATCACCCAAATACATCTTGTTTTTAGGGGTAGTATAGGTTTTTTTTAATTAGACCCAGGGAGATTGTTCCGGTTTGAATAGAATCTTTTCTCTGCTTCTGAATGGCAGCGTTAAAATCAGTAGAAGCGCATTGTTTTAGAGAACTCTAAAGTGGCAACAGTCTGAACTTTAGAACTTACTTTAGATTTATTTGATGCAACTGGAAGGCAGCTGATGAGATGTTAAATAAATTTAGATTAGATAATTTTGTTTTGGTATTCTAATAAATTCTCCCCCCCTTTTTTTTTCTTTTTTAAAGATTGAATGTTTATTTAAATAGAAATACCGCTGAACGAATTTAGATAGAGCATTTATATTTATTTTAGAACTTTTTTAGATACTCCGCGCCATTTGTCTATTGAATAGATATCATAAAATGATTTTTTTATTGGTTAAGAACACAGAGCATTTAATTGAAGCTTTTATTCTTTTGATAAATTCTTGCTTTTTATGTCGCCAAATTATATAATAGATTTGTTTTGATTCATCACATTAAGTGATTGCCTTGAAATATTTACAAACATGCGTACCTTAGTTCATCTCTGTCTGAAATAAATAGAAGATTAGACCTATTAACATTAATAATGCAATATAATTAGCAAAACGCATTATGAAGATTAGCTTATTTCCGGAATTCATCAGATATATCCCTTTTACTCATTTCCCTCTGAACTATTTTACGTACAATGCAGATGAAAGTGGCACTTGTTTTTTGTACTATATTTTATTTTGCTTGCGATTCTTAGGCGCTTCTGAAACACGTACTAACATTTTCTTTAAAGTATCCTCTCCTGTGGTGTTCTCTAGTTGTTTTCATACTAATGATTAGGTTGTAGCGTTGCGCGCCTCCAACTTGCACGCAACCAAGAGGTGACTGTTGAAACTGGATAAATGACAGAGTCTTGTTAAGGGTTTAAGTCCCTTTTTAGTCAACGTAATAAATTACAAGTGCGTGCTCTTGACGCTCACAAACTACGCCAACTCGGCGGTAAAATAAAAATAATAACCTGAAAAGAAACTAATGACAAGACTCTAACTACGAGGCTCTCTAAAAGTAACTAACCTCACCGCGTTTTACAATACCGCTGCTAATTCAGCAAACTTAAAGATCACTTGAACAATTAACAATTTTTCCAGGCAAGCACACAGGCCGAAACGCGGGGTTCTTCAATTTCTGGCTAACTACCTCCGCGCTCGTGAAGTAAGAACAGCACACCTCGAACTCGTTTCCTTTCTATTTAACTCAGAATACTTCCGCTGATAGTTTGAATCCTTGCGCGTTCTACTAAAATTTACATACTCTGGCATTGGCAGTTCCAGGGGAAAGTAAGGCTTGACAGGAAAGATAGTTTAAACTTAAAATAAATGTTAGTTAAAATAAATATAAACCCTACATTTGCCGCTGCCAGAATTTGGAAAACTTGGAAGCAGGTTCTACAAACGACCTGTTGTAAGTTTCTATAATTCTGAACTAACTCTCGAAAACCTCGTTTACACACACACACACACACACACACACACACACACAAAAAAAAAATCTTATGTAACAAATTGTATACTAAATTTCTGTGGATACTTATAACTCTCTCTTCTTACAGCAACTTTTCCTGGACTTCATCAATCAATCTTGTGCTTTTCCTTCCAGCATCTGGAAGGAATAAATATAATAAATATCAGTATCTTTCTAAATACATTATAATTTACACTTTCTGGACACAATAAATATTTGTTTTTAAACGATTCGTTTTCCTTAGTTATTGCTTAATTCACATTCATTCAATTTTTCAAGCATTAATTTAACTTTACCCTGGCTCTCCACCATGTGTGGTGTCAAACGGGAATATTCGTGTTTTAGTCTTACAGCACTTCTCCTAACCACCATGATTTGTTAGACTTCAACGACCAAATAGACACACCTTACTCGACATTCTACAACTCGATGAGCTACTTTAACATTTTTAAAAATTCAAGTGTAGGTGGAGAACCCTACAAAACACATTCATTCTAACTTCCCCCTCATTCATCTTTACATGCAGGCTTTCGCTCTAAAGCATGACTTTATCTACAATTTAATACTTAAATTTTAAATTCATTGCTTTTGAGCATTTTACTTTTAGCATCTAAAATTTTATGCTTCTAGACTAAATTCTGCTTTTACATAACATTCAAGTATTTACGTACATTTACAAAATTTTAATACATATGATTTTTACAATTTACCATAAAATGAATAAGAGAAAATAAATTTTTACTTTACTCATTCTTCGCCCAGCTGGCGGCACTGAAACTAAAATTCTTATTAATACAAGAATACGAAGTTATTTTTTGTCTTCGGCCACATTTTTGGCTTTAACATAACAGAATTAGTCTTTCGACCAACAGAAAATGCTTGTTCTTAGCTTTTATACTTAAACAATATAATACTTTTGCCTTAGCTAAATAAAGTAAAATAAAACTAAGTCTCAACCGAGACATATTGACTTTCGTCAAAACATAGAACTTCGTACTTATGCATAACATTTCGGAACAAAAGAGAAAAAAAAATTTATAGAAGATTTTAACTTATCTTTGAGTTTTCGATGATTGAAACTCCGTCATTCTTTTCTGGCAATATTGTTCCCAAGTTATAGGTTTCATGGACGTCAATCTTCTCCTTACTGACCTCCGAGTGTCGTCCACATTAGTTTTTCTTTTGCGTCCTCTGCATGCTGGCTTCTTGGCGGAGTAATCGTCGGGTTGTTATCGTTTCCGTTTTTCCATGGGACGGCTGGTCTTGACGTCCTCCGGTCTGGAGTCCTTCTTGAATTTCTTCTGTTGTTCCTGGTATTTTTGTTCCTCCTGCTGCCGTTTCAGTTTCCGGAACGGCGGCCTTGCTGGCACCTGACTCTCTGGCCCTGGGAGCGTTCTCCTCGACGTATAATTTCTCCAGCGACACGTTGTAGGTGGTGTTTTTCTCTTTACCACGGTTTCTTTACGCGGTGCATCTGCCTTCTTGTTTTTCTTAAATGCTGGAGTTTGAAAGTTTTTATTTTTTCTTTTTGGTACCGTCGTCCGGGTTGTAGAAGGGTTAGGTCTCTCTTCAGTTCTCTGCTTCTTGGGTGGTGGAACAGTTGTTGTTATTTCTGGACCTTCTACTTCGTTTAGACTTGAGTCCTGCAAGAAACTTTTAAGGATTTCAAAATCATTTGGATTATAGTATTTTTTCACCTGGTCGGGACTTGCTTTACAGATCTCCCCTCTCTCGTTCTTAAGATATAATACGACACCTTTGATTTCCTGAATTACATAGGGGCCTTCAAATTTTGGAGCTAGCTTTGCCGTATAATTGTCTGGGGCACTTGATAAAGAAAATTTTCGCTTCAATACTTTATCGCCAACTTTAAAATCTGTTTCACGGCGTTTTCTATCATAATATGCTTTTTGCTTATTTCTTGCCGTATCCGAGCTTTTAAGCGCCTGATCAATAAGTTTTTGCACCTCTTTCTGTTTAAACTCTTGCTCTTTTTGTCGCACAAAGAATAATTTATCTAAAGGCGTAATTAACTTTCGGCCTAAAAATAATTCTGCTGGGGTTTTTCACGTAGTATCGTGATTTGCCGTTCTTAAAGCATAAGCTAATTCATTTATGTAGCCATCCCAGCGCTTGTGATGTGTGCTCACGTAACTGCGAATTATTTTTACTATGTTTTTATTCACTCTTTCTGCTATGTTTGCCTGTGGTCTATACGGAACCATTTTGATATGGCGTATGCCAAGTCCATTGCATATGTTTTCAAATATTTGACTAATGAATTGTTTTCCGTTATCGCTAATGACTTTTATCGGTGCACCGTATTTTAAAATTTATCTGTGTAAGAATGCATCTGCGACTGTTTTGGCTGACGCGCGTTTAAGTGGAACAATTTCTGTCCATTTTGAAAAATGATCTACTATTACTAAAAGAAAACGATTTTTATTTAACTCGCTCTGGGGGAAGGGACCAAGAAGATCTATGCCTAAAATTTCATTCGGAAATGTAGCACGAATGCTATTTAAGTACCCGGCCGGGCTGTAATTAATATCATTTATTAACTGACATTGATTGCAGGACCTGACATACGCCGTTACTATTTTGTATAATTGCGGGAAATATACCGCATCGCGTACCCTTTTTAAAGTCTTTCTGACCCCTAAATGACCCGCTGTTTTCGCGTCGTGTAATTCCTTCAAAATGCTTAATCGA
The DNA here is from genome assembly GCF_044657685.1 of Stegodyphus dumicola. Lineage (NCBI taxonomy): Eukaryota > Metazoa > Arthropoda > Arachnida > Araneae > Eresidae > Stegodyphus > Stegodyphus dumicola. The sequence continues at coordinate 156,017,397 of NC_140768.1, read as the reverse complement.
AGCGAGGCTGGGATGACTGGTTTGTACTCAAGATTTTCGTTTGTTGTTTTCGTATAAAATAATAAATTATCTATTATTTCATAGTTTTCTGCTCTATTTCTTATCGCATCGATATCTGTGTGCTCAAAGCTTTCGGGGTCTTTCAAATATGCATAGATATTTCCAAATTCAGGATCAGCTTTCAGTTCAGTGATAATCGTATCTCTAGAATCTAAAATTTTTGAAGTCAACACAGCGCATTTAAGTTCATTTCCTTCATGGTCCAGTTTTATACGAGAAAGTGCGTCAGCTACATTGTTTTCCTTACCCGGTTTATATTTTATTCTGATATTATATTCTTGGAGTTTTAAAGCTCATCTTATTAACCTGGGCGTTAGGTTTTTCCCCAAGTAAAGTCTACCAACAGCCGCATGATCCGTAAAAACTGTTACTGGCGCTTTGCCGAAATAAACTCGAAATTTGTGTACAGCCATTAATACGGCTAATGTTTCTCTTTCTGTAGCTGTATAATTCCTTTGTGTCTGATTCAACGTTTTACTAAAAAATGCCAGAGGATGGCTATTTTGCATAAGAATCGCACCCACCGCATAGTCTGACGCATCTGCTGCAATTTTCAGGTTTTCGTCCCCCTCCGGGAATTTTAAAACAGGGGCATTGATGAGCGCTTCTTTTAATCTTTCAAACGCTGCTTTGCTTCCGCTGTCCACGTAAATTTACCTCTCTTTCTTTTGATTACTAAGAGTGGTTCAACAATATTAGCGAAATCTTTTATGAAAGACCGATAGTAAGAACATAACCCAAGGAAAGAAGAAAGTTTCTTGGCGGTGTTGGGCGGTGGGAAATTCTTGATGGCTTTTATTTTTGAATCTTGCGTTTCTATACCCTTTTGCGAAATTTTATAACCGAGATATTTAAGTTCTTTAGTTGCGAACTTGCATTTTGAGGCGTTAATTGTAAGACCGGCCTCTTTTAATAATTAAAAACTTGTTCTAGATCATTAATGTGTTGTTCCAACGTACTACTCGTTATAATTATATCATCTAGATAAATTAAAGTTGATTTTCCTAGGACAGGCTTTAGAACAATGTCCATAGCTCTCTGGAATGTTGATGGGGCTCCACACAACCCAAAGGGCATGCGTAAAAATGCATAAGTGCCCGATTTTGTTCTAAACGCGGTTTTATGTATGTCTTCGGGTCTCATAGTTATTTGATAGTAGCCGGACGTTAAGTCCAAAGTAGACATGTATCTTGTCGATTTGATCTGTCTAATAATTTCCTCTATAACCGGGAAAGGGTAAACTGGGAATTTAGTAATACTATTTAGTTTTCTGTAATCAATAGCAAACCTCCAAGCCCTTTTATCCGAAGGAGGAAACTCGTTTTTTCCTACATAGTACGACTGGACTCGCGTACTCACTATTTATGGGCGTTATTATTTTATTCTTTAACATCTCCTGAATATGTTCTTCGATGATTACGTCTTTTTGTTTGTCATAGCGGTAAGGTTTAGTCCTACAAGGTTTTTCGGCAGTTAATTGTATCTTATGCGTAACTATTTGACAATTTCCCGGCTTTTCTGAAAACAAGTTAGAAAAATTACTCACCACTTGCTGGATAGCTTGCCTTTCATGGTCATTCAGATGGCTAAGGTCCACTTGCGGTTTCTCCACAGGTTCCACCACCCTCTGGTCCATCTCCAGTACCACGGAACTGTCTTGAAAATTTAGCTTGGCCCTCGCGGCCCTTAAAAAGTCCATACCTAAAATAAGAGTATTTTGCAGATTCTTCACTACAAAAATTAATACTTTGAGGCTTTCCTCTTTTACCTGTATGTTTAATGATAATTTCCCGATGCAGTGACATGTTTTTCCTTGCGCCGCTATAATTTCCGTATTTTTGGTTTTAAATAATCGTACCCTATAAAAATTCTTTTTGAAGAAATTTTCGCTCATAAAATTTCTTTCTGCTCCTGTATCGATGAGGGCTTCTACTGGTACATCGCCAACCAGGACTTGTATAATTGGTAGATGTGAGTTTTTTACGATGACCGTATTTAAATGTCTTTTTGAGGGTTTTTTTTAAAACTTCCGGGGTCTGGACCCTCCCTTTCACAGGCCCCTCTACTCGTTTAAAGCTTTCCTTTCAATTTGTGCCTTGTGGGTACGCGGATGTTTATTTTCGAATTTTCTTTTTGGGCCTTGACCTTCGAGTTTCGATGAGTTAGCTTGATAGCTCTTTCCCCCATAAGAGCGATTTCCATTTCTGGTTTCCTCATTTGAAGATTTCCTTCGGGTACTTTGAGAATACGTTGCCCCTCTAGCTTTTTCCGCTATTCTGCGATTTTGAAACTTCACCGCCAATTCGAAGAGCTCCTGCAATGTGCTTGGGTTTCTAATTTCGAAGTAGTCTTGAACAGCGGGTAACAATCCTGGTAAGATTATTTCAATAATCTCCGCATCGGGTTTCTTCCCATACAGCATAGCCGTCAGCTTATTTTTTCGTAGAATAAAGTACGTCAATTCTTCTATAACCCGTTGATAGAAACTATATAGTTCGGCTTCCAGCCTTGCTCGATCTTTCACTATGGGGAAGGCCTTTACTAACGATTTTTTGAAATTTTCAAATGTATATGTCTGGCTTCCAAATTCCAATAATAAAAATTTGCCTATATTTTCCACCATAGCGCGGCCTGTCCTCTTAGTGCGGATGTGGCGATGGCAACTTTTTGTCTTTCAGGCACAGGGTAGAGCTGAAAGTGATTTTCTAGGCCTTCTAGAAATATCGCCACCGAATTTTTTCCGTCGAAATTGACGTTTGGCTTAATTGACGCTCTCAAAGTCTGGACCAGATATCCAAATCCTTCCAATTGGCTTGTCATTTCTTGGTGTTGTCCAGCGGCTTCCATCCGATTTTCGGCCATTTCAGTTCGATAAGTGCTCGGGCGCCAATGTAGCGTTGCGCGCCTCCAACTTGCACGCAACCAAAAGGTGACTGTTGAAACTGGATAAATGACAGAGTCTTGTTAAGGGTTTAAGTCCCTTTTTATTCAACGTAATAAATTACAAGTGCGTGCTCTTGACGCTCACAAACTGCGCCAACTCGGCAGTCAAATAAAATAATAACCTGAAAAGAAACTAAAGACAAGACTCTAACTATGAGGCTCTCTAAAAGTAACTAACTCACCGCGTTTTACAATACCGCTGCTAATTCAGCAAACTTGAAGATCACTTGAACGATTAACAATTCTTCCAGGCAAGCACACAGGCCGAAACGCGGGGTTCTTCAATTTCTGGCTAACTACCTCCGCGCTCGTGAAGTAAGAACAGCACACCTCGAACTCGTTTCCTTTCTATTTAACTCAGAATACTTCCGCTGATAATTTGAATCCTTGCGCGTTCTACTAAAATTTACATACTCTGGCATTGGCAGTTCCAGGGGAAAGTAAGGCTTGACAGGAAAGATAGTTTAAACTTAAAATAAATGTTAGTTAAAATAAATATAAACCCTAGAAGGTTCTGTAATTGTATAATAGTGCTTATTCTGGTAAATACAATTCAGGAATGTCAATGAGATAATGCAGTTTTCGATTAATTTCATCTGCCCTGGAAAGTGGTAAATAATCAACAAGCGGTAAATGATCGTGGAATTCCTTTAAGCTGCTACAGGATATTCGTAATTCTATGTGGATTTTTTAATTTTATGCGGAAAAATTGCTCATTCATGCATCTGTTTCATAAAAATGTGTGTACTGTCTAAACTTTTCTGTCTCTTGATAGAACTGTAATAAAAAGTTTGGGATTTGAAATAATTCAGTGCAGATTTCATTATTTTGAAGTTCTGTATTTTAAGTACTTATCAGGTTAGTTAAATCTGATATTAAATAGATAAATAAAATTAAATAGATATAAATTAAATAGATATTTTGGTTTATGTTGTAATTTCTGTTTACAAGGTCGAAAAAATTTACAAAATATTCTATTTGTGTAAATTTAAATTTTGATTTCAAACGTATATTTAATTATATTAGAAATTTACTATCACTTCTGCTGCATTTAGGCTCAATCATGAAAATAGTTTTAAATGTGTTATTGGGAATATAGGCGCATTTTGTCGAAATGTTAAAGAACTTTAAGATGTATTGAAATAGCTATACACATTGTGGTTCCTCGGAATCTAATATAAAAGAGAAATATTTATTTATAATTTTATGTGAAATGAAACGGATGGGTTTACATTAGCGTAAAATTATAATTTTCATGAAATTTATGAAAATGTAGTCAAATGAAGAAATGGATTATTTTGAGCCTACGTTTAAACTCGCAAGCATATTTGGAATGACATTTTTTAAAAACAGTAATTCTCAATCCGCAAGATTCCGAAAATTCAAAATAATTTTTGACATATTTATTAACACGTTGGCCTTAACTTCAACATTATCAGCAATGATAATTCCGTATGTAAATTTGTATTTATATGGATCATCATTCAATGTTAGAAGAATAATGGAAACTATAGAGAGATCAGGTTCCCTAGTGATTCAATTTCATATGATTATTTATCAAACAAGGATACATTCATTTATCAATAAATTGAAACAACTGAATGAAACATTTTCTCAAAGAAGACATATAGAAATTCCTAACTATTCTCGCGTTCAGATTTGCTTTATATCTCTGTTTGGTTTCATATATTTATTTTTTATGAATTATAACTTGTACCCGTATTGGCAAGTGGAGCTTTCAAATACTGATTCGATGAGAAATAAATCAAACATTTCTTCAAACGTAAGCGTTTACTTAGAGTATATCTCTGTGCCGTTGGAAATGATTTCAGAACTATTTTAGTAGTTTAAATATGCAACTTGTCTTTTATTTTGCTGTAATGTCCATATCTTTCTCAAAAACATGATTAAAATCTACACTAAGAGCATAATGGATGATTTTCAAGTAATATGTAGTATCGAATTGTTCGAAATTTACATGCAGATGTTCAGCTTTTTTGCCTTGTGTGTGAATGAAGCTAATGCCGTTCTTTCTTTTTATACTTTTTTATTGTATGTGATGCCCGTTTCTGGATTCTTTAGGTGTCTCGCAAGATTTTACCTTTACTAAAAGTCTGGACTTCATATCGAATGTGGTGTTTTACATTATGTTTTCACTACTAGTTTACTTTTCCATCAGTTATACTGCGTGTACTGCTGTAACGGCAGGAGAAAGGTTAAAAGATAAAGTTCCGGAAATTTCGATAAGGGCTTTGAAGCGTTGCGACAACCCAGGCAGTTTAAGTTTAATAACATTTTTAATTTTGACTGAATGTCTGAGATCGTTTAAAGTAGTTTTTACTGAATGGGGTATGTTTAAAATAACAAAGAGCTTCATTTTGCAGACTAGAGGGGCTGTTGTTACGTATGATGTAATTTTGTTTGAAAGCTTTTGAAGTTAATCTTAATGCAAGTATTTTGATGTTTTGTATAAAGCAAAATATTCATCGTCAAATCAGAATTCTTTGCATTCTAGAAAATGCTTACTGTGTACGCGTAAAAGCATAAAAACTGTAGCATTTTTATCTGTAATGAATATAAGCATTTTATAGAGGAGTAACATATGTAATAACTTACTTAATCTTCTATTATCGGTGGTTCTTGTGTTCTATTGGTCAAACAAAGACACTTTCCCTTAACTAAATCTATTTAATGAAGAGAAGACTATGTACAAATATTATATACAGATTACAGGATAATTGGTTTATACCTTTCTCAGCCACTTTCATCAACCGCTCAACCCTCTCTGCTGAAAACTCCTAATTAGCTAAACACACGGGCGGCGCAGCGCCCTCTACCTCTTTTTTCTACATCACTTCCCACCTGCACTCTTTAATAAGAGTACACAAACTTACTTACACAACAATATCAACATTAATTAATAATGGATTAATACTAAATAGTACGACATATACAAATGAATAATATAAAAGAATAATCTATACTAGTATATATCAAAGCCACAAATGAACATAATAATTAATAATATAATAAAAACTCAATAATATCAAATTTCTATCTAAATTAAATCTCGAAAGGATATAACATCTGGATCGATCTTCTGAATTGTCCTTTGGGCGTGCGAACGAGGCACAGTCGAACATGTCCATCTCTTCGTATAATCACGTTGTAAGGATCTTAAGTTTTACTAACGTTTATTTTTATTTTAAATCTTTACTATCACTTCTTATTTTCTACTTCCGGCCAGAATTAAAAGCTTTAACTTATTTATGCAAATTTGTCTTGCGAACGCCAAGTACTTAAGTTGTGGCTTTTTGCCAAGCAAGAGAGAGGAAGGAGTGATTAGGAGCAGGCCGCTTGCCATAGCAGTTTTACTCAGTTGCTGGTTGCCTTCAAGGCCAGAGGTTTAATCCTCTTTATAATTTTAAACATATCGTAGTGTTAACAGTTCTCTGTACTACATACGGCCTTTCTGTTAATATACGGCCAATCTTCAAGTAGGCATTTGTTTATTAATCCAAAGTTAGTTTAGTTAGGGTTTAGTTAATATTTTTATATTCTTACGTTCAGACCACAAGTGGTTGGTCTCTGTATTCCGAAGTCCGAAAATCATTGTAAAGAGAGAAAAATAAAGGGTTTCGTATACCCTTCCTGTGTATCTTGTCTACTTCCCACATTTATTGAACATAGCTTTAGTAAGCTCCCTGTTCCGAGTCAGGTCATTTAATGTTCCCAAAGCAAGTAAGGAGGAACACTGAACCTGATAGTGGCGCCCGACGAAGAAGAATAACCATGGCCGAGTTTCAAGAAGAACCTGTGCTGTCTGCAGAAGCGGCTCAGAATCCAGAAATACCAGCTGCCGCCCTGGAAGGATTTGGTTACATCGTCCAGACCATGCGCGCATCGATGAAACCAGAAGCAACATTTAATGGAAACTCACCGGTAACCAGTTTTTTGGAAAAATTGGATGACCACTTCAGGCTGTATCCCGTGCATGAGTTCCAGAAAGTCACATTAGCTACCAGCGCTTTGAGGGGCCAAGCGCTTAATTGGTTCAAATGTATAGGCAGAAGTCTCTTGGGTCAAGCGGGAAGTCCCACCTATACTTACGAAAATTTCAAGACTGCTTTAGTAAAAGCCTTCCCTGTCGTAAGGGATCGTGCAAAATTAGAAACGGAACTTTTCAGCATATACCAGAAACGAATTGAAAATCTCTCAAGCTTTATTTTAAGAAAAATTCACGTCTTCAAACTCTTGTATGGAAACCGTCCAGATCCTGAGATAATTCAAGTGATTTTGCCGAAGTTACTTCCCCAAGTACAAGACTTTATTGAATTAAGGAATCCGACTACACTGGAAAAGTTATTTGAGCTAGCAATCCAGTTTGAAAGTAGAAGAACGGCGGACATTGAAAGAAGACGCCAATATCAACAACGAAACCAATTTGGTGAGCCAAGACCACAGCAAAGTCAAGCACACGGCTACGGAAGCAAAGCGAATCAGTGGGCAAGGAAACCCGAGCATTCAAAAACAGCCGGCGAAAGTCGACAGTTCAATAGCAACCTAGGAAAAAAGTCTCAATGCCAGTGGAAAAAGAAGGAAAGCACGGAAAGGAAAAATAATTTAAACTAAAACGGATTTCTGCTGACGGAAGGGTGCGGAAATCCGAAGGCCAAGAAAACGCCTCTTCCTACAAGTTAAATACAGTAATGGTGAAAAATCTGACTCTTCCAAAGATTGAAGTGTTGGTGAATAACATCCCAGCCACCGCACTCCTGGATACAGGCGCGCAGTGTTCCTGTGTGGCAGAAGATTTTTTTAGGAAATATTTTCGGAAATACCGCATATATAATTCGGATAATACGACAGTGTTAGCTGCGCAGGGAGAAAGATGCAAGTGCATAGGTAAATTACCGCTATACGTTCGTATCAAGGACCAACAAGTAAAGATTATGTTTTTTATAGTAAAGAATTTGCAAGCACATATCATCTTAGGGATAGATTTTCTCTCAGAGGCAGAAGCAACGCTGGATTTTAATGAAGCGTCCTTTAAGCTGACAATGAAACCAGTTCGAGAAGAAAAAACGGAACCACCAATATTAAACCTTGACCACCTGCCTAAGGAAGAGCAACAAAAAATCCGACACGTGGTAAGTGAATTTGCTTCGTTATTTAGTGATATTCCAGGATTTACTCAAGTTACTAACCATAGTATCGACACCGAAGATTCACTGACAGTTCGCCACAAACCATACCGATATGATAAGAATAAAGAAAAAATTATAGAGTGGCACATTAGAGATATGTTACGTAAAAAGATCATAACGCCCATCTCAAGTAGTTATGCTAGCCCGGTTGTTTTATGTAAGAAAAACAATGACTATCCAGTAACACATTAAAAAAGGTGGCGTTTTGCGATTGACTATCGTAAATTAAACTCCATGACTAAATATCCGTTATATCCGTTACCTATTATTGAAGAAATTCTAAGGAACATAACTTCTACCAAATACATGACGACTTTAGACTTAACGACTGGTTATTTTCAAATAGGGGTTAGACCGGAAGATGTGCCTAAGACTGCTTTTATAACCAAGTGTGGCAGTTATGCATTCCTGCGTATGCCGTTTGGCCTTTCAGGGGCACCGGCAACATTCCAGCGATGTATGGACATTGTGCTAAGGACTGTTCTTGGAAAGTCCACATTTATCTATTTAGATGATATCATTATTACTAGTGATAGTCTGGACCAACATGTACAGGATTTAAGACAGGTGTTTTCATTATTAAATGAGGCCGGTCTAAAAGTTAATGTCGAAAAGTGCAAATTTGCAGCCTCTGAATTAAAATACTTAGGTTACAAAATATCTCAGAAAGGAATCGAGACAGACGAATCAAAAATAATTGCTGTGCAAAAGTATTCGCCGCCAAACACGGCGAAGAAGCTCTCTTCTTTTCTAGGACTTTGTTCATATTATAGGTCCTTTATAAAAGATTTTGCAGCTATTGCTGAACCATTGTTAAAATTAAAAAGGAAAAAGGCAAGATTATCGTGGACGGCCGAAGTGAATAGTGCTTTCGAAAAATTAAAGCAAGCATTTAGAAATTTCAGCGGATGCTTCGGATTATGCGGTAGGAGCGGTACTTTCGCAAAATCAGCAGCCCGTGGCATTTTTTAGTCGAACTTTAAATCAAACACAAAGAAATTATTCCGCGACCGAGAGAGAGGCACTTGAAGTTCTGTTAGCTGTGCAAAAGTTCCGAGTCTATTTTGGAAGGGCGCCAATAACAGTGTATTCTGATCATGCGGCGGTAACTAGATTGTACTCAGGAAAAAACTTATCCCCAAGGTTAATAAGATGGGCACTCAAGTTACAAGAGTATAATCTGGTAATCAAGCACACCCCGGAAAGGAAAATATCGTAGCAGATGCCCTATCCAGAATAAAAATAGATGAAGAAGGTAATACTGTAAGGGTGGCAATGCTCACAGCATGTACAATAAATTCCCGAGAAACTGTAATAACCGAACTGGGTAAGGATCCTGAATTTAGAAACATTTATGAGTATTTAAAGGATCCTGAAAATTTTAGCCACCAAGATATTGTGGCGATAAGAAATAGGGCGGCCCATTACGAACTAATAGATGGTCTATTATTTTATACAAAAACTACAAATTCCAACAACGAATTTCGACCTGTTATCCCAGCTAGTCTTAGATTAAATATCCTGCAGGAGTTACACGACTGCCCTTTAGGTTCTCATGCTCGTATTCGAAAAACTATCTAACGCGTACGCGAAGCAGTCTATTTTCCTGAACTGCAAAAGTTAACAAGGGCGTATGTCCAGTCCTGCCCAACATGTCAAGCAGTTAATTATATTAATTTCCGCCCGGCCGGGTTTCTAAATAGCATTAAATCCGAATTTCCAAATGAAATAATTGGCATCGATTTATTGGGCCCTTTCCCAAAAAGTCAGTTAAATAAAAGTCGGTATCTCCTTGTTATGGTTGATCATTTTAGTAAGTGGACCGAAATTGTTCCCTTAAAACGAGCCTCCGCGAAATTAGTTACTGATTCTATTTTAAATAAATACATTTTAAAATACGGGGCGCCCCTAAAAGTTATATCGGATAATGGTCCTCAATTTGTAAGTAATATATTTGAAGACATGTGCCAAAAATTGGGCATACGTCATTTAAAAATGGTCCCGTATTGGCCGCAATCAAATATAGCGGAACGGGTCAATAGAAATATAGTGAAAATTATCCGTAGTTATGTTAAAAATTTTCATAAAATCTGGGATAACTATGTCAATGAATTAGCTTTCGCCCTTAGGACCGCAAAACATGATACAACGGGCAAAACTCCTGAGTTATTTTTAGGCAGAAAGATTATAACGCCGTTAGATAAATTATTTTATGTTCAACAAAGAGCCCCAGAATTTAAAATGGGTGATATAGAAAAATTAATTAAAGAAGCAAAAAAGAACACTGAAGTAGCACAGAGAAAACAAAAACTTTATTACGATATGAAACGACGGGGAGTAACTTATAAAGTAGGAGATGAAGTGTTAAAAGTTAAGCATTCACTTTCTTCAGCACCAGAAACCCCATAACACAAGACATCCTCAGGATATCCTATTTAAGTCGCAATCTCCCGGGAACCTCAGGATATCCTGAGGATGTTGATTCTCAGATATCCTGAGGACTTCTTAAGTCAACATCCTGAGGATGTCCTGTTCAAGTCGTAATGTCCCGGGATATATGAAGATCTCCTGAGAATGTTGTTTCTCAGATATCTTCAGTACTTACTTTTTATGGAAGCTCATATCTGAAAATATTAAAGTAACCTTGTACCACACGCAAGTCATGTTATAAGAATCGAAATCTTACTCTATGCATTACCTATTCTGCATATGAAAATTTAATTGTTATGCTTACACTGGATTTCGTCTTGTATATGTTGGCTGTAAATATTAAGTAATAATATTTTCAAATTTTTGTTTTTGTTTCACAGTGCCTATTGATCAGAGAACTTTCTTACAAGTTACAGGCACGTGCTTTCATCCGTTTCTGAGTTTCATATTGAAAGTGTGTTTACGATTAAATTCTAATTGCTACATAATATATTTTGTAAACATTATTTTAGATACTTTTCTAATATCTTTGAACACAAATATTATGTAAGTTACAGGTTAACTCAGAAAATCTTTTACGAAGACATTTATCCTATGAACAGATGGGCATGATGTGCATCCATGCCTTATATGGCATTCGAACTTGAGCCCTTCTGTACGGCAATCGGTCAATATAATCACTTACCTGTCTCTGAGGCACTAATCAGAAATATCAATTATAAAAGTATTCTATTAAATTCACCGATAGTTCTTAGCATAGAAATAACTATACTTTGAAACTGCAAAAGAAAAAAAAATACTTTTTGATCTGTTACACTATTATATTAGTAATGAATGATGTTTAGTGCTGTGCAGTAATAAGTAACAATATTTTTTTTTTTTTTTTTTTTTTAACAAACGAAATTTTAGTTTACAGACGCAGTTAAAAACTAGTCTGTACGAGGTTTAACTTGCTTTAATTTGAATTTATAAACAGAAGAATAATTTTATTGGGCTAAAAAATTCATTGCAGTTTCTTCGTTCATTTTCTGGTAAGTTCTTTAATAATGAGAATTAGTTTTTCAAAGCGACTGAGGTAAGAAGTAACTTATTTTTTACCTCTCTGTAATAGGAAAATAAGGTTTGAGAATGGGAAGAACTAACATTGAGTTCTTACTCTCCTCAAACCTCACTTTGCTACCTCTTTAACCATACAAATATTCGGTCTCTGCTAAACAAAGCGCGAAAAAAATATATCCAGCGCTCTGCAGTCTTATACGTTATGCCGACAATGCTACATGACTCCTCATAATTTAACAATAATTGCTGCTTTATTAATTTATTTGTAACATCCAGAAAATGCAGTAAACACGTTTCTTCAAGGTATATAACACAAAGTTAAATGTTGTTATGAAAACTCAAAATTAGATAACGGATTAAATAGATGTTCAAACTTTAAATTAAAATGATTTAATTTTTAAATTAAACGCGTTCTTTAAACTCAGCAGTTTTATTACTTTATTTTATACTATAAATAACAATTGAAGTTGAAAATCTTCAAAAAAATTGAAGTTGAAAAGTTTTGATCATCATTATCATTGGTCGTAAAACCGCTTTTCAAATTTTCTTTGCTTTTGAGAAACCGAGCTCTGCTCAGAATGTAACACCTCTGAGCACTTTTTCTGTAGCCGATGCCCCAAGAAGATTTCTCTTTTGTTAACGTGGCAGATTTATGTGTCATACCTTCCCTTCTTTTGTATCCCCCTACAAGGGAAACATCCCTTCACATCCCTTCCCCCTTCATAACAAAGTCGCAAAACGCCCCCAACGGTTTTAATTGCTCCGTAATAGTGATATCCTTGAAGAACCCCACAAAGTGGAAAGTACACGTACTTACTTTCTGATTTCCAGAATTCAGCTATTCTGCTAAACGTTAATAGCCGTCGTTCCAAATTCTCTTTCAGTTACGAACTGACTTGCTGACGCTTGCAAGCGTTACATTGACAGAGTGTGAAAAGTAAGTTTCTAAATGTTTCCTTTATTCTACAAAAATGATCAAAACTAAAAAAAAATTATCTCAGATATCTAAAAGACGGATTTACAGCACAATAAATCAACGTATATTATCGGATTCGTCAGAAGATGAAGTAGTATTTAATTATGAAAAAGGACTGTGTCGAATTTTCGCGCTAGCAAATATTCTTTAAGTTCCATTTCAAACTGTGATTCGGAATATGAACTTTTATGTCTCAAGAAGAACTGACTGATGACGATTACCAAAACGATTATCCCATTTTAAGGAATATTCCAAATATAGGACTAATAAATATTCCGTTAGACTTTATGTTCCTTGTGTGCTTAGGAGTAGTACAAAAAATGATTACTATTAGGATAGGCGGAGGCACCTTACAAGCACGATTACCACATAAAAATGTTGAACTAATTTTTTTTTTTTTTTTTTTTTTTTTTTTTTTTAAATGACCAGTTTTTAAAGCCTTATGTACCAATTGAATTTGCAAGAAAACCAAGGAACCAACTCTAAAAGAATTGAAACACTGGAAAGCTACAGAATACCGTCAGTTTTTACTGTACACTAGCCCACTTTTTTTTTTTTTTTTTAATTTAACAAAAAGCGACATGATCATTTTTTACTACTTCATATTTCGATTAGACTCTTATATAAAATACAGAATCAGACAGCAATTGATGAATACGCACAGTCTCTATTAAAACTCTTCGTAGTAAATTTTGGGCTTTATTATGAAAAACAGTATATTGCTCATAATGTTCACGGCCTACTGCATATTTGCGAAGATGTAAAAATGTGTGGGCCGTTAGATAATTACAGTGCATTTAAATTTGAAAGCTATATATCTTCTATTAAAAAATTGATTAGAAAATCTTCCGCTCCATTACAGCAAATAGCAAGACGAACTCATGAACTGTTTAATCATATTGTAATAATGGTTCAATCAACATAACCGACTTAAGTTCAGAATTTCAAAATTTACAAACATCTGGTCCACTACTTAAAGGTTATTAAATGCTTAATTTTATTATTGAATTTTGAATACAAATTAACTGAAGTCAGAACTGAATTTGTAGAGTAATTTAATTATGAATATATCGAAGAATTCAGTTTTGGGCTATTGAATGGTTAAAAATGATCGAAAGATTTTTAATACTTTAAAGCAAAATTTTCTCTTATAATATTTTGTATTAATAATTCATTTCAAGTCTCTTGCTAGATATATTTACAAATTATTAAATAAATTGAAATTCAAATTAGAAAATAAATTGTATAAATATTCTTAACATTTCTTATTTTTCCATAGTAACCACAGATGGAGGACCTGAGACTGTCTGTGGAAAATAAGCAAGTTTCAGGTTATCACAACACCTTCACACACTTTCACTGGAATATAAAGAAGTTTTCTGGGGATATACTGGATGTAACATTAAGCAGTTGAGAATATGTATTTAAGAGGTTAAAGGGATATTGTAACTAGTATTTCAAATCCCTGATAACATCCCATACGCTGTCGGTGGAACCTAGATAGGATGTCCTAAGGATATACTGGGATGTGACATTAAGGACTAGGGAGGATGAGTTTAGGAGGAAACTGGGTTATTACGGGATGTCCTGAGGATGTAGTAAGTAGGACTTTAAATCCTAATAACATCCCATACGCTGTCGATGGGACATAGATAGGATGTTTCTAGGATATAATGGGATGTGTTTAGGAGGTTAGTGGGATATCCCGGGATGTCCTGAGGATGTAGTAAGTAGGAGTTCATATCCTAATAACATCCCGCACGCTGTCAATGGGACTTAGTTAGGATGTCCTGAGGATATCCCTGGATGTGACATTAAGCACTCGGGAGGAGGTGTTTAGGAGGTTCGCGGGATATTCCGGGATGTCCTGAGGATGTGCGCATATCCCGCGAGCAACATCCTCGGGATATCCCAAGGATGTTTTTGTGCTATGTGGGAAGATAAAACATCCAAATTTTTTCCACGATTTGAAGGACCATATGTCATAGAAAAAATAACTCAGGCTGTAGTGGTGTTAAAAGCCAGGAATGGTAAAACATGCTCCGCAAACATTGACCAGATAAAACCATTCTATAACCGTAGTAAAATGCAAATATTTTAAGATCTTTTGCCGGATCCGGCACGGCAGGCATGGCAGGCACTGCAGGCACAAGCTCCAGAGGTGGAACAACGACAATCACAAGGGCAAGCCATTAGGAGGCAGGAGCAATTGAAAAGAAATTTTCCCCGTTGGAAAATTCAAGGTAACAAGAAAAAGAAGCCGTTCCACAGACCAGAAAAGAGAGCGCACGACCACCCCCAGAATAAAGAAGGGAGAAGTACGACGAATGCAAAAAAGCCAGGAGAGATAGCGGCAACTATAACCCGGCTCCCAAACGGAAGATCTACCCATCGGACAGGAGTCTACGCAGCAAATGTCGACGAATTGCGGAAGGAACACCAGCTGCGGAGCCAAAGAAACAAGGAAAATTTGAACAGCCAGCAACGAGATCCAAGCAGGAACGAGAGAGAAGTGTCCCGGTTCCGCCAAGACCAGCTGCCATCAAACGGCCAAGACCACAGGCAGAGGCTAAAAAGAAGGTCTTCAAGGGTGACCGAACTGGAAGGAAAAGAAAGCTCATAGAGGAAGGAACTGAAGTGCGAACCCACACAAGAAGGAAGATAAACCAAACGCTAGTCTTTGCTACTTTCCAGGACTGGGCAGAAAAAAGAATGTCCGAATATCACAAAGATAAGTAAAACTTTATGTTACTTTGCAACCTTAAATTAATCTTTCATTCTTACTGCAAGTGGCAGAATTCAAGACGTTTTACCTCATGTGAGGTCTACCTTTATCGCCAAAAAGGCGAGAAATGAGTTTTTACCTATTTTGGTACAGTCAAAAGTCGTTAATTCTGACACCCATAATTCGGAATGATCTATAATCCGGACCTCAAAACTAAAAACTTTCTGCACATGCGCCGCGTTGACACATGCGCATAGGCGTTTACGCGTGCGCGTAAGACCTTTTACGACTGCGCATATGAGTGTGCGCAAGTGCAGAATACGTTTTCGCGTGCGCGTGTATAATGGACGTATAAGCTAAATAATTATCTATTTCAGTTAATGTTGATGAATGCGTTGTTCCTTAATTTTCGAATTGGATCCGGCTATTATTTTTTGCAGACTGTAAGAGCAATTTTTTAAAAGTAAGTTTAAACTTTCGATTATATCAAATAGAATTTCCGATATATATTTGTTAATATGTAAAGGATCTAAAGCGAAAGTATGTTTTGAAATCCGAAATCTGTTTATCAATTTCACGCTGCTCGGCGGGGGGAACGCCGCGGCGGGCGCGTAATGAATTGGAAGTTGATCTGTCAGCACTATCCTTATCTTCAGAGCAGATGTTTTTATTTTATTTGGCTTATAATTCCTTATCAAATGTAGTATTTCATCTCGATGTGCTCCGTCTTTGATATGATTTAAAACAAGTTCCCCGTCATTATAATTCGCTTCCGATAGCGAAGAAAGTAGCAGAGGTTATTGAAAACGAAAAAATTTCGATTGACAAATTAGTCAGCATTCTCGACACAGCAATTATAGGACTTGAACAGCGGAACTTTGTAATTGAACAAGAAATTATGTCTGTTTAATAGAATTAAAGAGAAAGTATTATCACACATGAAACGAAGCAAAACTTAAACAACTTACATTGAAAGAAATGTTTAATAAAGTAAACAAATAAATATTAAGCTTTTTATTTTTGCAAATTTTGATACCCTTTAGATCATAATTGTTCTTTATTTCATAAATTACGGTTTCATATTTTTAATTTTAGAATTTCTGCATGCCATCTTACGAGATTTAAACTGATGATCTATAATCCGGAAAAATCGATAATCCGGAATCGCCGAAGTCCCGACGAGTCCGGATTAACGACTTTTGACTGTATTATGTTTTTCAATTACTCGTGAGTAAAACTAAAATTAATGTAAATACTTGAATATTGTAAAAGTTATTGTATAAAATTTTATTTAAAAGATTCTGGCAAGAAAGAAGTTTTAGTCTGAAAGACTTTTGAAATGTAGTATTTCAATGTAGAAGAATTGGCACTTGCTCAGAAAAGAATAGAAGTTAACAATGTACTACTAATGTATGTTTTAAAATGCGTAAAATTAACGGCATGTTAATATGTTCTTATATACAATGTGAACTGTTATTTTAAGCGTTAAGAAATACTGTGATATGTTAAAAGTGAAAGTAATGCAAAAAAATTTTAATTTATTCGTGTGACTGTAAAAAGAGAAAATTATGGTGAATATGTGTTAAAGGTTGAATGCATGTAGTTAGGCTCTCTGACGCTACACTTCAGAGTTAGCCACTTTCAGAATAGTACCTCAGGGTTTAGAGATGAATATAAGGTGTGTTCTGAGGTCTTGTTATGTTTAATTTTAACACGTTAGTGTTTTGATTGCAGGCGGTAGTGTTGAACACTTGTACATAAACACGTTCGTGTTTGGTGTTTTCTTTTACAACACATGTCAGAGAGCACGGGAAGAGAATTAAATAACGTCATGAATGAAATAAGAATGTTAAGAGAAATATAAATATTCATGTTACATGCCATTTAATTGTGTAACATTTCATTAAACTAGTTTTCCTTCCAGATCTCTGGAAGGAACCAGATTTCAACTAAGAGCTCCTGTTTAGATGCAGTACAGATGAAAAGTAATTGTCCATGAAGTTGATAATGTAAAAAACGATTTTTTTTTAAAAATTTCTAGTTTCTAGTGAGAAATGTTTGTAAAAGATTGGCCTCGCGTTAGATTCTAGAGCTAAAAGTTTTCAACAAGGTCGTTTTAGACCTCAGTTTCAAACTAATTAACTCTGGCGGGAAGTATGTAAGGATCTTAAGTTTTACTAACGTTTATTTTTATTTTAAATCTTTACTATCACTTCTTATTTTCTACTTCCGGCCAGAATTAAAAGCTTATTTATGCAAATTTGTCTTGCGAACGCCAAGTACTTAAGTTGTGGCTTTTTGCCAAGCAAGAGAGAGGAAGGAGTGATTAGGAGCAGGTCGCTTGCCATAGCAGTTTTACTCGGTTGCTGGTTGCCTTCAAGGCCAGAGGTTTAATCCTCTTGATAATTTTAAACGTATCGTAGTGTTAACAGTTCTCTGTACTACATACGGCCTTTCTGTTAATATACGGCCAATCTTCAAGTAGGCATTTGTTTATTAATCCAAAGTTAGTTTAGTTAGGGTTTAGTTAATATTTTTATATTTTTACGTTCAGACCACAAGTGGTTGGTCTCTGTATTCCGAAGTCCGGAAATCATTGTAAAGAGAGAAAAATAAAGGGTTTCGTATACCCTTCCTGTGTATCTTGTCTACTTCCCACATTTATTGAACATAGCTTTAGTAAGCTCCCTGTTCCGAGTCAGGTCATTTAATTTTCCCAAAGGAAGTAAGGAGGAACACTGAACCTGATAACGTTTTCAATTACACCCATGTCCCAAAGTACACTCATGTCCATAAATTAAGGATAATTCGGAGTCACGCGGAAATCGAACTCTAAAATAAATATATCACCTGTAAAATCACTACACACATCTTCAAGAATCATATGCAAATTTCAGGAAGTAACCAGATGACACCGATGGTACGTCACAATGACGAGAGTGTAAGAGAGTGATATATAAGGAATACAGGCAAAGAAGTAAAATTGTTCGCAGGCGCTTTATAAGAATTTCAATGCAATAACCGAATAGTTATGACACAAAGGACGCATTTGGTTGATTTTTTTACGTGGTAGAATTATCGGCCGTCTGGAATGTGGGCGTACCCAACTGGAAGCATCAGACGAACTTGGAATTGCCCAGAGGGTCATCTCCAGGCTTTGGCAACGATTCCAAGATGATGGTAATGTGAGCAGACGTTACAGCACAGGTCGCCCCAGAGTTACAACGCCGAATGAGGACCGGTATTTAGCAGTTACTGCCAAAAGAAACAGGCGGAGCACAGCCTCAGACCTGTCTCGTCAGCTCTCTTCAGCCACTGGTACGGCAATTTCAAGGCAGCCCGTGTACAGACGCTTAGGGCAGATTGGTCTATATGCTCGTAGACCTGTCAGATGCGTTCCACTTACGGCAACTCACTGTCGCCTGCAGTTAGCCTGGAGTAGAGAGCATGCATTGTGGACACCGCAACAGTGGGCTTATGTGATGTTTTCCGACGAGTCCAGGTTTAGCTTGCAGTCTGATTCTCGCCAGACTTTCATATGGAGAGCTCCACGTACCCGTTACCACCAAGAAAACACCATTGAATGACACCGTTACGGTGGTGCAAGAGTGCTCGTTTGGGGTGGAATTATTCTGGGTTCCAGAATTGACCTGCATGTTCAACTTAGAACCATGGCAAGCCAAATCTATCGGGACATCATTCTGGAACAACATGTACGTTTGTTTCGGGGCGCCAGGGGCACATAATTTGTGTTTAGGGATGACAACGCCCGTCCTCATCGTGCAAACATCGTAAGCGAATGCCTTCAATCGGAGGATATCACCCGTATGGACTGGCCAGCATTATCACCGGACTTGAATCCAGTAGAGCACATGTGGGACATGCTTGGTCGACGAGTTGCAGCCCGTCAACCTCCTCCTACATGTCTACCGGAACTTCGGAGAGCATTGCTTTTTGAGTGGTGTAATATCCCCCAAGATCAGATCGATAATTTGATACTCAGCATGCCTAGGCGTTGTACGGACTGTATTGCATCGTCTGGGAGACATACAATGTATTAATAATCATACTAACCATGTAATATTGGTTTTTTGTAAATAGGGTTTTTTGTAATTTGCTCCAGGGAGAAAAAATCGCTAATTTTTTTAATAATATCAAACATATCTTTTTTTGCTCTTTACCTTTTGTTTAATAAATAAGCTTCACAAATAAGTCAAATTTGTTTTGCTTCTAACTCTTCCTTTGCCTGATTTTGCATTATCCTTAATTTATGGACATGAGTGTAGTTTGGATTGTTTTGGTCCTTCTACCAACACAACGTCTCCAGTCTTAAGGTTCTGCTCAGTTTTAGGATTAGCAAAGTTATGCGCATTTCTAAGATGGAGTAAATATTCCTCTTTCCACTTGGTCCATGTTAATTTTAAGAGCTGAGATTGGTAAAGCTTCCTTCTAGTTAAAGTTTCTTTGTGGGATATCTTGTTAAAAATTTCCAAGAAATGCTCGGGAAAACTAAATGTACCACGTCCTGTCAATAAAAACTGTGAATGTGTGAGCGGGCGAGGTTCACCCAGCTCGTTGCTCTCGTATGTTAAAGGTCTATTATTTAGCACACACTCGAGTTCAGTTAATATTGAAGAGAGCTCTTCGAAAGTCAGTAATGCTCTCCCTAAGATTTTCTTCATAGGTTCCTTGATGCTTCTCATCAAACGCTCCCAGAACCCTCCCCATCATGAGGAACGCTCAGGTATGAATTTCCATGTTACCTCTTTGGATGTCAAGAAATCTCTCACACTTGGCTCTGCTTTGATTCTTTTAACTCTTTTAATTATTTCACATGTGCTGCGGAAATTCTTGGCATTATCTGAATAAATCACCTTGCAGCTCCCTCTTCTTGCTAAAAAACGTCGTAATGAAAAAATAAAACTTTTTGCTGACATATCTGAAACCACTTCAATGTGTACAGCACGAGTGACAGCGCATGTAAATAAGGCTATGTACACCTTTTCGTGGTTATCCGCTTTTTCTCTAATAGTAACTGCTCCCGTTAAGTCGATGCCTACAACTGTGAAAGGATTACTTTGGACTACACGATCTCTTGGTAACTGACCCGTTAATTGTTTAGCGGGCTTCACTGCGAACTTTTTACACACCAGGCAAGCGTTAATAACTTTCTTTACTACTTGTCTTCCTTTAGGTATACAAAATTTATTCCTGACTTTGGACAATATTGCCATGACTCCTGAATGAAATACTTTTATGTGTTCACTAAATATAACTAGTTCGGTGAACTTCGTTTTCAGCAGAATAATGGGGTATTTTTCGTCATCCATTAATTCTGCTTGTTCCAAACGATCTCTGACACGCAAAATACCTCTACTGTCCAGATATGGTGCTAAACTGTAAAGCTTAGAATCTGGTGTTATTAGATTATTCCTCTTTAGTTGTTGAATATCCGAAAAGTAATTCGCTCTCTGTACTTGTTTTATCCACTACTCTTCAGCTTCTTGGATCTCCAATACAGTAAGAGGACATTCTTCACAGGAACGTTTTCTTAGCTTGGCGACAAACCGCTTTACCCAAGCTGTAACTCTCAACAATTTTTCGAGACTGCTGAATTTGGTAATGTTTAACGCATTTTCTTCTTCTCAAATAGTCACCTGAACATAAGTGCTTAAACGTTCCAAATTTTGACTAACAGTTTCTAATTTAAACTTCTGCTCAGGCCATTGATCTTTAGAATCTTTCAACCATGATGGACCATGCCACCAGTTATTATTTTTCACCAATGCAGTTGCTGTTTCACCAAGAGTTAATTTATCTGCTGGGTATTCCGACCCTGGGCAATATTTCCACTTATCAGGCGAGGTACAGTCTTGTATTTCTGCAACTCTATTTGACACGAACTGCTTCCACTCACGCGTTGACCCCTTTATCCTCCACAAGCAAATTTCGGAGTCCGTCCACAGAACTAACCTACCTACCAAATCCTGAAACATTTTCAATAAATATTTCCCTAACCTAGCTGCAACTACAGCCCCCATCAATTCCAACCTAGGGAGGGACAACTTTTTTAACGGAGCTATCCTACTCTTCGACATTATAAACGACGTACATATCACTCCTCTCTCATTCTTACATCTAAAATATGCCGCTGCTCTATATGCCACTACTGACGCCTCATTGAAAATATGAATTTCAACAGAATGATCTTTAGTTAGAACTTCTGTAAAGTAGTACCTCTTTATTTTCAACGCGTTTAATTCTTCAATTTCAGTACACCACTTTATCCATTTGCGTCGTAACTCGTTTGGCAACTCTGAATCCCACTCCAAACCTCTCACCCATATTTCCTGCATAAGTCTCTTAATTCGCACCACAAATGGAGAAATGAATCTGACTGGGTGAAACACCTTAACTCATGTGCTTAACACCGATCTTTTACTATTTCTCAACGATTCTAAACTACTCAACAATGATGTAACGTCTACTCTCAAACCATCCTCTTCTAAGTTCCACACCAAGCCTAATACTTTCAACATACTATCTCTATCTCTCTTAAACCTACTTTCTTCACACAACCCTTTCTGAAGCCACAAGTCATACAACTCTTTAGAATTAGTGTTTAGCTTTCTCAAATTAAAATAGCTGAATTCGGATCTCTCAAAATAGATACTGCCTCTGATGAAAGACTGAAAGCTGATTCTACACTTCCCCTTCATAACGCAAATCATCTGCATATAATGAGCTATTTAACATCTCGACACAGTTTTTGTATTTTTTCTGCGTATTTCTTTAAATGATATTTGATCGTTGCACTCAATAAAAACAGTGAAAATTACATCCAAATAATACTCTGTTCATTTGCAAAAGTTTAAAGTCCTCACTATCATTTTCAGGATACCACAAAAATTTTAAATATTGCCTATCTTCCTTTTCTATCCCAATAATCAAAAACGCCTTTTCGATGTCACAGCAGAATCCAATTAAATCTGCATACAATAAAAATGCAAAATTAAATTGATTTTTAATATTTAGAAGCCATAAATAATATTTAAAACACTGAATTTATGCATAATAAAATTCATTATTTTTTAAATTTAATCACAACAAAGTATCGTTTACCATACCATAAATAACTTGTCTGGCAAGGTCAGCGCTAAATCCCCAAACGCGCAGAGAGGTCACGTGACATCCGAACTACGTGTAAGATGATGTCACATCAAAGATACGGCCCTTACGCTCAGTAAGTTTCTGCGCATAAATTGAAACAGGCTTGTGCAATATGAATTTCAAAAGCAGAGAAAATTTTTCTGAGAATACTACAGATACTAACTAAATACATACCAAATATTAACATTTTAACATGTATAGCTTTCCAATATTGTAGCGAAGCGGTATCTTGACTTTAAATTAATAAACCTAAGAATACATCACTGCGAGTGGACTGTAAAATTAACCTTTATTCGGCGGTTTGAACTTTCGAACACAACACAGAGCACAAAGTAAAACGACAGAGTTACAATTAGCGGTTTTAAGAATGCAAGAACAAAATGCGAGTTGCGCATATAATCTGCGCATTGCGAAATAATATCTCACAGACAGGCAGAGAGCTCTGGTGGCCGAAACATTCCGCCCGACGTTGAAACATCGTTTCAAACTAAATAGCTTTTACAAAATGAAATTATCATAACAATATTAAATTATGCAAAAATGTATCATTAAAATATTCACAAGAAAACATAATATGAAATTATGCAATGAAATTAAATTGTTCTCAAAACAGATGCACAGAAGCCTTTATACAATTCAGGAACTTAATTATAGTTAAAGTAAAGTACAATGTTATAATGCTTTAGGGAAAAGCACTTAACCATTGATAGGCAAAACACAAAGTTTGTGGATTGGCCTTTTGAAAACTCCGTTAGCAGTTTTGATCTTCACGATACGCACAATATTATCTGAGCTAGGAAAAACTTCCAGCACTCTTCCTAATTTCCATCGTAACGGGGGTAAATTGTCTTCCTTTATGATAACTAAATCATTAACCTTTAAATTACGTTGTACTTTCAACCATTTTGAACGTCGTTGCAAATTAGAAATGTATTCATTGGACCATCTTTTCCAAAAGCTTTGAAACAGTTTCTCAACAAGCTTCCAACGTTGCAATATAAGAATTTTTTGATCCTGTAAACTTTCTTCTGGTAAGGCAGTTAGCGGGGTACCAATTAAATAAATGGCCTGGCGTAAGTGCAGAAAATTCTGATGGATCTTCAGACAGTGGACACAAAGTTCTTGAATTTAAACAAGCTTCAATTTGAGCTAGCAATGTCGTAAATTCTTCTTGCGTTAGAAGTTGTTCACCTATGGTTCGCTTGAGATGTAACTTTGTAGATTTGACTGCAGCTTCCCATAATCCTCCAAAATGTGGCGCTGCGGGAGGATTAAATATCTACTTAATACCTTCAGTAGAGCAATATTTATTAACCAATTCATTTTCATTCAAGGAGTTTATTACTCTTTTCAATTTCTTATCTGCAGCAATAAAATTTGTGCCACAATCGCTATGCACTTCTATTGGTTTTCCTCTTCGAGATACAAAGCGCTTCAAAGCGACAATAAATGATTCTGATGTAAGATTACCTACTAATTCAATATGTATAGCTCTTGTAGTAAAACACACGAATACACAAAAGTAGCATTTCATTGGTTTTACTCCTCGATGTTGCCTGGGCTTCACTTGAAATGGCCCGGCGTAGTCAATTCCAACTTTGGAGAAAACCTTTGACGGAACGATTCTAGACGATGGTAAATCTGACATTATCTGGGTAGATGTTTTAGCTCGTACACGATGACATTTCACACATTTCCAAATCTGTTGTCTTACAACTGACCTACCGTGGATTATCCAATATTCTCTTCTAATTACTGATAGCAATAGCAGGGGGCCAGCATGAAGATGAGATTCATGAAAATGATTCACTATAATATGTGTTATGTCACGTTTCTTGGGTAACAAAATAGGATATTTTCTGCCCTGCGCGATGTTGGATTGTCTTAATCTTCCTCCGACGCGTATAAGTCCATTCTTATCGATAAAGGGGTTCAAAGAAAGGATCTTACTATTTGAGTTTAACGGTTGATTCTTTTTCAGAAGATTATATTCATTAAAAAACTCATCCATTTGAACTATTCTAACAATTGCATTTCTAGCTTATTGCAATTCTTCGGTTTTAAGGAAACCCTTAATCCTTGTTGCGGTAGATTTAGCTGAATTATTCGCAAACCGAAAACACCATGCGATGATTCTTTTAAGTTTCAAGAATGATGAAACTTCATTAAGGACTGGAATTTGCGAAGCGACTGTTCCAATTGAACAAGAAATATTTTTCCGTTGTTCCTTTAAAGACTCTTCTGAAAATGGTAAGTTGATAGAGAACGGAATATTATTTGAATTAAGCCACTGAGGACCTGTCTACCACAAGTTATGAGTAGAAAGCTCTGAAGGCAAAAGACCTCTTGATGCGCAATCAGCTGGATTCTCCTTTCCTTTTATGCGATTCCAATGCGATGAAAGTAAGACTGATTGAATTTCTGAAACGCGGTTGGCTACGAAGGTTTGCCAGCGTGTTGGTTCTGATTGTATCCAGGACAAAACTATCATTGAATCACTCCATGCGTAAATACTACAATTTGCAATGTATTCTGCACAGCTTGAACCAAATTCACTAATAACTGCAGAGCAGAGTTCTAAACGGGGAATAGAGATTACTTTCAGGGGAGCTACGCGAGTTTTTGATGTTAGTAGCTGCACTGAAACTGAAGAATGATTGGAAGACTTTAAATAAATCACTGCGGCGTAAGCTTTCTCTGATGCGTCACAGAAACAATGAAGTTCTACATTTGTAGATTTGGGCAATAATACTCTCCTAGGAATATGAATGCATTTAAGATTTGCGATATCTTCACAATAGATTTTCCATCTTTGATTGATTTCATCTGGCAAGGGATCATCCCACGAGATTTGTAATTTCCATATGTCTTGAAGCAAGATTTTTGCTGCAACTATAAAAGGCGCTAACCAACCAAGTGGATCAAAGATTTTCGAAATAGAAGATAAAATTATTCTTTTAGTAGAACACCCTCTGTTTTCGAGATTTCCAAAGTGACAAGTAAACTCGTCTTGCGTTGGATACCACTCCAAACCCAATAATTTTATTGATTTAGTATCAACTACTGTACATGAAGAATTTGAGTTCTGAGCACCCAAAGCAGTTTCCAAAATCGAGCGATTATTTGTACACCATTTATGCAATTGAAAGCCACCTTTTTGTAAAAGTTCACTCAGTTGTGAAATTAACTCTACTGCGTCCTCTACTGTGTCTGAACCAAATAGGACATCATCAATATAACAATTGTGTAATATTATTTCAGCTGCCTTTGGGAATTTAGCTCCTTCGTCAATTGTTAGCTGTTTGAGTACGCGAGTAGCCAGGTATGAAGCGGAAGTAGTGCCGTACGTAACTGTGCACAACCTGTAAGTTCTAATCGGCTTCGATGGATCATCTCTCCAAAATATTTTTTGGAAATCGCGATCTTCATCATGAATTTGAACTTGTCGATACATTTTCAATAAGTCGCTAGTAATGGCTATGGGATAGCATCTAAACCTCAAAAGTATAGTAAATAAGTCGTCTTGTACCTTGGGACCATTCATTAGCGTGTCATTAAGCGATATCCCTGATGTCATTAAGCGATATCCCTGATGTAGTTTTGGCACTAGCATTGAAAACGACGCGTAGTTTTGTGGTAAGACTGGATTCTTTTAGCACGTGATGATGAGGTAGATAATAATGAAAATTTATTTTATCTGGATTATCATCGGATAATTCTTCCATGTGTCCAAGTGATAAATATTCGGACATGAAGTCTTTATACTATTGATATACTTCAGGAGTTTTTATTAATTTTTGTTCTAGACTAAGAAAGTTGCGAAAGGCAAAAGTTGCGAAAGGTCTGGAATTACCCAACTCATTTCTTTTAGGCTTGAATGGCAGTTTTACTGAGTAACGACCATTTTCACTACGCACGTGATTTTCCACGAAATGATTTTCACACAATCTTTCCTCTTTAGTTAAAGGTTTCGATGTGGGAATTTGTTCCAAATCCCAAAATGATTTAACTAATTTCTTCGTGTTTACGTTTAGCGTATTGGCTGAAACCTGCTTACGGTTTGGGAATTCAAAATGTGTAGTTCCAGCAATTACCCATCCTAACTTAGAACAACATGCAAATGGAAGATTTTTGCCCCTTTTAATTACCTCGCCATTGATTAAAGTAAGGAATACATTAACTCCAAGTAAAATATCAATTTCTCCCGATTCATGAAATGTAGGATCTGCTAAAGCTAAATCTTCGTCTGCATACAGTGAGCTATTTAACATCTCGACACAGTTTCTGTTTGTTTCCGTGTATTTCTTTAAATGATGTTTGATCGTCGCACTCAATAAAAACGGTGAACAATTACATCCAAATAATACTCTGTTCATTTGCATAATTTTAAAGTCCTCACTGTCATTATCAGGATACCAGAGAAATTTTAAATATTGCCTATCTTCCCTTGCTATTCCAATCATCAAAAACGCCTTTTCTATGTCACCGCAGAATCCAATTTACAATTTTCGAAAGGCAAGAATGATATCCAAAATATTCGGATTTAGGTTTGGTCCTTTTTCTAAGCAATCGTTTAACGACAGCTTTCCTCTTTCGCAACTGCTGCAATTAAATACCATTCGAACTTGAGTGCTTTTTTTTTTATCTTTACGGACCATTGCTCGGAATGGCATAACCCTTCTCTCGTATCCTTACACTTTTGAATAATGTTGTTTTGTGTCTGAAATTTAATTATTTCCATAAATTGTTCCCTCACAAAGCTGTTACCTTTTAACTCTCGCTGCACCCTTTCGAATTGCCTTTCGCGCGCTTCTACTTCTATCTTTAGAAACAACAATAAATCTGACACTGTTGACTCTGTGCCGACCTACTAAACTGTAACACTAAATCTTGTGGTATACACTTATATAAAATAGGAAGTAATCAATTGCCGTAAGAATTAAAATTAATATCTAATGTCTCTAAACTTCTTGTTTGAACCGTTATTTCATCATATAGTTTTCTTAAACTGGATACATCACTTGAACGACGTACTGGCTCCGAAGCTAGGAGAACGTTCATATGCGCGCTAATGTTTCTTTTTCCCCAAATCTGTCAGTTAAGATTTCGATGGCCTTTATATAGTTTTCTCCTATTAATGGCAATCCGCTTATAGCTTTTGAAGCTGAACCGGTGAGTAAAGATCTGAAATAGTTAAACTTCTCAACATCTTGAAGCGTATTGTTTTCGTGAATGGCAGCTTTATACTGATTCCAAAATTCAGTAAATTTACATAAATCGCCGCTGAAAGTTTCTAAGGTAATGCGAGGCAATTTAGTATTATAATTAGTTTTGATTTCCGAAACTTGTGAAGTTGTTCCGGTTTTACCCATATTTTGAATATATCTAATGGCTTTCGATTTACATCTAATGATGGATTCGCTGTATTCTAAACAATGTTCTACTTCTGTCTCTAATTCCTGAACAGTGCTTTGAGCATTAATAACTTCATCATATTTTAACAAGCTAGTTTCTCTCTTGATTAACAGTGAAAGCGATTCCTGCAACACTTCTGGGTTCGGATTCTCGCTTTGCAATTCCTCTTGCAATTTCCTTATTAATTTTGTTACACTGGTACGAACCGGACCTCTAATTTTTCTATTTCTCTCGAAGGTTTCTTCAAAACTCATTTTCAAAGATAAATTGCATGCAGATGAAATGAAATGACTCACCTTCCCGGCCGATGCACCAAAACTTGATGTATGTAATAACTTACTTAATCTTCTATTATCGGTGGTTCTTGTGTTCTATTGGCCAAACAAAGACACTTTCCTTTAACTAAATCTATTTAATGAAGAGAAGACTATGTACACATATTATATACAAATTACAGGATAACTGGTTTATACCTCTCTCAACCACTCTCATCAACCTCTCAACCCTCTCTGCTGAAAACTCTTAATTAGCTAAACATACTGGCGGCGCAGCGCCCTCTATCTCTTCTTTTTACAACATAAGTTCTCTGCAAATTATGTCCGTAGACATTCTTAGTACTTTTGCGAGCGACAAAGAAGAAAACACTTGGAACACACAAGCGGGAGACTTAGGTAAAGAATTATACTTTTATTTGACATTTATATAGTGATATTTTAGAGGGAGAACGAATGAGAGAGCGAATTAAATAGCAATCGTGCTGGGGATGATGATAGCGTTGAAATGCATAACGACCCAGCTGCAGTGCAATATAATCATCTTGAAACTTAAATATCAATTTCCACTTCCTTGTACGAAGTAAAGGAAGTATTGTAATCGCGAAAAATTTCGGGTATCATATTTCAACAAAAATATCCATTTTGACCACTCTCGAATCCATCTGAACGATATTTTTGCGTGACATCTGTACGTACGCACAGATTAAGGGGCTCGTTTTACTTCCTTGTACGAACTGGAAGCATGGTAATGGCGAAAAAATTCGGATATCTTATTTCAACGAAAATATCTATTTCAACCGCTCTCGAAACCATTTGAACGATGTTTCTGAGTGACATCTGTACGTACGAACAGAATAAAGGACTCTTTTTTTCAAAACGGAATTTAAATGGATTCAGAAGAGATATTTTTCGTGACGTCTGACATACGTACGTAAGTATGTATGTCATTTGCATAATTCAAAAACTCGTAGCCTCAGAACGTTGAAATTTTGTGTGTGGAACTGGTATACATGTAATTGTGCACTTTTTTTTTTTTGGTTGCAATCGGCCGCTTCGAAATAATCTAAATGTCTCTACAGCGTATTTCCTTATAGAATATCTTAAAGTAATTAATTATCATACTGTTGAGCGCTTACGTGTTCGTTATGAAATGAATGCGCAAGTCCGATGAAAAGTGAATAAAATTTATTATTATCACAACAAATACAACAAAATGCATAAATTTCCTCAGATATTCGCACAATATCCCAATATCTCATAATAGTTATCTTTTAAACTACTAAAAACATTCAACAGAACTAATTCGAAACAGAGAAAGCTAGTCCAATTTCACCGCGAATTAGCTGCAGTAAACAAGAGCAGTTTTCTAAGCAAAACTTATAAAACAACTACGAATTGAAATCGAAATCGAGATCGAGTCAATGGCTAGGCGGCAATTAGTAGCCAACCGCTACTTTAACCGTCTCTGTTGGTAAATTGCCCTAAGGCGTTGGTACTTAAGTTTTTAATTAAGGCGATTTACGCCGCGCCAACTAGGCGAAACTTGTCAAATTTTGTGAAATGTAGGTGGAGTAGAGGGAGATGATTGGCAGGAGCCTGTCACGTGGGTGGTCACCCACCCAAGTTCAGACTCCGAGCAAAGTAGCTTACGCGTGCAATGAGAAATATTGGATATATTAATAATTATCAAGTTTTGAAACAGGTTATCTAGATTGAAATAATTAAACTAATATCGCGATCTAAATGAAGACAAACAGCACAACTAAGTGCAACAGATTAGCTAAACAAAATATTCAAATTCATCCTTGCTGTAAAACACATATTGGACAGTGGTAGTCACGTGGGGGTCACCCTCCCGTGAACTGTCCACAGCCAATGCATCTTGAAATAGTAGATATCACGATTCAGTGAAGTCTTGGTCTGAGAAATTAAACACTAAAGTTCTTGTACAACACTGAGGCACATGAGTTACTGAAACTATACACTATGTACATATAGGGACGGCGGTATTTGAGCGAAGTAGCAAATGGTGAAAAACATTTTACACTAGCAATAAATAATCAGAGCTTTGAAGATCCAGGTACACGGATCATGTCCATAACTCCACAATATTACATAGTATCTGATATAACAATAAGAAGATTACGAAAATGACAAATATAAGATCAGTGCTTTGAAGATCCAGGTACACGGATCATGTCCATAAGTCTATAAAGTTTCAAAGACACTGGTAAAATGACTCAATGAAGATAAAATAAAGATAATAGTACTATGTACAATATATACACATTTCACCATTTGCTGTTATGGAAGATGCCTCTTGGGCGCTTTGCTGCAATTTCTACAGTAGGATCATAATTTATCAGATCACGGATATGTTCGTATTGAGAAAGTTCTATTTTAGCATAGAAATTGTGGCTCGTGGTGAGAATTTGATCAGCTATGGGTCTTATTTTTAGTTCTTTATGTACTACGAATTGAGAGGTTTTTTTCCACCTTTTATAAGCTTTTTAAATCACGCACGAGCGCATTCTGGTATTTTCTCGAAAAGCAAAAGCGTACAATTACGAGATATCTATTTATTAAACGCACGTGCTCCTGTATTTTTTTTTATCTTTCGGGCGTAGCTTTCTCATCAAATAAGTCGCGTGCAGCATTGCACGGGGAAATGAGACAATTTAATAACAATCCTATTTAAAAATAGTTAATTCAATACAAAAACCGTACAATATTTTTTAATTATTTATCTACTTCTTTTCATTCTTTTTCCAAATAGCAGCTTATAGACGTACGCTTAAGAGATTACTATGAATGTTATACTTGCTTTGCGCTCTATGTGTATGTACTTGTTTATATATATCATAGAATTTCATTTCAAACTAATCAGATATTTACAATTACCTTAACTGGT
This sequence comes from Stegodyphus dumicola, assembly GCF_044657685.1. Classification (NCBI taxonomy): domain Eukaryota; kingdom Metazoa; phylum Arthropoda; class Arachnida; order Araneae; family Eresidae; genus Stegodyphus; species Stegodyphus dumicola. The sequence continues at coordinate 155,986,226 of NC_140768.1, read as the reverse complement.
ATCACGTTATATATAATATATATATATAATATATATATATATTATATATATATATTATATATATATGTGTGTGTGTGTGTGTGTGCATAAAAACAAGCACACGCATGCACACATAACAAACACTTACCGTGACCGTTACCATGTGTTAAGTAAACGTGGAAGATGTAACCTAAAAAAAAAAAAAAAAAGTCCGCAAGATTTCAGATTTTAATGATCTCCAACAGGAGTTTAGATCAGTGTTCAGTCAAGCACCAAGGAACGCATAATAAGCAAGTGTTTCACAAGTTTGAAATACTTTATATTTTTAAAAGATTTAGGCTTTTTACGCTATCGTTGAATTCTTAGTCTCACTCCTGCTAACCCATTTCTTTTTTCGTCTCTTTAGCTTCATTATTAAGCATCCTTTCTTCGCACTTACGCTATATACAGTTCAACAATAAAATTACAATAATTTTACAAGCAGCGTAGCAGTATAAGTTTAGAAGGTTTAGAATTCTCGATGCAGCGTTAAATTCTAGAATACATTTTTCTGGTTTTTTTTTTTTTTTCAATCTCTTCTCAGTTCATCATATCAATGTTCAGTTTTCTTATTAAGATGGCTTTACGAAACTTTTTTCTCTTTTCGTTACTAACGCTTTGAGCGTTTATTTATTAAATACCCCGTTCTTGGAGCTTATGCCCTATAAAAGTCGATCCAACGGCAACGTCAGAAAATATTTTAAAACAGCATATCTTTAGAATTTCCAATAGAGAGACTCGCATGCTGGAGGTAAAAATATTTTATTCCGTATAGTGCTGCCACTGCTCGCTTTGAAAGCGTCGAGTTTGCTAACAGAAAATTCCTTAAAGGTTTATAAAATATGAAACAAATAATAAAAACAAATTCCAGATTCCAAATTTGGCCTTTCAAATGTCTAGATTCGAGTCGAGGACTACGTTATTCAAAAGATGTCTCTAGGTACCCTTGTTTTTCCACAATGCCAGTGTATGGTGTCTCTTCATGAGTCATAATTTCTCAAGTTGATTTCGTTTTCAAAGAAATAGGTTGGGAGAGCATTAGAATTTCAAATCAGAACTTCAAGATTTCACAGAACATAGAAATAACATTTATTAACGATAAACTTAATGATATAGAATATTTCTTCCGCCTATAGCGGCCATGAAAACATAATCAAGCATAAAAAAGGTATGACATGCGTCATTCTTCAAGTTCAAGCGTCAAGTGGAATATTTTTCATCGGCGCGCATCAAGAGCGCCACCTATCTACCGAAAAGACGGAACATACTCCGCCCCGATGAACATTGGTTCATTACAACATTATTATAAAGGTATTCCATTTTAGATTTAAATAAGTTTCCCAAACATTCAGCAGTATATCATATAAAATAAAAATGCATAATGACAAATTTAAATTGAATAACAACATTAAATTTAGCACAAAATTTTACAAATAAAACATACTTACAATCTCTAGAAGGAAAACAAAATAATGAAACTGCTAAATTACCATAATCCACAATTGTGGTCCATTCTCTGAACCTGAAACATAATTGAATTATTAAAAGTAAAGACACAAATTATGAAATTAATGTTTTTTTAGAGTCTTATTCACTCAATGATAAGCGGGAAAGTTTATGTATAGGACGCTTCATTTCGCCCAATAAAGTTTTTAGTTTCACAACACGAACTTTTCCATCAGCACCAGGATATAGTTCAATTACTCGTCCAAGTCGCCACTTTAATGGAGGCAAATTTTCGTCCTTTATCAAGACTAAGTCATTGAGGGCTAATTTGGTTTATCCCCCAACCATTTGGTACGCCCTTGTAATTGTGAAAGATAATCTCTAGACCAACGTTTCCAAAAGCTCTGGAAAATTTGCTGTGTCAATTTCCATCTTTCAGCAGGGTTTAGCTTATTATTTGTAAGATCAGGTTCAGGAATTGCTGTTAATGTAGTCCCAATCAGGAAATGTCCAGGTGTTAAAGGATTAAAATTTTCAGAGTCAGATGAGATGGAAACTATTGGCCTGGATTTCAAACACGCCTCGATTTGTGTAATTAAGATGTGAAATTCTTCGTATGTCAGAACCCAATAGTCCGCTTTAAGTGAATCTTCATTTGTTTCACTCCAGCCTCCCAAAGGCCTCCAAAGTGAGGTGCAGCAGGAGGATTGAAGATCCATTGAATATTTTCACCGCTCAGGTAGTTTTGAAATGCTTCCTCAGAGGAAAGTGTAAGTATGTATCTTCTCAATTCTCGATCAGACCCAACAAAGTTGGTTCCTCTATCTGAAAATATTTTTTTGGGTTTTCCTCTGCGTGACACAAATCTTTTCAGAGATGCTAGGAATGCTTCAGTTGTTAGATCACTGACTACTTCTAGGTGAATGGCCTTTCTGGTGAAGCATATGTAAAGGCAAACATAACATTTATATCTCGTTCCCCCTCTTCCTTTCCTAGCTTTAATTAAAAAGGGGCCTGCAAAATCTAGTCCTGTATTCGAGAATGTTCTATTCGGCAATACGCGAGAAGTAGGTAGGTCGTCCATTATCGGACTGGATGTGCTTGTTTGATTTTTAAAACATTTTATACATTTCCAAATTATTTTTCTTACAATTTCTCGGCCATTAACGATCCGATATTTCTGTCGCAGAGCAGATAATGTTAATGTGGCTCCTCTGTGAAAGTTCACTTCGTGAAAGTGTTTGACTTTCAATTCAGTAACTTGGTGACTTTTGGGAAGAATGATTGGATACTTTGTGTTTTCTGAAAGATTCGAGTTACAGAGTCTACCACCGACTCTAAGGATTTCTTCTCTATCAAGAAAAGGATTTAATTTCAGGATTTTACTGCTGAGATTCAATTTCTTCCCTGCTTTCAAAAGTCTAATTTCTTCTCTAAATTCGGAATTTTGCATGATTTTAAAAATCAAATTGCTTGCCTTATCCAATTCCTGAACTGTTAAAAAACCCTTGAGTTTTAAAGATGTAGGTTTAATATTGTGGCAGAATCTTAAACACCATGCAGTTACGCGTTTCAATTTTTTCCAGGATGAAAACCTGGATGTCAATTCATATTTAACCTCTTGGCTAATAACAGAACATACAGCAGTTTGACGCTGTCCTACCTGTACCTCTTCCACCATAGGCTCGATCAAAGGATCAAAAGATGACGAAGGTAAATTTTACTCTTCTAACCACACTGGTCCATTGAACCAAAGTTTATTTCCCACTAGATCAGAAGCTCTTAATCCACGTGAAACTATGTCAGCCGGATTGTCATTTCCCGTACAGTATTTCCATTGCGAAGGTGATACAACATCTTGTATTTCACGTACACGATTAGCAACAAAGGGTTTCCATTTATCAGCGGTACCCCTGATCAAGTGAAGAACAATTTTAGAGTCACTAAAACAAAATACATTATCTTCTTGGATATTAAATAATTTCCTTAAATATTTAACTATTCTTGCGGCAATAATGGCTCCCATAAGTTCCAAACGAGGCAAGGTTAATTTTTTAAGTGGGGATACACGGCTCTTTGAAAGAACAAAAGACGTTGTTTCAAAATATTCTAAGATCTATAAATCGACATCAATCACTTTTAAAATGTAACTTTTAATATGTACAATATTTACAGATCATTGATCAAAATATGGTGGTTCAGTTGACAAACAAATCTATATGCTTTAATAATCGAAAATCGAAATCAAATAGGAACCGAACTGTTCCTAATAAAATAGTGTGCGAACCATCAGACATCCATCTATCGAGCTGCCGGTGGAGAGTCTATGGAAATTCAGAAGGCACGTCGCGTCGCGTTACACGCAACGCTAGCGCCATCTATTAATTAATCAAAATAATTTCCACACACTCCCACCTGAACTCTGTCAAGAGTTCACATCAATCTAACAAGAATCAAATTTATAGCAATAAGTATTTTAACATATAATTATAAAACAATTGATAAGTATATTAAATGAACAGAAGATATATTCAAATTATAATCACTACACTAAATTCTAAAAAAGGAATGTTATCATCAAATACAATTTGACACTACTTCAGTAAATCTAAACTATTCTAAATCTAAGCATATGAAATTAAACTAGTAAAATAAACAATTGCATGAAACATATTCAATCTTATTCATATTATTAAACAAACAAAAAATGTTTTTAAAGTTCTAAAGGATATAATAATTGAACTGGTCGTTTTATTATTGTTCCATCAGCAGTTTTTAGTTCACAAGAACTAACTTTGTTATCACGACCACGGAAAACGTTTATCACTCTACCACAATTCCACAAAAGTTTGCACTTATTGTTGCCTTCAATTAATACAAGATCATCGACTTTAAGATCATCATAAACTTTAGGATTTTTTAATTGATGAGCAGTCCGAAGATCCATTAAATATTGTTTTTTCCATTTAGTCCACAATTGCCTAACCAATAAATCTTGATAAATCTTTCTTTTGGTCAGAGAGGACTTGGTAGAGCCATCTTTAACAATGGAATTAAAGTTGATAGCTAATGTAGAATCTTTGTTTCCAAAAATCAAAAAATTGACTGGACGAGAATTCAAAACAGCTTCCATTTGTGCTAAAACTGTTCACAATTCTTCAAACGTTAGTAAAGCTTTACCTAGAATTTTTCTTAAGCACTCTTTCACTGATTTTACTAATCTCTCGTAGAAGCCTCCCCACCAAGCCCCTCGTTCTATTATAAACTTCCAACTGATTCTTTCATTCGACAGAAAATCTTGGAATTTCTCATTCGACAATAGTTTAGCGAAATGTTCGAGTTCCTTTTTTCCCTTTTTAAAAGTTTTCGCGTTGTCCGAATAAATTACTCGACATTGCCTCTTCTAGATGTGAATCTTTTGAATGCCATCAAGAAAGAATCTGTCGAGAGATTCGGTACAAGTTTCAGATGTATGGCTCTAGTGATAGCGCATGTAAATAATGTTACATATGCTTTTTGACTTCCTTCGATGTTTTTTACGTAAATCGGTCCAGCAAAATCGATGCCAGACACGTAGAATGGTGGTGTCTCATTGATTCTGTCTTCTGAAAGTTGAGAGGGGTCTGGTCAGCAGATTTCAATGAATATCTTTTACAAATAAGACACTTGTTTATTATTTTCTTGATGAATTGACGTCCTTTTGGGATCCAAAAGCGACTTCGAATTTCAGCTAAGGTCGTTCCTACTCCTCCATGCATCATTTTAACATGTGCACTTTCTGCTATCAAATTCGTTAGCCAGGAATCTCTTGAAAGAATTGCCGGATCTTTTTCATCATGTGACAAACTAGAATGTTCTAATCTTCCACCTGCTCTCAGTATCCCGTTCTGGTCTAAAAATGGGTTAAAAAGATATAAGGATGATTTTTTTTCGACTTTATTCGCTTTCTTCAGAGACTCAATTTCTTTGGAATAAAAACGTTCTTGTTCAGATCGAATCCAATAATTTTCGGCATCTACTATGTCTTCAGTCGTTAATGGACCTGTCAAATGATTTGTTTTTCTAATTTTACGAATGAATCGCTTCATCAAACCAGTTATTCTCAACAATTTTCTTAAATTACTATATTTTGAGATGTCTATTATTCTTTCTTCAACTGCCGTGCACACAAATTCATATATAGCATTAATGTTCTTACGGTATTCTAATTCTTCTTCAATGACAGGTTTCTCTTCATTCTGTCGAGGCCACAATTCAGACGACATTCTAAGCCATTCTGGTCCTTGAAACCAGATAGGATTGTTTTTCAACTCGTGAATTTTAGCTCCTCTGGAAGCCAAATCAGCGGGATTACATTTACCGGGGCAATAATGCCAATTTTCTGGGGATGTCAAATTTTGTATTTCCTGAATACGATTTTTAACGAAAAGCTTAAATTTCTTTGCGCAGTCTTTTATCCAGAAAAGTGTGATTTTCGAATCAGTCCAGAAAAAACAAGAATGTTGTAACTACAAAACTTTAGTGATGCTAGTGCCTAATTTGGCTGACTAAAGAGCTTCCATTAGTTCCAACCTAGGTAAGGTGAGCGGTTTTAAAGGCGCTACTCTAGTCTTTGAAGCAACAAAAACCGTAAATATTTGTTCATTGCTAGTAATTATTAATTATACTCAGATACGCTACTGTACCATACGCCTTTTTGCTAGCGTCAGAAAAACAGTGCAGTTCAATTCTTTTCACATCACTATTACCGATTGCAGAAAAATAATATCGTGGAATACCGATTTCGTCTAAATTGGAAGTTTCTTTGCACCATGTTTTCCAAACAGAACATAAATTTTCTGGTAGTTCATCATCCCAATTTAAAGCAAGTGTCCAAATTTGCTGCAATATGATTTTGACTCTAAGTACAAACGGTGATAATAGACCTATAGGATCAAAAATTCGTCCTATTGCTTGTAGGACAAAACGTTTAGTATTAACTTGTTTTGATAAAAATGTTATCAAATTTATTACATCAAAGTAAATTATGTCACTTTGATTGTCCCAAGCGACTCCTAACACTTTCAATGGAGGATTTCCAGCTTCCGAAACATGACTAGATTCCTCGGATTCAATACCTTCTCTAATCCATAATTCGCGCAGTTCTTGAGAATTGGTGTGCCATTTATGTAGAATCATACTAGCATCTCTAAAAATGTTAACGCATTCTAAACTGGTATTGAAAGCAAGTTCGACGTTTTCGTGTCTTCCAGTGATGTCATCTACATAAATGTGATCATTTAGAAATTCGCAAGTGGCAGGGTAGGTTTTCTCATATTGTTTCAAATGGTGTTTAATGGTTGCAGCCAGTAAAAATGGACTGCTGTTTACACCAAATAACACACGTGTGAACCGATAAGTTATAAAATTTTGTGGATCATCGAATGGGTTTTTAGTAAACAGAAAACGCGTTACATCTCTGTCTTTCTCATCTACTTCTATCTGAAGAAAAGCCTGATTTATGTCACTTGTAAATGCTACAGGACGAAGCCTGAAGGCCAAAAGAAGTTCAAGAATGTCAGGATACAAATTTGGACCAATATGCAAGCAGTCATTTAACGAGATTTCACCAGGTCCATGTAAAGACGCGTCGAACACGATACGTAGTTTACTAGTAGTTCGATCACTACGAACGATTTCTCTGTGAGGCAAATAAAATGTGATTTGAGATTCACTATCAACAGTGTCTGGAACTGGTTTAATGATGTTTTGTTGTAAATAATCTTCTAGAACTGTTTGGTACGAATAAAAGAGTTCAGGGTTATTCTGAAATCGCTTTACAAGTTTCTCAAATCGTTTCAGCGCAATCGCTTTATTGTCATGTAACTCATATTTTCTATCAGACTTCCATGGCAGCCTAACCTTGTAACGAGAATTTTTGTATAAAATTTCCGATTCGAATTTTTCCATTATGGTATTGTTTAATGGATCAGATGATTCATTTTCAGGTTTAATTCCTAAACTTTCAAGCTCCCAAAATTTCTTTATCTGATCAGATATTATATCTTCCTCAACTATGATATTAAAGGCTGTGGACGTGTGTGTTGTACCTTTAGTGTAACCTAGCAGAGACCAACCGAATAACGTTTCAGCAGCTATTAATGTTTGTTTAAAAGCTTAAGTTTCCCAGTTACTACATCATAATAATGATCAGCTCCTATCAAAAGAGTAATTTTTTCTTTGCAATCCTAAGAATCTGCGAGTTGTAAACCTTCTAACTGTTTGCCTAAAACAGCGGTTCTTAACCTGGGTCGCGAAGCATATTTTTTGGGTCGCGCTAAGTCAAATTAAAAAAAAAACTTTTAATATACAAAAATAAGTAATACCAACACCTACTAGAAGAGTTTTTTCTAATACAAGTTATTCTCTAAAACAATGCATTGGTTTTACCGCTCTTCGCGAATGGCCTTCTAGAAGTGACATCCAATTTCTGTCTTATAGCTTTCTTCTATGAGGTGTTGGTAATACTCACGCCATTGCTTGTAGGTAACGCTTGTAGGTGCAATAAGGTTGTAGGTAACATAGTCATTCTCCGGTAGTGACACCTTTTGGTAAAAATTAAAAGCGCTTTCAATCAGCTACTTTTACTTCGACTTTTAAGAAACCGGGGAATTTCCGTTGGTTGTAAACATGTAAGCAGATATTATCGATTTAACTCGTGTGAATAAAGAAGTAATAACGGAAAATTGTATTCTGTTAATTTCTGTTTGCATATTAATGATATTTACGTAAAAAAGTTGCACTCCACTGCAAATTCTTTGTCAAAAACTCGTTTCTGTGTATTATGTTGTGAATAACAGTGGAATGTGTTATAATCATGAAACGTGAATACAAGCATTTTAGAAACAATTTTTGTCTGTTTATTAAAAGTGGAGTGATCAAGCTGCAGTGCGTATTGTAAAATTGTAATCACCCTAAAATGGCAAAACGTGAATACAAGGAAGCATTTTTAGAATTAGGGTTTACTTGCATTTATGATGGAGGAATGAACAAGCCGCAATGCGTCTTGTGCAGTGAAATACTAAGTAATGAATCAATGAAACCGAACAAACTTAAAAGACTTTTTGATGCAAAACATAAAAATTTTTCCTTTGAGCGAAAAGATCGTACTTTTTTCGAAAGAAAAGAAGCCGATTTAAAAAGACAGCGTTTAGATGCACCAAGTAGTAATAGTTTTCTAATTTCTACCAAACAAGCTACACTTGCTTCTTTTTATGTGGCTTGGCATATTGCAAGACAAAAGAAACCCCATAATATTGCTGAAAAACTTATAAAACCTGCTGCCATTGACATGGCACGTATCATGTGCGGAGATGAAATTTCAAAGAAATTACAAAAGGTACCATTATCAAATGATACAATTCGTTTACGAATTAATGATATGTCGTTTGATATTAAGAATCAACTTATTTCTGCAATAAAAATTGCTGGTTTATTTAGTATTCAACTGGATGAAACGACAGATGTAAGTAACGATGCTCAACTAATGGTTTACGTGCGGTATCCAGGGTTAACAGATATACAGGAGGATTTTTTATTTTGCAAATCAATGTCAACAAAAACTAGAGGTGAAGATATATTTCTCATTGTCGATTCGTTTTTTAAAGAAGAAGGATTAAATTGGAATCAGTGTTTCAGTATTTGCACCGACGGTGCAGCTGCCATGACAGCATCTCAAAAGGGTTTTTCGACAAGAGCAAAACAAATGAATTCACAAATTTTATCGGTTCATTGTTTTTTACATAGACAAAATCTTGCTTCAAAAAATTTATCGCCCGAATTAAGTATTGTTTTGGATGAAATTGTTACGGTAGTCAATTTTATAAAATCAAGAGCTCTTAACTGTAGAATTTTCCGCGAACTGTGTTCAGAATTTGGTGCAGAATACGAACATTTATTATATTACTCTGAAGTTAGATGGCTGTCCCAGGGCAAAGTTGTTCAAAGAGTATTATCATTGCGGACAGAAGTCGAATTTTTTTTGAGAGAAAAGAAACACCCATTAGCATCTAAATTCTCCGAGTTGAAGTGGATTACTCAAGTTGCTTATTTGGCAGATATTTTGTTTGAAATAAATAATCTAAATACGTCTATGCAAGGACGTAATCATACTATTATTGAATTAACTGAAAAAATTACATGTTTTAAAAATAAACTCAAATTATGGAGAAATAAGGTTGAAGTAAAGAAACTTGCTTCATTTCCGACTCTTAATTTACTTGTTGAAGACAAGAATATTAATATCACAGATTTTGAAATACAGAAAATTATTATCAATCATTTAGAAAAACTAATAGCAGACTTTGATCGGTATTTTCCTGCAGACAATGTTTTTAAATATAATTGGGTTCGAATGCCATTTGATTTTGACGTAAGTGATTTGCATGAGGAATTTGTTAATATTAATCAATTTCAAGAACAATTAATAGAAATTCAAAGTGACCAAGCACTTCGATACAATTTTTACAAAAACACTCAATCTTTATGTGCTTTCTGGTTAAATCTAAAAACCGAAAAGCCAATAATTGTTAAAGAAGCCCTAAAAGTATTATTGCCCTTTTCAACAACATATATGTATGAGGCTGGTTTTTCGGCTCTCTGTGTAATCTAAAACAACCACCGGAACAAGTTAAATCCAGAAATAGATTTAAGGTGCTCCTTGAAAAGCATTCAACCCAGGTTTGCAGTTCTTTCAAAATGTATTCAAGCACAAGGTTCTCATTAAAAGCGTATAAAATGTTATTATAATGTTATTATTAATGTTATATAATGTTATTATAAATGTTATTATTAATGTATAAATGTCAATTATTTTTAAAAAGTTTTAAATTTATTTAGTTTGGTCAATAAAAATATTTAAAACACTTGATTATTTATTAAATTTTTCTTGGATCAAAAGTACTTTTGTTTAACTTTATTATTATAAAAAAAATTAAAAAAATGTAAGTTAAATAAGTCATCATTGTAAGATTAAAGGTTTTTACAAATATGCTCTAAAATAAAGCAATGAAAAAATATTGACTTTTTTTGGGTCACGACATAAACATTTTTCTCAAATTTGGGTCGCGGCTCAAAAAGGTTAAGAACCACTGGCCTAAAATGTGTCTATCAAGATTAGGAGGTGGTAAATCAGAACTTGAAATTTGTTCAGTCACGAGAGCTTCAATTTCGATTTTCAAATTCGGTGTTTCCTTGTTCGGTAATTTTATCTTAACAACGTCAAATGTTTTTCTAATGGGTGTTTTATTTCCAAACGTAAATACCGAAAGAGTCTCTGTTCGAATAACAGGAAGCTTCAATTTATCCGCGATTTCTTTGCTTAGGAAGGAACGCATGCTACCTGAATCCAGTAGAACTCTAATTAAAACCGACTGCGTAGTTGTTCGAAGTGTTACGCAACACGTTTGAAGTGAAATAGTTTTAATTTTGCTGCGTGAGAATGCTGAAAGAACATGCGAATCTTCTATACTTTTATTTTTTTCATTTATTTCTTTCTCAGCGCGAAAGCATATTGAACCGTTATGTCGACCTTTGCACTTGGAGCAGACGAGATCGCTTCCACATTGATTTAGGGGTGTCCGCCGATAACATCGCGGACGAAAACGTCGCGGAGAAAACAACGCAATTCGAAAACGTCGTGCTACAAAACATCGTGGGAGAAAACATCGCAAAGAGAAAACATCGCAGTTCTAAAACATCGTGGTACAAAATATCGTCGTCGAAAATAAAGCGGTTCAAAAACTTCGCAGTTTAAAAACATCGTCGTCGAAAATATCGTGGTAAAAAATAAAGTATCTACAAATCATCGCATGACGATAACATCGCAGACATGCTTTTTTCAGGCTTTAATAACTGTAAATTGATATTCCCATAATGATTTATGAGCGCAAGATGGAAAGAAGGATAATTTTTACTTTCATATTTTTTATTAACTAATAAATTTTTGCGGAAAAAGTAAGAAGGAGACTTAAGCATAGAAAATTAATGCAACTTATAGCACTTAATATAGAATTTTAACTAACAAAGTAATATATATAGTAGTAACAAAGTAAAATATATAGTAACAAAGTAATATATATAGTAGTAACAAAGTAATATATATAGTAACAAAGTAATATATATAGTAGTAACAAAGTAATATATATAGTAACAAAGTAATATATATAGTAGTAACAAAGTAATATATATAGTAACAAAGTAATATTAATAGTTAACTAACAAAGGTAATTAATAAATCATTTTTATAAAGTTTTTACTAGTAATTTTTCATGAAAAGTATTATCTAAAAAAGATTAGAAAAAGGATGGTAAGTAACTGCATAACCTTATTTTTAAAAAAATTGCTAAGTTAATTTTGAGATTATTTTATTCATTTTTGATAATCTAATACACTTATAGAGAAAATTATTTCTTGTTTTGTTTCAGTTTATTCTTAAAATGACATTAAAATTTTCATGCACAGCGTGCAGTCAGTTACTTGAATGCTGATTTTTTATTTATGAAGAAAGTCAGCTATATAATATTTCAGTAAGTTTTATATTTATTAGATTATGCCAAAGCACACTACGTCTATCTGCTTAAGGGGTGGGATTCCTTTGTGGAGTACATTCTCAGGAACTGGTTCATATGCACATTATACTTTAGGAAAGTCACAAAAATCTTCATGCAGCTTTTTTTTTTTTTTTTTTTTAAAGAAATAATGTATACTTTCAGGGGACCTTCTTGGTGACTATCTCCCTCTAAGACGAACAGTGTTTTTGAGAACAATAAACATTTGTTTTAATCATTACGCAAGTTCACCACATTCACTATTCACTCAAAATTAAAAAGAATGGAATTTTGAGTAGTCGCTTTAAATAGGATTGCTTACATTTACATTTATGTTTAGACCGCCTAGACGGTATAGTGGTTTGAGTCGCCGGGCTACGATACCAAAGGTCCCGGGTTCGAACCTCGGAGAAGGCAGGATTGTAACTGTCCTTCATAGGAGGCAAATGTGACCCACCTATAATTAGGTGCCTCCGTAATAAAGTGACCATCACTTAGTAGTGGCCAAACTGAGGGCCGCCATTGGTAGAAGAAAACTTTTATATTAAGACATTTCTTATAAGCACTAAAGAGTATTTTATTTAAATTTTCATAAACATTTTACTCGAAAATTTTGTAATTACTTATTGAACTTACAGTGACAAACTTCCTAAGACAATTTTAATGTTTTTCTTTTGTGTTTCTTAATTTTCAGAATATCTAAATTTATGCACTCCAGAAATCTGTAGCGAAATTAAAATTAATATTTCTGAGAGAGAGTCTACTTTGTGGCGATTCTTTGTCCTAAGAATTCTTTACCTTTGAAGTATAGTATTTTTTAGTGTGCTGTAGTTGAGTCTTTTAGTGCGTTGGTTGTGATTCATACTATGTATTAATACTTGTATATACTCGAAACATATGCTTTTTTTGGAGTAATGGATTGCACAGACTCTCTCTTTTTTGTTCATTTTATTGTTGCAACATGTTTAATTCTTATGTAGTGGTGATGAAGTGGGAGTGTGAGGAGCTGTATATAGTCTTTATTTATTTTAAATATTGTCCTCATTCATCTCTGTAGTCTTTATTATGTTGCACATTGTCCTTATTTATTTTGGTAATAACCATAGTTTCTTACTGATCCTGTGACTCAACTATTTTAATGCATGTTATATATTAGTGCATATTTCCCACTAAACATATATTATAAAACTCTATTAATATACGTCTTCAACATATTAAACATGTTTTGGATATAAGAAACACAATTAATTCAAATAGACTCATGAATCTGTGAGTTTTTATGAGCAAAAATTTATAATTTTACGTGTGATATAGTGCAGAATATCAAAAACAAGGATGTGCAAGTTGTCAAAATATAAAATCTTTGAATGAAAGGAAAAATACTTTTTTTGAGAACTTAAATACATTTAACAAATGGCATTTGGAGAAGATGATTTTACTGCTTGAAATCTGAATAACTAAATACTGAAAATTTATAAAACATCTTAAATTGTTTAACCCTTTCAATCCCAATTTATTTGTTTCAACTGACTTGATTTTTTTTATGCCTTCTTGGTAATTATCACAAATGATACAAATCACACTAACAGAAATTGACAGTCTGTCACTAAGCCTCTATAAGAAGATGCGCGCAACAATTTTGTAATGAGGATGTTAAAAATAATGCTTGCTACCAGTGGGACATCAACTAAGTAGTAAATTAATGAGTTTAATTCTCTCTAGGTTTCTTTAAACATCTACTTGGACTTAACCCATTGGGACTGAAAGGGAAGGGAGAGACTTAAATGCTGTATTTCACCGCACTTAAAATTTTCAGAATATTGATTTATGAGTTTTTTACAAAAGTTCATTTTTTAATAAATGATTACATTTCATATTCAGTTATTATTCAGTTATGAAATTTTTTCTTTCATTAATAGTGGTAGTATATATTTGTTTCGAAAGAGAAGTGAGAATTAGGATTTGCCTGGGAATTGTAGCAATCTGTATGCAAGATGAAAGCAATTAAGAACTTTTTGGGAAACTAACGCTTGAAGGTCTTAGTTTTGAGTATTGAGTTGAAAAACAAGCTAAGTGGCTGAACTCAGGGGAGGGCGGATGAATTACAGCTATTTATACTATTGGGGAGAGTCAACCATTAGTTAACATCCGTGAGTGTGTGTGTGTATTGAGAATACGGCAAAGCACACTAGGGCTATCTGCCTAAGGGAAGGGATGCCTTCGTGGAGGACTTTCTAAGGAAAACTGGCTCGTATACACGTTACACATGGGGAAAACCACGAAAACGCCCATGCAGCCAGCCCGTTCGCGGGATTCGAACCTCGGACCGAACTACCAGTGTTCAGCGATTTTACCGCTCGGCCGCTGGTGGGCTAACATCCGTGAGAACGGGTGTTTCGTTCAAGCCTTACTCCAGGGTCTTGTCCCTTCTGGGCGCTGAAGGCTATTTGGTTAATAAAAGACAACTGAAATTTCGGTCATTACTGATGGTGGTCCATGTACAGACAGAAATAGCATTTCTTAACTTCTTAGTATTTGTGTGTTTTACATCTACCATGCAGTTTAAAAAGAGAATTCAGAAAAGTTTAGAGTTCAAACGTGTTTAGATCGCCCTTCCTTGTTTGTTTTTGAAAAAAGGCCCTTTGCCTCTTTTGCATATAAGTATTCATACATACAGATTTATTTCATTAATATATAATTTCATCAATGAATTATATTAAAAATATAGATTTAATTAACATTTTCCTTTCTTTTTTGGCCAAAGTTCAACGATACGAATAATGAATAATCCAAAATTTTAAACTTTTTCCAATAAAATTACATATTTACGTAGTTCGATTAAGGAGGCGAAACTCTACGATTATACGTATGATAAAAACATCATAAATTCAAACTCTGTCGCTGAGAATGGAAAATATTTAAAATCTGAGGAACAAGATTTTCCAAAATTAAATAATTTTTTATTTATATAAACTTTAAGCAGTGTCTTTTCAGAACTGTGCGTTATGCATTTATTTATTTTTTTAAAATTTCTTTATTATTAAATACTTATTCAGACCAATAAGAGAAATATACAAATTTTCCCGAAATATGTTTTAATCTGTCAAAACAACTTTAAAAATTTGGTGTCCGGTCTTTAAACACAACAATTATAAAATTTCCTTTTACGATTTAATGTATTTAAGGAATAAAACTTAAGTTTATGTAAATAATGAGAATAATATAAATACGAAGAAATAAAAAAATATAAGTGCTTTGCAAGTAAATGAAATTGGTATAATGCTTTTAAAAGTACTGTGGATTTTTTTTCCAGTTCCGCTTTCCGAAATGTTTCATTAATTCCCCTTTGCTTCCGATTGCTCAACAAATGCACACACGACTGTCTTTCTTTATGTCTCGTGTTCACAACGTCTGTTCCTGTACGATTAAATCTACATAATAACAGGATCGAGTAATTCTAAATTAAATGTAATCTTAATTATCTAATTAATCTTAATTCTAAATTAAAATGTAATCTTTAAAAAAAAATTTATACAAAATGAAATTTAGAATTGTACACAGCCCCTTAAAGAATAAAATATCATATATTTCACATCTACGGCCTAGAAACAGCATCTACAGCTTTACGGACTGGGAATATCATTTTACGGATTATTATTAACTAGGAGTATGATATACGGCTTTACGAATTGGGAATATGATTTGGCCTTTACGACGAACTGTTGAAAAAATAATCGACGTAACCTCTACATTGATAAGCATAATGCACAATGTTCCAAAGACCTAGTTTAAATTTATATGTGATTATCCACATAACACAATCGTATGATTAATTCTATTCACTTTAAGTATCTTTTATAGAATATTTCACATTTAGTACATTTGTATAACATATTTCATTAAATGTAAGGCAACTTTCTTATGTAAAAGCTAAATAATGTTCATTAATTTTAAAAGTTATATAAACTTGTGGTGATATTTATGATATGACACTAAATGGTTTGCTATAAGATTTGGAAAAATAAGAAAATAGCCAAACATTTTCTAGAAACATTTAATTTTTTCTGTAAATATGTTTACTGGAACATTTTTTTCCAGGATAATTTTTCAGGGACATTTTTTTAACACCGTGCGTAATAACACTGCGTAATAGCAGTACCGTGTGCAATAAATTTTCGTAATGATAATTTTTTATGAAATAATACAGTTGTCCCTTTATCCGCACTTCCTGTTATTTGAGGTAATCCACATTACCTTAAATGATTGAATTCCACACATATGATAAGAAAACCTAATTAAACAAAACTTAATTAAAAGACTTAATTACTAAAAAAACCTACATAAAATATTTATCAGGATAGAGAATAATGCATATTAATTAATTTTCAGGTTTAAATAATACTGTCTTTCATGTTATTTTTTCCCGTGCAACTTCCGTCTGAGTTATTTATTCTAGCTGAGTACTTCTTTCTCTTCATCATTGTCTCGGTCCTGTTATTATGTAAGAAGTATTTAAATTCTTTATAAAAATGCACTAAAAATAAAAATTGTTAGCAAATAAACGCATTGCACAATTTACATACTACATTTACATATAAATATATATGTTTAATTGCACACTTTCGACATGCACACTTTCGACATTTCGTTTCCATGAAGAGTGTAATCTCTTATCATATGTTTCTATGTTTACACAATAGGCTAGGTTGTTTAAATATGGCAAAGCACACAAAGGCTATCGAGCTTAGAGAAAGGATGCCTGCGATGAGGGCCTTCTCGATACCAACCACGAAGCCAGCCTCTTTGCCTGAAATTGCACTGCGTTCAAACTCCTAGCATTCAGCGATTTTAACCATTCGGCCACTAATAGGGGTCATGATTACAGTAAGATTAAAGATTATAATTTATAAATTCGAATGCTTTGCGAAACGTTTGTTCATATAAAATTAAATGTGAAACAAAAACAAAAAGATTCAATAAAAAATGAAAATGCGTCAAAAAACGTGCAGAGTGACTTTTAGATTTAAAGCTCATAGCTCATTTCTGGTTTTCCTGGTAGACTCAATCTTAAGTTTCTCAAGTAAATTGTTTTCTTATAGTCTTATAGTATTATAGTGGCTGTGATCTACATGCATCTGGTACTCACTGCTCGACAATACGTGGATAAATATCGATAGAGACCTCGAGATACGTAATTAATAAAGTACTTCTGATAAAACTCAACATTCAGATCATTACAATAGTCTAGTTGTACAAAAAATATGACACGGAAGGCTTTTTACAACTTTACTTAGAGTATAATATGCTTATATAAGACATCTCTGTAACTAAAACTTGGATGTTGGATTGCTGTATTTTTTACTCTTTTTATTTTAATTCTACACAGATATTTTTATTCTAACTAGACTCATCTCTCTTTCTATCTTCATTTTACTTCTAATTGTTTATCATAAAATTTCAGTCTAATTATTTTAAGATTCAATTACTATCTGATATTTCATTTAAAGATCTTTTTCTTTGGGTTTGAACCATTTTAAAATAATTAAATAATTTATTCCGATTTCAAAACTCTGTTTACTAGCTTTTCTCAGTAAAGATGCTAATATTCGTTACCTGAAAGGAACCTCGAGTTTAATTTTTATTAAATTTTTAATCTGTTCCAGCACTATATACAAAAACTGCTCATTAGTTTTAAACTAGCAATAATGATTCCAGATACACTAAAAATAAATCAAATTGTAAATTGCTTAGCTGACATTTTTCAGTTCACAGAAATTTTCCTGGTGTTCAACTACTAATAAACATATACTAACTGTGTTCAATAATGGAACACCTGCTTGTTTTTACTTAACAAACTGTAAAACGTCATTTGAGCCTGAAGGGGAAACAGGTGGCTCCTGCCTCGAGAAAACCATTGTTTGACAATTAGGTAAATAATGTATGTCTGATGCTCCAAGTCTTAGCTGTACCTGAAACTCGGAAACTTAACTGCATTTTCTGTCAGAGGAGCCAACATGCCGTTACGCTATATCATCAGCCAAAAGAACCGTAAACAACTTATGGTGAAAGGATACATCTATAATTTTGAACGTGCTAGTGCTGAGAAAAGTATTTGGAAATGTGTAGAGTATTTTACTTGCAAGTGCAAAGAGCGAATTCACACTCAAGATGATAATATCATTCCTGAAAAATCTCACGGGCATACTCCAAATGCTGGCAAAATTACAGCGAAAGAGATTATGAGTTCAATTAAAGAGCGTGCGGTAACAACGCAAGAATCGACACATTCTTTAGCAGCAGTTGGTACAATTGGTCTTCCTTGTGCTGTTTCGGGGCATATACCACCAGTGGAAAATATTAAAAAAATTATCAGATATGCTCGACACGGAGAAATGCCATTGCATAATCCTAGATGTCTTGAAGAATTAGTAATCCCAGAACAGTTTTCAAAAACACTAAAAGAAGAGAAATTTTTGCTGTATGACAGTGGAGCGCAGACAGACAAAATTCTAATTTTTTCGACCCTCAGAAATCTGGACTTCATGGCTGAATGTCCGAACTGGTTTGCTGATGGAACTTTTAAAGCAACACCACCGCTTTTCAGTCAGATTTATACAATCCATGGTGTTAAATATGATAATGTGATACCTTCAGTGTATGTATTAATGCCAAACAAACGCGAAGAAACATACAATAGAGTGTTTACGGTGATAAAATCTTTGAAACCGAATCTGCAGCCCAAAACTGTAATGACTGATTTTGAAAAGGCTGCCATAAATGCCTTTAAAAATTCCTTTCCGAATATCATTCAGAGAGGATGTTTTTTTCATTTAAGTCAGTGTGTGTATAGAAAGATTCAGTCTGCAGGTTTGCAAAGTAAATATGAAACTGATCCGAATTTTGTTTTGGAAATCTCTCAACTTGCAGCTTTGGCTTTCGTTCCTACTTCAGATGTCATTGAAGCATTTGAACAATTAATATCATCTACTTATTTTGTAAATAATATGAACATCACTCAACCAATCATAAATTATTTTGAAGACACATGGATTGGTAGATTTACTCATCGTGGACAACGTCGAAGACCAGTGTTTGACATCCCTCTTTGGAACTGTTATGATGCTGTAAAAGATAAAGTTCCAAGGACAAATAATGCGGTTGAAGGATGGAATCGCAGATTCAACGAACTTATGAACGGATGCCATCCAACAATCTGGAAATTTATTGATTGCTTAAAAAAGGAACAAAATTTTAATTCTATAAAAATTGAACAATACATTGCAGGTCACCATCCACCAGTAAGTAGAAAAGTTTACAGAGATACATCTCTCAGAATTCAAAAGATTGTAAATGATTATAATGGTCGGCCTATTTTAGACTATTTAAGGGGAATAGCCTACAATTTTCAACTGCAGGTGTAAATTTTTATACATTAATTAATGAGGATGTTTAATGTCTGATATAATTATACATGTTTTTATTACTACAGCTTTAACATGAGTCGTAATTACACTATATTTTCTGAAAAATATTAGGCGAACTTTTATGCTCTTAGAGTTGATATTTACAATTATACTAGCTTTCATGAATGTATGTGAATGATATTTTACTCCATATAATGTGCTTTAATGAAGCCTCTTTGGTATAATGTGTTTTATTTAAGCCTCTTTGGCATAAACTCTTTGGTAGTATAAATCAAATTTTATTTCATCAGAGAAATTATAAACGACAAATGACGAAGCCTTGTTCGTTTAAATATCATTTATTAACTGAAACGGTATGCGAAGCTAAAATTTATTGGAGATTTGGTATTAACAATAACGATATTTTTGAAAAATTCCTATCAATTAAAATTTTATTTCGTTTCATTTTTCATTAATTCATGTTTGTGTGAGAAAATGACTTTAGAGTATTTGTTTACAATGGATAATTTTTTAGCTCAATAAGCTATCTATATTTTAATAAAATTCAGTAAATTTAATACCATTGTGGATGCATATAAGACGAAATTTTCAATTTATATTCCTTTCTGAAATCATCCTGATCAGGCAGCTTAATATTAAAGAATACGTTTAAGAGTATTTTTTTAACTCGTAAAGCAATGGGAGATATATTTACTTAATTTTATCTCAAATAATAAGATTAGACTTTTAATGGCTTTTCTTGTAACTTATTTTGATATATCAAACTTATATACGTGGGCACATCTTATATGTAAGCCCCTTTTGTCTTTCTGAAAGATTCTTAAAAGACAAAACTTTTCCATATATGACACCATTATGTTTTGAGACAATACGGTATTTTATTGCGTATTTTTGCATATTTAAAAGGGGGAAAATTTGAAACCTGAGGTAAGAGATTTGCTTTTAAATCCCTAGTCATTTCAATTTTGATCAGTACTGATTATATAACATAATTTTAAAAATAATTTATTATATGACAGTAATGTAAATTTAACGTTAAAAATCCTTAACAGCAGTTTTTCATTTGCTAAATATAGAATGATATATAAATGGAAGTTTTATTTGATAAATATGAAAGGTATTTTAGAGAGTTTCATGTTTTTCTGCAATGGGTAACACTATAAACATCGGTCTTTTGCTACAAAAATACATTCTCAAAATATGCTTATGGTTTTCCATGTATAGCTTATTCGCAAATATTTATGAAGCAATATTAAATATTAGTTCTAACTTAGGCGAAAATTTCTGCTATGTTTACAGTTTTCTCGCGCTCCTAATTTTTTAAATGTATACAATGAAGTATTTATTATTTAATTAATTTTTTATATCTGCATTAATAGATGGTACATTATTTGCAAAGTTTTGACATGATATCACCTTTTTTACGAAATGAAAGAAAGTAAAATTATTGTTTATTCTTAAGCTACAAATTTTGAACAAGGCTGACATATCTACGCTAAATTTTATAATGCTGTCATAAATATTTTTCATTATTCAATAACAACTATAAATTTTTATAATTACTTAAACATCATAAAAGAGTGGATTATAAAGCACTGTGTTGAATAAAAATAGTATAATATTAAGAATGGCAACTTTTGATTAAAATATAGATTCAAAATATTATTTCCTGACGCACTGCAAAATCTGAAAGTAACACAGTCTATTGTAAACGAATTTTTCAGGATGCAATTTTGGATATAATTTGATCTGAGAAATAAACATTAATACAAGGTGATTATGTAATTCAACAAACAATCTCTATGCTGCTTCATAAAATAGATGACTTATGATGGGAGTCTTCTTTTATAAAATATTGTGGTTTAATGTTGCAAACGAAGTTTCAGCTTAAGTTTGGAAATTAATATAGAGGGAAAGTTAAAAAGAGGTCTTTCAAAACTAGCAAGTTAGCATATGAATAGCATTAGGGAAGAATATAAAACGCATTTCAGTATACATTCAGTATTTATTTCACAATAAGGAAACATTTTTCACTATATAAATAGCATAAGGAAATACTTTTTCAGTATATGAATGTAAAAAAAAACTTTTCAGTATATATCCAGTACTTATTTCAGTATAAAAAAACCCATTTGATTATGTAAATAGCATAGGGAAAGAATTTTTCAGCATATGATTCATATATTATATTCATATATTAATATATCGATTTCTTTAATCAATTTCGATTTCTTTAAAAAACATGAACATTTAAGAACTAATCAATAGAAAAAATGCAAATAAACAAAAAGTAAACATATTTAATTAAAATAAAAATTTAACAAACATTCTCTATTCGTAAAAAGCAAATTTAAAATTAATTAAATTTTAAATTATGAAATTTAATTGCAAACAAATAAATGATTAATTATTGCTGCGAACTAATCTACAATATCATTTAAATTACGTGAAAGTATCAAAATCCATGAATAAATATATAATTCCAAAAAATTTTTTAATCCTAAAAAAATTTTAAAATGTATAAGTGAATAATTGTTGAGCAGGCAGGAGACAAGCTTATCAAGGGAAGTTGCCTCCAAACCTAACTCTTCAATTATTCAATTCGTGTTTCGTCATCCATGTATTCAGAATTTAAATGATATTGCAGATTAGTTCGCAGCAATAATTAATCATTCATTTGTTTACAATTAAATTTCATAATTTAAAATTTAATTAACTATAAATTTGCTTTTTACGAATAGAGAATGTTTGTTAAATTCAAATTTCATTACTTAAATCAATGCGCAAGAGAATTATTTAAATTTAATTTAACTTAATGTTTATTAAAAGTAAAAATATTATTTAACTAAAATATTTATTCTTTTTAATTAAAATAAAAATGTATTTTTTATTCACGAGAGACGTCTTTGACAAGAATTTTTATGTCTGTTATGGATCTTGAAGGGCATCAAAAGAACTTTTGAAATCTGCACTGAGATTGAACTTATTGAGATCTGTAGTTTTCCAAGCTTTATTTTTTTATACGAGCTAAAGTTGGTTCATGTAAAAAAAAAAAAAAAAAAAAAAAAAAAAGATCTAAAATGAGAAAAGATATATATATATTTTTTTTACTTTTCAAACAAAAATATCAAATGCTCCTCAGCTGACTACCTCCTATCCAACCTTTTTCACATTTTAAATGATTTTTAAAATTATTTCGTTGATTACTCCAGGAACCAAACCTTTTTTAGTAAGATCGGTCAAAAGTACACAATTTGTCTAGTAATTTAACGAAAAAAAAAAAAAAGAAAAAAGAAAAAGAAAAAAGAAAGACATGAAAGAAAAATAAGATATTTACACCAGTTTTTTTTAAAAATAATATTGTAATTATTTAGTAAAATCATATCTTCTTCTATAATGCATACCACATTACTTCATTTTGTTTAAATTGTAGAAGATTGTAGAGTTAAGTAAAAATTTCAAATTACCTTCGAATGCCACTTCCAGATACTTTTAGAACAGGTAAACGAGTAAACAAAAAGTTAACATTTCTAGTCTCCTCTCCTGAAATTAAGCTCAAACTCTATACATAACTGTAAGCAAATTAAATGAATATTGTAGAAAAAGTAGAAATCTTCTTTATTAAAATTTCTGAATTTATGTGTTCTTTGATACTGGACTATCAAAAATGCAAATTGTGTGTCTTTCAAATTGAAAATTCATAGATATGCAAGAAATTCATATTATATTTAATTGTAGGGAGTTATGAAACTAGCATTATTTTCAGTATAAAGACCTACATTTGTTTCAAAATATTCTAAGATCTATAAATCGACATCAATCACTTTTTAAATGTAACTTTTAATACGTACAATATTTACAGATCATAGATCAAACATGGTGGTTCAGTTGACAAATAAATCTATATGCTTTCATAATCGAAAATCGAAATCAAATAGGAACCGAAGTGTTCCTAATCAAATAGTGTGCGAACCATCAGACATCCATCTATCGAACTGCCGGTGGAGAGTCTATGGAAATTCAGAAGGCACGTCGCATCGCGTTAACACGCAACGCTAGCGCCATCTATCAATTAATCAAAATAATTTCCACACACTCCCACCTGAACTCTGTCAAGAGTTCACATCAATCTAACAAGAATCAAATTTATAGCAATAAGTATTTTAACATATAATTATAAAACAATTGATAAGTATATTAAATGAATAGAAAATATATTCAAACTATAATCACTAAATTCTAAAAAAGGTATGTTATCATCAAATATAATTTGACACTACTTTAGTAAATCTAAACTATTCTAAATCTAAGCATATGAAATTAAACTAGTAAAATAAACAATTGCATGAAACATATTCAATCTTATTCATATTATTAAACAAACAAAAAATGTTTTTAAAGTTCCGAAGGATATAATAATTGAACTGGTCGTTTTATTATTGTTCCATCAGCAGTTTTTAGTTCACAAGTACGAACTTTGTTGTCACGACCACGAAAAACGTTTATCACTCTACCACAATTCCACAAAAGTTTGCACTTATTGTTGCCTTCAATTAATACAAGATCATCAACTTTTAGATCATCGTAAACGTTAGGATTTTTTAATTGATGAGCAGTCTGAAGATCCATCAAATATTTTTTTTTCCATTTAGTCCACAATTGCCTAACCAATAAATCTTGATAAATCTTTCTTTTAGTCAGAGAGGACTTGGTAGAGCCATCTTTAACAATGGAATTAAAGTTGATAGGCAATGTAGAATCTTTGTTTCCAAAAATCAAAAAATTGATTTGCTTCAGTGGCAACGGTTCCTTGTGCCCATTGTATACATATGTAAAAGGACGAGAATTCAAAACAGCTTCCACTTGTGCTAAAACCGTTGACAATTCTTCAAACGTTAGTAAAGCTTTACCGAGAATTTTTCGTAAGCACTCTTTCACTGATTTTACTAATCTCTCGTAGAAGCCTCCCCACCAAGCCCCTCATTCTATTATAAACTTCCAACTGATTCTTTCATTCGACAGAAAATCTTGGAATTTCTCATTCGACAATAGTTTAGCGAAATGTTCGAGTTCCTTTTTTCCCTTTTTAAAAGTTTTCGCGTTGTCCGAATAAATTACTCGACAATTGCCTCTCCTAGATGTGAATCTTTTGAATGCCATCAAGAAAGAATCTGTAGAGAGATTCGGTACAAGTTTCAGATGTATGGCTCTAGTGATAGCGCATGTAAATAATGTTAGATAGGCTTTTTGAATTCCTTCGATGTTTTTTACGTAAATCGGTCCAGCAAAATCGATGCCAGACACGTAGAATGATGGTGTCTCATTGATTCTATCTTCTGGAAGTTGAGAAGTGGTCTGGTTAGCAGACTTCAATGAATATCTTTTACAAATAAGACACTTGTTTATTATTTTCTTGATAAATTGACGTCCTTTTGGGATCCAAAAGCGACTTCGAATTTCAGCTAAGGTCGTTGCTACTCCTCCATGCATCATTTTAACATGTGCACTTTCTGCTATCAAATTCGTTAGCCAGGAATCTCTTGAAAGAATTGCCGGATGTTTTTCATCATGTGACAAACTAGAATGTTCTAATCTTCCACCTGCTCTCAGTATCCCGTTCTGGTCTAAAAATGGGTTAAAAAGATATAAGGATGATTTCTTTTCGACTTTATTCGCTCTCTTCAGAGACTCGATTTCTTTGGAATAAAAACGTTCTTATTCAGATCGAATCCAATAATTTTCGGCATCTACTATTTCTTCAGTCGTTAATGGACCTGTCAAATGGTTTGGTTTCCTAATTTTACCGATGAATCTCTTTATCCAACGAGTTATTCTCAACAATCTTCTTAAATTACTATATTTTGAGATGTCTATAAGCCTTTCTTCAACTGCCGTGCATACAAATTCATAAATATCATTAATATTTTTGCGGTTTTCTAATTCTTCTTCAGTGACAGGTTTCTCTTCATTCTGTCGAGGCCACAACTCAGACGACATTCTAAGCCATTCTGGTCCTTGAAACCAGATAGGATTGTTTTTCAAATCTGGAAGTTTAGCTCCTCTCGAAGCCAAATCAGCGGGATTACATTTACCGGGGCAATAATGCCAATTTTCTGGGGATGTCAAATTCTGTATTTCCTGAATACGATTTTTAACGAAAAGCTTAAATTTCTTTGCGCAGTCCTTTATCCAGAAAAGTGTGATTTTCGAATCAGTCCAGAAAAAACAAGAAAGTTGTAACTTCAAAACTTTAGTGTTGCTAGTGCCTAATTTGGCTCACAAAAGAGCTCCCATTAGTTCCAACCTAGGTAAGGAGAGCGGTTTTAAAGGCGCTACTCTAGTCTTTGAAGCAACAAAAACCGTATATATTTGTTCATTGCTAGAAATTTTACGTAGATACGCTACTGTACCATATGCCTTTTTGCTATCGTCAGAAAAACAGTGCAGTTCAATCCGTTCCACATCACTATTACCGATTGCAGAAAAATAATATCGTGGAATACCGATTTCGCACAAATTGGAAACTTCTTTGCACCATGTTTTCCATACAGAACATAAATTTTCTGGTAGTTTATCATCCCAATCTAAAGCAAGTGTCCAAATTTGCTGCAATAAGATTTTGACTCTAAGTACAAACGGTGATAATAGACCTATAGGATAAAAAATTCGTCCTATTGCTTGTAGGACAAAACGTTTAGTATCAACTTGTTTTGAGAGAAATTTTATCAAATTTTTTACATCAAAGTAAATTATGTCACTTTGATTGTCACAAGCGACTCCTAACACTTTCAATGGAGGATTTTCAGCTTCCAAAACATGACTAGATTCCTCGGATTCAATACCTTCTTTAATCCATAATTCGCGCAGTTCTTGAGAATTGGTGTGCCATTTATGTAGAATCATACTAGCATCTCTAAAAATGCTGACGCATTCTAAACTGGTATTGAAAGCAAGTTCAACGTTTTGGTGTCCTCCAATGATGTCATCTACATAAATGTGATCATTTAGAAATTCGCAATTGGCAGGGTAGGTTTTCTCATATTGTTTCAAATGGTGTTTAATGGTTGCAGCCAGTAAAAATGGACTGCTGTTTACACCAAATAACACACGTGTGAACCGATAAGTTATAAAATTTTGTGGATCATCGAATGGGTTTTTAGTAAACAGAAAACGCGTTACATCTCTGTCTTTCTCATCTACTTCTATCTGAAGAAAAGCCTGATTTATGTCACTTGTAAATGCTACAGGATGAAGCCTGAAGGCCAACAGAAGTTCAAGAATGTCAGGATACAAATTTGGAGCAATATGCAAGCAGTCATTTAATGAGATTTCACCAGGTCCATGTGAAGACGCGTCGAATACGATACGTAGTTTACTAGTAGTTCGATCACTACGGACGATTTCTCTGTGAGGCAAATAAAATGTGATTTGAGATTCACTATCAACAGTGTCTGGAACTGGTTCAATGATGGTTTGTTGTAAATAATCTTGTAGAACTGTTTGATACGAATAAAAGAGTTCAGGGTTATTCTGAAATCGCTTTACAAGTTTCTCAAATCGTTTCAGCGCAATCGCTTTATTGCTTTATTGTCATGTAACTCATATTTTCTATCAGACTTCCATGGCAGCCTAACCTTGTAACGAGAATTTCTGTATAAAATTTCCGATTAGAATTTTTCCATTATGGTATTGTCTAATGGGTCGAATGATTCATTTTCAGGTTTAATTCCTAAACTTTCAAGCTCCCAAAATTTCTTCATCTGATCAGATATTATATCTTCCTCAACTACGATATTAAAGGCTGTGGAATTATACGTTGTACCTTTAGTGTAACCTAGCAGAGACCAACCGAATAACGTTTCAGCAGCTACTAAATGTTTGTTGAAACGCTTAAGTTTCCCAGTTACTACATCATAATAATGATCAGCTCCTATCAAAAGAGTAATTTTTTCTTTGCAATCCCAAGAATCTGCGAGCTGTAAACCTTCTAACTGTTTGCCTAAAATGTGTCTATCCAGATTAGGAGGTGGTAAATCAGAACTTGAAATTTGTTCAGTCACGAGAGCTTCAATTTCGATTTTCAAATTCGGTGTTTCCTTGTTCTGTAATTTTATCTTAACAACGTCAAATGTTTTTCTAATGGGTGTTTTATTTCCAAACGTAAATACCGAAAGAGTCTCTGTTCGAATAACAGGAAGCTTCAATTTATCCGCGATTTCTTTTCTTAGGAAGGAACGCATACTACCTGAATCCAGTAGAGCTCTAAGTAAAACCGACTGCGTAGTTGTTCGAAGTGTTACGCAACAAGTTTGAAGTGAAATAGTTTTAATTTTGCTGCGTGAGAATGCTGAAAGAACATGCGAATCTTCTATACTTTTATTTTTTCATTTCGTTCTTTCTCAGCGCGAAAGCATATTGAAGTGTTATGTCGACCTTTGCACTTGGAGCAGACGAGATCGCTTCGACAGTGCTTTATGCGGTGGTTTGATTTCAGGCAAAGGTAACATCGGGAATGTTTAAGTAATAAATTTCTCTTCTCATCAACTGTCAGTGATTCACAGTCTTCAGTAAGATGTTTGGATGTATTACAAAACAGACAGCAATTAGTATTTTTTTTTTCTTTAACCGGCGCCAAGAGCTGGTAAGTGGAATGAACGATACTCCCCTTCCCACCCTTCTCTTTATAAACACAGGAAGTGCTTTCTGATTTATGAGTGGAGACGAAAAGAGGGCTTCTCTCGCGACTTTCCAATTCTAAACGAACAAAGTGCAATAATTCGTCAACATTAAAAAAGGATGACGAATCCCTTTTACGATTGAATTCTAAGGTTATATCAGACGGCAGAGTTTTCATTATGGCTGGAATCAACATATAACTGTATTTATCCGGTGTGACTTCTAATGATTTCAAGCTGCGTATTTGAGTTTCGATAGTGTCACAAAGTTTTACAGTGTCACTGGATTTGGTTACTGGGGTAAGATTCAGGAGTTTTTGCATGTGTGAGTTTATAATTATATCTTTTCTGCCAAACCTGTTTTTAAGTATTTCGACAACTTCATCGTAATTTGGTTCCGAAATGCAAAAGCCTTCCATCGCGTTTGCGGCGTTGCCGCATAAGTACGATTTTAAATAATTAAAATTTTCGATCTTTGTTAAAGATTCATTATCATGGATTGCTACCTTGAAAGAGTTCCAAAAACTTGTCCACTGGGTGTAATCTCCATAGAATTTAGCGATGGTTAATTTTGGCAGACGCGTACATTTATTGCTTTTGATTTTAGAATTAGTTTCGTTAAGAGAGTTTTCATTATCCGAATTTGTTACTTTATTTAATTCTTTCAATTTTTTATTTGCTCTGAATTGCCATAACTGAATTTTCTCTTCGTATTCGATACAAGTTAGAATTTCTGTTTCAAACTCTTCCGCCTCTGATTTCAAGTCACGCTCTATCTGAGCATCTAACTCACTCAGAGCTTTCGATTTCGTGATTAATTGGTCTAAATTTTCTTCTAATGTACTTGTATCAATCTCTTCTTTATTCAACTCCGATTCGATTTTCTTTAGAATCTTAGACACGGTGGTCCTGATAACTTTGCGTTTCGATTTTAATTTAACAACAGACTCTTCTGCCATTGTTACTCTACAAATTAGAAAATTTAGCCTTACCTTTTGCTGACTTCGCACACTTGCAACGTGCTAAATCCAATTCCTGACGGCCGAATGCACCAGCTGTTTCAAAATATTCTAAGATCTATAAATCGACATCAATCACTTTTAAAATGTAACTTTTAATATGTACAATATTTACAGATCATTGATCAAAATATGGTGGTTCAGTTGACAAACAAATCTATATGCTTTCATAATCGAAAATCGAAATCAAATAGGAACTGAAGTGTTCCTAATAAAATCGTGTGCGAACCATCAGACATCCATCTATCGAGCTGCCGGTGGAGAGTCTATGGAAATTCAGAAGGCACGTCGCGTCGCGTTACACGCAACGTTAGCGCCATCTATCAATTAATCAAAATAATTTCCACAGACGTACAGCAAGAATCAGGATCACGAAAATATGCAACATCTCCATATCCCTTGAGGCTGGCGTCACAAAAGACAAAAAGCTCTATTTTATCGAAATTTACACATTCATAATTTAATATGTATTTTCTAGGAATACACAAGTTGAGAATAACTTCAAATTCAAAGTACAAGTTTTAAATTTTTCACTCAAATAGCTGGGCAAAATTGTGTCCCAATCAATACCCAATTCCCATAACTCTTGTAATAAGAATTTTATTCTGATAACAAAAGGTGCAATGAAGCAACAGGGTCATAAATTTTTGCCACTATCTGTAATACCTTTCGCTTTGTAACGTGTTTCCAGTCAACTGGTTGTAAAAGTTCTTGTACATCTACTTTCAATGTGTCCTCATCCAAATCCCAAATTATTCCCCTTATTAATTAAACCAATATCTTGCCAATGATTTTTTAAACATACGGAATTTGATTCAAATTTTCTTAAGTTCATACTAGCGTCTTGAAGAATTTTAACTGCATCAGTTGATAATGAGAAAAATTCTTCAACGGAGTCTGCTCCATGGATAAGGTCATCAACATATAAGGACTTATTTAACATGTCAACAGCTTTGCTATATTTCTTTTCGTAACCCTTAATATGATGTTTGATAGTGGCGGACAAAATAAACGTACTTGTTGTCACTCCAAACGGCACTCGGCACATTCGGAAAACCTTAAAGCCTAAACTATTGTCACTATCGTCATAAGAATGATCAAACCACAATAACCTTAAAAAATTTCTATCTTCACTATCAATTTGAATTTGGTGAAAAGCCTTCTCTATGTCTGCACAAAATGCAACTTTATTTACGCGAAATTTTAAAATTATATCCAACAGGTTAGGATTTAAATTAGGGCCTGATATCAAACATTCATTTAACGATTTAGCTCCTTCAGACTTAGAGGAGGCATCATAAACTATTCTTATTCTTGTTGTTACTTTTCCTTCACGTATAACGGGCCTATGAGGCACATAATAACAGTTAGGTTCATTTTCAACAAACTTACATTGTTCAACAATCCCCCTTTCAACTTGCTCTCTAATTATCTTATCATATTCATTATATAGAAAATCATTTCCCTTTAATTTATGCTTTAGTACTAGAAATCGTTGTTTAGCAACGAAAAAATTATCAGCGAGTTGTGATTTATTGTCCTTCCAAAAGAGTTTTGTTTCGTACCTGCCGTTATTAAATTTTTGCTTAATAGTATCCAAATCAGTTTCTGAAAATGTTTTGTTTTCATTTTCAATTCCTATCGAATTCAATTTCCGAAATGACTGCAAATCAAATGTGTTTCCTTCAACGGTAGATAAAAACAACGCATTAATTCGAGTATTATTATTTTTTACCTTACCCATCACAGCGTATCCAAATATCTTCGGTACTATAAACAAACCATCATTTATCATTGAAATTACTTCCTGTTTGTATATACCAGAAATGCTCCGCGCCAAGCAGAATATTTATGTTCTCATTAACGGGACTTGTATCCGAAAGTTCGAAACCCTTTTTAGTCATAAATTCTTTAATGTTTTGACATGTTGATGGTGCCTGGAATTCTATTGATGATATTAATTCTATCCCGATAGCTTCTACAACAAGGCAGCGATCATCGTTTTTATTTTTTATTTTTAGACTGTATACATCAAATTCTTGCGAGTTACCGCGCTGATTTCCAAACGAATAAATTGTTAGAAATTCTTTTCTAATGACTTGCAATTCTAAATCGCGCGCTAACTTGTGGGTGATGAAGTTTCGTTCACTACCTGAATCAATCAATAATCTTACGATTCTCGATTTATTTTTGCTTTGAACAATAACAGAACATGTCTGTAAAAGCACACTATTTTGAGGTTTTAGAGTGTTACAGTGGGAAGTAGATACTAAAGTTTTATTTTGCGTATCTGCGGATTTAACATCTTCCATTTCTTTCGATTTCAAACGGCAGAAAAGTTTATTATGATTTTTCTCGTTACAATTTTCGCATGGTTGTATTTTTGACCGACAATTCGAAGACAAATGGGATTTTAAAAGCTTCTGTAACAGCGACCTTCCCGTTTTAATTTGTTTCGTTTTTGTTCGTTGGAAAATTTCAAACATCCTGCAGATGTATGTTCGTTTGATTTGCAGAATATGCAAAACATTTTTACCGATGTGTTAAAAGCAGAAGCTTGTGATTTTATAATTTTTGAACCCTTGTTTAGGATTAACCCCTGTGTATTTATTACCTTTTGAGCTATTAATCAAAATACTTGCTTCTCGGCATTCAGTTTGGATTTTAATGAACTCTATTAATTCACTTACTTCTATATTTTGGTTAGATGTTCTTTTTCTATGGAATTCAAGAATTAAATCTTCAGGTAACAATTTAAGAATTATTGGGTTCAATAACTGTCCATATGAACCGCTAGTAACATCTAAACTACTTAAATTTCTAACGCAGATTTGTAACTGATCATAGAGCTTTCTTAACTCAAAAACATTTGAAGAACTTTTAACTGGTTCTAACTGTAACAACATCTGCATGAATTTTGATATAATAACATCTTTACTACCAAACTTCTCTTCTAAACTTTTAATGCATAGATCATAATTTTCTTCAGATAAAGCATAACCAGAAACACAATTATATGCTGAACCAGATAATAAACTTTTCAAATATGTAAACTTATCTATTTTAGATAAAATTGGATTAGAATGAATAGCATTATCATACGAATTAAAGAATTCGAGCCATTTACTGGGATCACCAGCAAATTTTTCAATATTTAATTTAGGTAACTTTATTGAAGCACTACTTGTAACAACATTATTACTATTCAGAGTACTACTAATACCATTACTAGTTGTAATTATACTTCTTTCAACAACTTCATTACTGTTAATTTTCTTTACTTTACTAACAATCTTAGCTTTAAACGTTATAATTTTTTCATCATACTCTTCACATACAAGTAGTTCGTTATCATATTCTTTTTCATCAATTATGAGAGCATCGATCTTTGAGTCAAGACTCTTAAGTTTCCCATGGTATTCAATTAACAATTCATATGATGAATTTCTCAAGTTTATTTAGAAGTGTCGTAACTTTACTACGTACAATAGCACGTTTCTTTTTCTCTTTTGCTAAATCATCCATTATGTTTCGTTTTCAAAGATCGATACCAAGAACAAATAAATCAAAATTCTTACCTTTTAAAAGGTAAATCCCCTTTTCGCGGGTTTCAGAAACCAAAAAATATATGGTGTCTCTTCATGAGTCATAATTTCTCAAGTTGATTTCGTTTTCAAAGAAACAGGTTGGGAGAGCATTAGAATTTCAAATCAAAACTTCAAGATTTCACAGAACATAGAAATAACATTTATTAACGATAAACTTAATGATATAGTATATCACTTCCGCCTATAGCAGCCATGAAAACATAATCAAGCATCAAAAAGGTGTGACATGCGTCATTCTTTAAGTTCAAGCGTCAAGTGGAATATTTTTCATCGGCGCGCATCAAGAGCGCCACCTATCTACCGAAAAGACGGAACAGCCAGAAACATGCATACATTCATGCAGATTCTTCATAACTTAATTTTTTTAATCATAATGCAGAGCCCTAATATTTGGTGGCAACAATATGAAAAGTGAAACGCCATTTCATCGTGGACGTCGCAAAATGTCGAAAGGAAATGAATAAACTTTCTGGGCAAATTGCTCCTTTGGGCCAAAAAAAAATCTGAAAGCTTTGGAGAATTTGATAAAAAATAAAGGAGATCATTAATCGTATAACATTAGTTGTTCAATAACGCTATTATTTCCTGTAACGTTCGTGCATAAGATTACTATTCGATCCGAATGTGTTTTCCAGGCTGTGTGTTGAGTGTTTCTTATCATTTGAAAAGGGAGAAAATTCAATATTTTACGTGCAATGCATAAAAGAATTGTAATTTAAATAATTATAATTCAAGTTTAGCTTTCATTATTTTTTAATCCATTTTCCTCGAAGGAAACAATTTTGTTTGCTCGCGAGTTCTAGCAGATTGCTTAATATAAATCTTATCGGTACAATCCAAAGCAACAGGAAGGTATTATTCAATTCACAGGGGCTAACTGAGCAAACATACTTGGGAAAGGGGAAAAATAACAGCACGTAGATCATCTTAATGTTTTAAAGTCTCGCTCTGTAAAATGCAGTATTTGATTTTAATCTCGAATTTTGCTGATGAAGCTCGGAAAATGCATAGTAATTATGATATAATACATAACAAAATCATAGCCTTTAGGTCAGAAAATTTCCTCAATTCATTTAGAAGATCATAGAAACTGATTGACCCTCTCTCTTTCCTATCTCAATTATCCGTTTTGCTTATTGATAATGTTTTTTTTTTTTTTTTTTTTTTTCAATGGCTGGGGCAAATTACATGTAGGATGTTTGGTAATGAACGGACGGACTGCCTATCTAAAACTGCCGCTTTAAGCGAGGATGTTCCATTTTTTTTAAACTTCGGGATGGAAACGTTTTTCAATTAGATACATGAAGTCTTACTATATTGATCAATGGAGAGTGGGGTGGGAACGATCTGACCGAAATCAAGGTTTAATTCGAAATATTAAAATTTTCTTGAAAATGAATATATACAATGATATTGACTTAAATCAATTCATTACCGGACATGGCCGTTTCCCGCTTATCTTAAAAGGTTTGGCGTTCAGGAAAATACTGTATGCGATCACTGTAAAGTTTATGGCGACTCGGAACATTATTTGTATGACTGTAATTTGTTTGAATCCATTCGTCCTGTGGATTTTAAAGCGTAATGTAGGTATAGTGGTTCTTGTGAAACTTAAGGGGATTGCCAGAGTATTTATGAATTATTTACATTCTAATAGAAATATCTGTGGTATTGAGATTTGAGACTGCTCTAATCTTTTGTTTTCACTTAAAGTTGTGTGATTGATCTTATGTTTGTATAATATAAATATAATTTTGAAAACTGCAGATAAAATAGGAGTATGTTTTGATAGTATTATAGAATAAGCTTTGTAAATAAGTTAGTTTGGCTGAATCTTATGTATTTTGTATGTTTTATTGTAGTTGAAATAGTGCTGTTTTGATTTTAAGATTTTAAACATTTTAATTTAATTTTGATTTAAAATTTTTTTTAAACGGGCGGCGTGTTGATCTTTGATAGATCTAATTGGTTTAATGTGAAGTCTACCAGATAAAATTTGAATCTGATGCTTTGTATTGCTCCTGCTCGCCAGTTTGTCTTGTTTGTACTACTGTTTTGTATGCTTGTGTTTTATTTTTTTATGTTTCTTATTTAACAAGATTTATGATCGAGGCGACCTACATTAGTCATTTGGTCTCCACTGACAAGGGGGACCGGATCGTCCTTCAATCCAATCACTTTGGCCTGGCCACTACTACACTTTGGAGGCTTGGCCACTACTAAGTCACTTTGGAGTGGGCGTCACTTTATTATGGAGACTCACCTTTGCCTGCTATGAAGTAACGGACAGTTACAGCCATGCCTTCTCTGCGATTCGAACTCGGGCACTTTGCTACCGTCTGGGAAGCTCTTATTGATAATGTAAATAGAAATGTAAAGTCGAATGAAAAGAAGTGACAAAAAGTGAGCATCCGATCTGCGATGGCATCTATGATATTTTAATGCCAGAAATACCCTTGTCTTAAAAAATATTTGCAAAAGTGGTCGCGCAGCAGTCCGCTTTGATACACGGAAAATCCTATCTAGTTACCTTAAAAATAATATTCAAAAGAAGCCATATACACATTCTTTAATGCAGCTGACATCCTATAAGGCATTGTGAGAATATTTCTTTCAGTACCTCTCACAGACCGGCTGGCGGACCATTTTGAGTCATTTGAAGTGTTGGGAACATTGCCCCGGTAAAGCCAATTCGATAAGAATAACGAATTTTTTATTAACAAGCTCAATGATTTCAAAGCGAACAATGGCAATACGGTAAGGAAAAAAAAAAAAAAAAACCCGCGAGACTGTGTATCGAAAATTCTAAAGATATGCTCTTTAGAATTTTCGATATTTTGTGATATTGCTGTTGAACATTTTGTGATATTGCTGTTGAATTGAATTTTATGGTTAAAGTGCGGAGAACATGCTATATAATAAATGTAGGTAACACACAGAAAGTTAAAAAATATACGCACCTTTAGGCCGTAATATAAAATCTGAAACTTTTTTTTTTTTTTCGTGTATGTGTGTGGAATATATTCTTTAATTACGTTAAAACCTATTTTTGCGAGTTGCGTGGAAAATTACCTTAACATTCCACTCTCTATAATATACTAAAAACTTTTCTCAGCTAGAGAATTAAATTTAAACCTTTTTTTGGTTTTGTTCACTTCTCAAAGGATAGTAAACATTTAAATATAATTTTTATTTATTTTTATTCCATGTAATCGCTTAAAGTAATTGAATATTTAGACAGTTTGTTGATTTTTGTTGTTTGACTTCTGAATTAGTATTTAGACAGTTGTTTGAAAGTTTGCAACAAAAGTGAATAAACAAAAATAAAATTATTTACCTGCAACAAACAAACAAAAAAAAAAAAAAAAAAAAAAAAAAAACCCGATAGTGCCAACCAATGACCAATTAAGCTAAACAAGAAAGACAATCTGAAAGCTAGCCAATTTATGTATTACATCTCTCTATCTCAGCACATCCTGAAGCTTTAGATGACTGTGCAGACCAACAGAGTTTGATGCCCTTAAAGATTTCCTCTCAAAGCCCTCGAAAACTTGTTTTAAAAATTATATGCTATCTGAGATCTTTGCCGTAGATCTCTATCTGATTACTGACTCGGTAAAATTTCGAAGCATTGTTGGAGAATCTTATAACACTTTTCATTTTGCTTTCTGGGAGTAAGAAGCACGATTACCAGTCAGTGATTCAGGATGACATTCGCACGTTTACTAATGGAAGGCTTAACACCTGAAATGCAAAAGAGGGCAGAAGAAGAACTTGGTGAGACGCCTGTCGTACGAAATGAATCATTAGAAAAAATAAAAATGCTCGTAAGAGGTATGCATAATAGAAATAATTATTTTATATTACTTTATATTTATATATATTTTAAATTTTAATTATAGTTTTACACAAATTCATATTACCTAATAGTTTCTGATCATGTTAGAGATCTGTTTACATTAAATTGTTACATTCTGTTTACATTGTTTTTTACTTCCTTGTACGATGTATTGTGATCACGAAAAATTCCATTCTGTGGCTTATTTCATCGAAAATATTGATTTTGAACGCTATCGAATGCAATTTAACGATATTTTGCGTGTCATCTGTACGCAAGGACAGAATAAAGGACTTTCTTTACCCAAACGGTTTATAAAATTGATTTAAAATAGATTTAGAAGACATTTTTTCGTGACGTCTGTACGTACGCATGTATGTATCTCGCATAATTCAAAAAACGAATAGCCTTGAAATTTTGTATGTAGGAATGATATAACATTTAGTTGTGCACCTCCCATTTCGGTTGCAATCGGCCCCACCCAAAGTACTCGGCTCCGCAAGCTCAGTTTATTTTTATTCTTGTATTTTGGTAAATTGTGCATTATTTGCTTTGAAAGTGATTGCATTTTGTTGTTCTTATCTTCCAGTTAATTTTTTTATGCCATTAGTTAACCTGCATACAGTAGCTGTAGAAATATCAGCAATTTAAAAGTTGTTTAAATGCGGCTAAGCCTAATTTATTTTACTACAGCAGCCATATTTGTTTACATTTGGAACTTAACAGAATAGTGAATTTAGTCAGTTTCTGCACCTTCAGTAACCTTTTGCCGAGAGGGACCAAAAGTCAACTTTCAGTTTTGTGCACCGAAAAATCTACCTTCTTGCCTGCTGGCCAAATTGTTTGTTTTTGCGTAGGAACTCTAATTTTAATTGTAATTTGTATGAAACTTTGAAACTGTTCTCCAATTAGAAATCCGCCCCTCCCCCCTGGCTAGAAACTTCTGTCTTCATAAAAATACATACGTTCTTGAAGTTATCGCTAATTTTCGCTCATCCCGAATATATTTTTTTCGTGACACAGAATATATATGTATATGTTAGCTTCCTGGGATTCAGTTGTTGTTTTGCTGATATGTAATGTTTTGGAATGTTAATGGTATGAATATAAAACAGCGTTGATGCATATATTATCAATTGATGCATATAGATAACATGTAATCATCACCCATTGAATACAGGTTATTTCTTGAAAAATACATTCATAGCTTGATTAAGTTTTGCTTTTAAATCACTTGTACAATTTCTCGCTAGGAGAAGTTGGACACTAAACGGGTCACGATTGACATAAAGTTATAGATAAACAATATTGTTTTATCAATTGATGCATATAAATAACATGTAATCAACACCCATTGAATACTTATTTCTTGAAAAATACATTCATAGCTTGATTAGGTTTTGCTTTTAAATCACTTGTAACATTTCCCGCTAGGAGGAGTGGCCATTGGACACTAAACGGGTCACGATTGACATAAAGTTAACATTTAATGGTGACTGGTATATTTGTTATTTCTCACAGAGTTTATGTAATTATTTCAGTAGACATTTGATATAGAAAACTTTATTTTTTAGCAACCAAATTATATAAATAATTTGCTTATTAAATTTTTATTTATCTCTTTATAATTTATTTAATTTTAATTATTAAATTACTTTAATACACAACTGTCTTAATAAATAATAATAAATTGATTATGAATTAATTAAATAATAGTTAATAACTATTGATTTTTAATAACAATTAATAATTATTAATTAATTTGATACTCATTAACTATTTAATTTTTAAATTATTAATGGCATTAATAGTCGTTTTATTTATTTATTTATTTACTCTTTCTTGACGGTTTTCCATAGGGCTCCGGCACTTCTACTTTTAGAAATTAAGCCCTGATTTCTCATATAATCTTAAATAATTTAGAAATAACTAATGTGAAAGATTAAAGAACCTTTGGACACTTTCACTCGACAATGCATTGTGACATAAGTCATAAAAATCTCATTGTGATTCCAGATTCATTATTGTTTTCCACATTTGGTACTTAACTATATTCAAACTGAAGTTAAGAAGGAAAGTTGCTCAATTACATTTTCGCATAACAAACAACTTTTCATGCGGTTTTTGACTTTAATCTGAAATTGCATAATGAAGGTAAGAAAGAATGAATTTATATATACCAACTCTCTTACCCGGTTCGGTAAACTCTACGTTTTTATTCTTGTATGTTGGTATGTTGTACATTTTTTGCTTTCACAGGTTCTGAACTATGTTGTTCATATGTTCCGGTTAAGGTTTTCTATGCCTTCAGTTAATTTGCATGAAACAGCTGTAGAATTATATCAGCAATTTAAGCGTTTGAGCGGCGCTAGGCCTAACGAGGCCGCTATTTGTTTGCATCGGAAACTCTTAATAAAACAGTAAATTAAGTCAATTGATGCAACAAATTCAGTGACTTTTTGTGCAGTGGGCCAGTTCTGTTCATCGAAAAATTTGTCTTCCTGCCCTTTTGCCGAATTGCTTGTTTTTGCGTACAAACTCTAACTTTAATTGTAAAAAATGGTTTTCTTTTCACTTGCATTTAACTATATTTGGTGTTTTATGTTTTCCTATATTTTACAGATTTAATGAAGATATTTTGAGTTTTTATGTATTTTTGCCTTGCTCCGAAGTAAAAGATGAATTGATTGAATGAGAAATATACCTGTAATGAAATTCGAGAAAATGAGTTTAAATGAAACATAGAAAAAAAAAAAAAAAAAAAAAAAAGTGTGTAATTTAGGTAGTACGAGGAAGTCATCACATTATTTAATAAACAAGTTATTGGTAGTTTTTAGTATTAACTGGGAATTTTATTTTCGTTTCAAGGTAAATTATGATGAATTCAAAGTAATTATTTTATGTTTATTTTATACTTACTCTCACTAATCTATTTTCACAAAACGAATTTCAGAGCTAACCTTTGCTTGCGGCTCGCAAGTTCAATGCAATAAAAAAAAGAGAGAAGACACTTTTCATGTACTAGTTAATTAAATATAGATTACGTAATATGAGAAATTTAATTTGATTCTGTTTGTGATAAATTGTTCCTTATTACAAGTTCCTCTTAAATCCTAAAACAAGAATACTCAGTTTTTTTTCTTTGATATATTGATAACACGTTGTTCACTGCCTTGTTGAGTACGATATTTTGATTTTTACTTAATGGTCGTAAGAAATATAAACTATTAAGAAAAAACATTTTTAATAACATTTTGATATCAGCAAAATTGCTGATCATCTCGAACTAAAGAGAAAAACCTATAAAATACGGATTACACTAAGGCAAAATGAAGCTTCGATAACAGCGATAGTCAGCCATAATTAATAAATTATGAAATTAATAATTTTTCAAGTAATATTAATAATTA
The DNA here is from genome assembly GCF_044657685.1 of Stegodyphus dumicola. NCBI lineage: Eukaryota > Metazoa > Arthropoda > Arachnida > Araneae > Eresidae > Stegodyphus > Stegodyphus dumicola. Next base: position 155,946,202 of record NC_140768.1, on the reverse strand, counting down.
ATTATTTAAATTTTAAACATAAATTTTGTTATTCAATGTTATTCAACAAAGATATCAGTAATCGCAGTTAATAATTATATGCTATACATTTCCAAGACTATAAATTAATTTTGTGTTGTGAACAGGATGGAAAGAAAATGTTGATAAATCTTAGAAGTCCCTGTAGTGTAGACTAAAGACTATACGAAGAAACATGAAATAATTTTTTAATTTAAATTAACCAGTGTTTTAATATTAAGTAATTAACTATCATATAAACTATGTAATAGTGAAAAAATAAATTTCTAGTAATTTGTTATTATTTAATAAATTGTTGCTCAAAAGATAAAGCAAAAAGAAGACATTTTAAGTGCACTGAAATTTTAATGAGATTTTCACTTCAATCTTTTATCTTCCTTCAAATTATTATATAGATATGTCTGGATTGATTGAGCAATTGAACTACTTCAGTAAATACCCTTGATTAAAAAAATGCTAATTGATAATTAATTGCAAGGTACTTAACACATTATATTTAAAACCGACATAGTGGTTACCGAAGTTGTCTGCCGCACGGAAGGGCCCGGGTTCGATACCCAGCGAAGGCCTGGATGTCTGTAAATGTATACTGTCTTTGCGGCATGGGGGCACTTTAAGTATGCGGCGAGCCGGAAGTCTTCTTGAGAGGCTTCGGTAAGAGAAGATGGGTGAGAGGCCCCTTGGACCCTTGCCCCGGGGTGCTCTCCTTCAAAATTGGGGAGGAACTGATCAAAGCTGCGCTGTCACCTGTATGCTGTTCGAGGCTGTTGCCAACGACAGGTACAAACTTGCCTACTTTCTACGATGAATTTCTTTGGCTTGCTGTGATATCAGACAAGCGATATTAGTCACAACAACAACAACATTGTTAAATTGAACAATTCTGTAATAACAAGCATTTATTGATTGACAGTCAATCATTATATCAAATAGTGGTATTATATCTTTCTGAAATAGAAAAAACGTTATTGTTTTCTGCAAGTACTAAGAGCGAATCAGTCATTGAAAGAAATCCATCTGCGTATGAACTCAGTTACTATCCAATTAACTAGAAACTAACATGGAAAACTCATAAAATTTACCTTTCCTTTTCTTCTGGTTGGTTAGATACGCAATCGTTTCAAAACTTCATAGGTATCATAACTTTATTTGAAAATGTTGTTTTGTATTTAGAACATAGATTTCCGTAAGATATTTTAACTACAAAACAAAGGTTTTACGCAAGAGATTTTAATTACAAAACAAAGGTTTAAGGTTTTACGTAAGGGATTTTAATTTGAACAACAACTTTTAAGAGATGACAAGAAACCATTGAGCAGTTTAAAATCTATCGTAAAAGAGATGAGAAATTTGTGATTATCAAGATGCAATTTCCGTCATAGCCTAATAACAAGCTGCTATCTCATTATCATGTAACCAAGGAAGTTCGCACGGTTTTTGAGAACAGTTACTGTTAACGTCGAAATGAAGTTGTGAGATTTATCTATTTATTTTTAACTAATAGTTCATTTTAAGTTGAAAGCCTTTCCTATTTACTCTCTTTTCACCTACGCTTTTCATGCCAGAATGGAAATGAGTTAGCGAGAGTTTATTCAAATTAAGGTAGAATGAAGTGCTATTTAACCAAGAGTCTCGGAATAATATGCTGTGATTATTAGCGACTTGCGTTAACGGTGTTGATGTGTTCTCGCCATTAGGCTTGTCTCGCCGGCTCACTACAAGCCAGAGCTCTTCCTGCGCGTTAAAGTATTCTGTGAGCCGTTCAGCTAAGCTACCACACCTGTTAAAATTGAAATTGTTATTCATTATGTATTTCTGTTAAGCCAGAAATGCTGGCTTCCTGTCACACAAGTTGGGTCATTTGTTAATTTTATGCTCGAATAAAAGGATCTTATACACGCTTCTTCTGATCTCTGTTTAGTTTCACAAGGCTAGAAGATAATTCTTCAAGAGTCCTTTTAAAAGTTTATGTTCCCAAAGAGACATTATAAAGTGAAGTCAATATTATGTTTTTGTGTTCTTTTAACTTATTGGATCTGGCAACTTAACGTGGAAAAATGATGAACATTCTCTAGGTATCCTGACTAAAGTGCATATTAGATAATTAGCATAACCGCCTTAGAATTACGCAATCAGAACACACCAAATTAATGGCGGCTAGCTTCTAGAAATTTTGTTACATACGTTGTTAATTAAGAAAAGAACTTTGAAAGCTAATATAACTAAAGCTACTTCTGATTTAGAAAAGTTTACTTGTGATGCATTTCGGCTACAGCCTTTTGAAAATACGTATGTGTACAAAACTTACCTATGAGTGTTCAGATATTTTTAATAAAGTATTTGAAATAATTGATGAGAAGGATTTTGATAAATATGTGACTGAACAGCAAACTGTTCGAGAGAACATGGATGCTTTATGGCAGGGGTTCTAAACCTTTTTGTCTTTAAGAGCACATTCTAAAATATCTGTTGGACGGCGGGCAGCATTTACGTTTTCAAGGTGAATTCACAGTATGATAGAGTTGAGAATAAATGCGCATAAAAAAAGAGATCGGTCGCATTTCGCTTTGTGTTGGTATTTGCGTTGGACGCAATTTCTATTTCATTAAAAATATGAAAACTTTCATGTACAATTTTATTGAAAACTAAAACGTTTTTATTGTGATCGCACAGCGGAGGGCACATGTTAAACGATCGGCGGGGGCCATGGCATAGGGTTGAGAACCCCTGGCTTTATGGGATAAAGTTAAACGACAAATGTCAAAAACTTCGTGTTAAAGATGCAAGTAATTTAAAGCTGGAAAATACTAGTGCAGAAGATATAAAGTTACCTAAATTACACTTGCCATCGTTTAATGGAAATATTCAAGATTGGTTACGCTTTCGGGATCTTTTAATTTTTATGTATTCATAATAATACTGCATTATCGGATTCACAGTATGAAGTCTGTGTCTTTTTGGGAACATAAACTTTTAAAAGGACACTTGAAGAATTATCTTCTAGCCTTTGTGAAACTAAACAGAGATCAGAAGAAGGGTGTATAAGACCCTTTTATTCGAGCATAAAATTAACAAATGACCCAACTTGGGTTACAGAAAGTCAACACAATTGGGCAAGAATAGGCAGACACGCTCTAAAACTAACCCAGGTCCAGTTGCCGCTGTCATCGTGTCCAGCTTGCTAAATATGCTAGTTGTGTACCGACTATCGTAACATAGGTGCTTCAAGGAGCGAGGCAAGTACAAAAACGCTTGAGAGGGTCCAGAGAACAGGATGAAAGTTGACTCCTTTGTCGCGTGAGGTATGTGAGAAACACATTTTACAGAATTATACAGTACATGAAATACATATTTTCCCAGAAAACAGACCACTGTTAACATAATATTTACAAGTATGTGTCATGCTAAAATGGCAGAAAGTCCTACAAAAAGTATGAAAAAGATTTAGAGTGCTTGAGTTTCCAGAATATGGAGCTGTAATAACAATTTTAAATCCTATGTAGAGAAATTTTAGTTTTCATTTAATATAAAAGCCTGTGAAAGGGCGCAAGTGCCGATCTTCAAGCAGAATTTCATATCTGATGAAACTGAAATGATTCCTGATGTTGCAATTTTGTGCGTCCTGATAGAATTGCTTATTAATCTTGCGTAAACTTTCGCTAGGGGTTCTACTTTGAGGTCATCATGAAGACACTTATTCCTTACAAAAAATAGGCATCTGTGATGATACGCAGGTATCTGTTCTGCAGCACTTGTAATTTATTAAGTTCCTACTTAGTAATTGTCGTCCAGACCGGTGAAGCACAGGTCATTATTGGCATAAAAACAGAAAGATAAACGATTCTCTTCTTATCCAAATCTAGTTAAGAGTATTTTCTAGTGACGGAAGAAAGACATTTAATGATATTTAGAGCTCTGTCTTGCACGTTATTAGCGTGTTGAGTCCATGTGGAGGCGATCTTAAGCACTATTCCAAGGTATTTTGCTTGAGAGACGACAGGAACAGGTTCATTGTCAAGGTTCATTCAAAACGTAAGTCCATCTTTGACCGGAACATTTCTTTTTCGTTTCCGAATAATCAGAAGTTGTGATTTGGATGCGTTGTTTTGAACTTTACGCAGTGAACACCATTTTTCTATATGGGGAATGAAGTTTTGAAATTTGCCGATAGCATGATTCACATTTGCGCATTTCACCGCTAAGGCGGTGTCATCCGTATAGCAGATAGAATTACTTTGCCCAATTTGTGGGAAATCTGCAGTATAAAAAATAGATACGAAATCGGTCCTAGGACTGAGCCTTCTGGAATACCGCTTAAAATAAATCTTTCGGAGGAGTTTCCACCGTTAACACAAACACTGAAATAGCGAATCGTAAGAAGCAGTTCTTTGTGAAAATGATAGATGAGTTTAGAAATAAGTCCCGCATGCTAGATGTGGTAGAAAGCTTTCGCCACATGAGGAGAGCAAGACACTGTTTATCATAGATCGCCCTAATTCTCACTAGTTGTTTAGTAGTTGAAAGTTTGGCTCGAAATCCAAATTGATACGGTGGCAATGACGTAATGTAAGGTTGCGTACGAGAAAGTGATATCCTCTCATAACTAAAATTAACTTCCGAAACTATTGGTTAAATAGCACTTCATTCTACCTTAATCCGAATAAACTCTCGCTAACTCATTTACGTTCTTGCATGAAAAGAGAGGAATAGGAAAGTATATAAGGTATTTCTCCCACCTTCCTAGCGTGCTTTCGTGGTGTGTTAGTATGCACGCTGGGCCGGTATTCCAGAGGTCCGTGGTTCGATTCTCGGGGAAGGCCTTGATAATTTTTCATCTTGCCTGCTTCCAAAACTTACCTAATGTCTCTACAGTGGCGCCCGAACTAAAAGAGTGGAGGATGATGATTCTCCTCGCCCAGGATTTGGCGATTGGGTCCCCTAAAAACTCCACTGGCGCTTTAAAAGGGGGGAGTATATAAGGTATTTTTCCCGCCTTCCTAGCGTGCCTTCGTGGTGTGGCGGTCTGCACGCTGGACCAGTATTCCAGAGGTTCGTGGTTCGATTCCCGACGAAGGCGTTGTTAATTATTCATCTTGTCTGCTTCCAAAAAATACCTAATTTCTCTAAAAGTCTTTCAAATTAAACTTAACTATTAGTTAAAAATAAAGAGATAAACCTCACAGCAAAAGCTGTCGTATTTGAAAGTTAACCTTTCATAGGGTAGCAGCTAGAATTATTTAATCAATTACTGAATATGTGAGTCAGTCTGTGATAAAACTATAACATTGCTTGGAATCTTTTAGAAGAAACCTTTTCAAATAAACGTGACTAGGTCTTTAAAGCGTCTCGTGTCAGTTTCTCCTATATAAACTGAAAGCTCGTCTTCTGTTTTAAAATTAGTAGATACAGTGAATCAGAGTGTAAGGTCTCTTGAAATTTTTAAACAAAAATGGATGGATTCTCAGAAAATTTTCTCGCATATACTATTTTGCTGCAAAAATAAGATGCTTCCACTCGTTTTTGATAGGAACGAAATTTGAAAACAAATGAGCTACCTAAATTATCTGAGCTTATTACATTTTTAAAAATTCATGCTAGAACTTTGATGACTGCAAAGTCATCTAATGTGTTTAATGAAAAAAAGACTCAACCCATTCAAAAGGTAACTGCTTTGGTGTCAGATGTTAAAAATCAAGATTTCAAATGCATTCGTTGTAAAGTAATAATTTTCACAAGTTTTATATAAACGTAATTCTTTCCTAAAAATGACTGTAAGTGAACGCATTCGATTTGTTAAGAAACATAAATCATCTTTCAACTGCTTATTTTTTAATCCAACTCATTGGGCAAAAAACTGTCATTCTGAATTTAGCTGCTCAAAATGTATGAAAAAAAAAAAAACAGCATTTTCCCAATTATGATATTTCGCAGTCCTCTGCCGCCGTACCGAATATGCTGCGAGTTTGGAGAGAAGTCATTGAGCGAACTGACTGCTCAAACGTGGCTCAGTCGATTTTCTTAATTAAAGAAAAATATTTATAAGTTGGCGGTTCCTTGAAAAGAATGAATGCTTTTCAGAGGTACATAGAACTTACAAATTTTTGCTTTGGTTTAGCCCGCTACTTTATTTTGTGGAGGATCTGGCAATGAAAATTCACATAAGAGATTTTCAGTCTTAATTTTAAACTTTTCCATACTTATTACACCTCTCTTGTAACTTATATCAAATTTATGATGATGGCGAAATGCGGCTCTTGAGACTCACGTGGACAAGTCTTAAATCGGTGCACAAATTTATTGTAAATCAGACTATAAATTGCAACAGCACATTTAAGACATATTTTTTGAGGTAAAAAATATCAGATATCGTGCAGGAATCTAGGAATTAATCTCGAAATTCAAGATGGCCTTTTGACTAATGTTGTTCATCTCATTACAAAAAACTAGCCGTATAGTTTTTCTCTCTTTCTGGGTTGGCAAACTTTAAGAGTAAAATATAACATTCACATAATTTTTTTTTTTTTTTTTTTTTTTTTTGCAGTAAAATTTAGGTTTTCTTTTTTCCTTTCAAGCTAGTCTTAGTGAAGGAAGGACTGTAATCGCGAAAAATTTCGAGTATCATATTTCGATGAAAATTTTAACGACTCTCCAACCCATTTGATAATTTTTACTTCCTTGTACGAAGTAAAAAGGAGGTATTGTAATCGCGAAAAGCTTCAGGCAGCATATTTCAACGAAAATACCCACTTTGACCGCTTTCGAATGCAATTTAACGATGTTTTTGCGTGATATCTGTACGTAAGGACAGAATAAAAGACTCTTTTCCTCCAAAAAAACTAAAAAACTGCTTTAAAATGAATTCTGAAGAGGATTTTTCGTGGCGTCTGTACGAACGTATGTACGTACGTGCGTACGTACGCATCTTGCAGAACTCAAAAACGAGTAGCCTCAGAACGTTGAAATTTTGTATATATGACTACTATCACATGTAGATGTGCACCTCGTATTTTGGTTTCAATCGGCAGAGCAAAAGGTATATAAATATATTTATAAATATATCCACTCTGTTACCCGGCTCAGTGATCTCAGTTTCTTTACTCTTATATGTTTGTAAATTGTACATTTTTTGCTTTAAAAATGATTGAATTATGTTGTTTTTATCTTCCGGTTAAGGGTTTTATGCCTTTAGTAAATCTGTATGCAATATGTTTTGAATTATCAACAATTTTAAAATTGTTTAAGTGCCGCTAAGCTTAATTTGATGGCAGCTATTGCTTTTGTTTACATTTGAAACAGCTGAGTAGCGGATTTGTTGCCAATCTAGAGAAACTCGCAAGAACAAAGATAACGCCTTCATTTATTATTTAAATCATGCTTAATCCTTTCTGGAATTTTTTCGAGGAAATAAGCGTTTAAGATTTACTTCGTATTTTTTAATACAGATATTTTGAGTTTTTATGTACTTTTGCCTTGTCGCGAAGTGAAAACTGAATTAATTGAATGAGAAATTCTCAATCGTCTGTGAAAAACGGTTTCTTTTTTTGTTTTGTTTGCTTAATTTCTTTTATACATAGTTCTAGCTTTATTATAGTATTTGAATAGAACATGTGGCAACGATTAGATAATTCTTTAAATGATATAAATTTTGTGCATTCTGACTTATAATATGAACCAAATATAATACTGTTAAGTAAACCTAGCGCCAGAGTGTCGCTATGGTAAACAAAGGGAATTTTAAAGAATGCATTTATTCTCTTGTGGTTTATGCGTTGTCGGCGAAGTAGGTTTAATTCAATCTAATAAGTTTAAATAAAATGCAAGAAAAAATGCGCATAATTTAATATTCCGTAGAAGGAAGTCATGTGGTGTACACATCAGATTTTTTTTTAGTAACATCTGTACCTACGACAGAATGAGGGACTCTTTGTTCTGAAATGGATTAAAAAATGGATCTAAAAGGGAATGAAATGAGCTCAAAAACGAATATTCGTAAAACGTTGAAATTTTACTGCTATAACGTATAGCTGCGCATCTACGTTTTCCAGCGCCGGATTTAGCATTTTTTCTAGGCGGGGCAAAAACTTAAAAATGCCGCCCTTACCCATCTTAAGTTTCTGTAACAAATTTTAGTTTTTTTTTTAAATAAACGTAGGAATAGGTAGTTTTCGAGATAAATGTAAAATCCATTTTATAGTAAGAAATTCTTTATTTGCCATTTTCGTTCTAAAAGAAATATACATAGTAAATGGTTTCATTTCTTTACTTATAGCAAAGCATAAGAGAGCTACCTGCCTAAGAGGGGTGAGGTCTTTCTAAGAGTAATTGGCTCATACGCATGAGCGAAACGGCGGAAACACCCATGCAGCCAGCTAATTCGCTTGATTCTAACCCCCGACCGAACTACCAGTGTTCAGACTTTACATCTCAGCCGATGGTGGCCGTTACATAATTAAAAACCCGTGCAAACCCTCTTAATTCAGTTACTTCTCCAGTGCACTGAAATAATCAAATTTACATTTTCCCTGAAAGGAGGATTTTTTTCAATATTTGCAACAATGCCTACTCATACTAATAAATTATGCTAATAGAAAATGATTCAGAACTCAATACTAAAATAGTTCAGAACAGCACAAAAATGGAAATCAGAAATTAATAAATAATAAAACATTGCATTTAAACAAATATAAGCAAATTACAAATCACTAATACAATGGATTGAATAATTTTTTACAAATTTCTCGATACTAACAGTAACTTTAACCTTGAACGTTAAATATTCATTCCACAATAACGCCTTCATGTAGCCTACTCAAGAACTCTACTATCGTCCTCACAAAGCCCTGTAACATAATAAATATTTACATATTCACGCAAAAGACTATTTTTGTACTGTAAGAATCAAAATTACATTTTCTCTGAAAAACGCAATTTTGCAATATTTGCAACAATAACTAGCCACACCATAGAGGTAAGAAAGAAAGGAGGGGCCAACCGCGCACTGCGAGTGAAGCACTGCTCCGGAGGTTTTCGATCTCGAGATGGAGTGTTTTTTGTTTACATTTAGAACCTCTCTTGACAGCGCAGTGATAGTATTTCGACACACGACACTTCCATACAAATCGAAAAACGGAACACTTCCGCATAAAAGAAACATAGTTATGCTTATGCAAAATGCTATGTTTAAAGAAGATTTTAGCAAAAATGTTACTCTTTAAAGAATGGAAAATACCTTATGGTATCTTTAAAATTATATACGTTTTTCGATACCCTTGATTATGCACTCTTAATAAAAAAGAATATTTAGGTACAAACAATATATCACAAAAGTTGGGACAATAGATGAGCTGATTAATTATGTAACTAACTTTCATTAATCATACATAACAGCAATACGGGCTACTACTGAAAGAAATAGGTTAGTATTTGTACTTCTTTTCATAATTCTTATTTCAATAATAATTTTAAGTTCTTAACTAACGCTCTTAAAATATTACGGGATTAGAATTTTACTCTGCGAGGCTTTTGCTCTGAAAATAAGTCTATGGCATCATCATAATTAGTTTAATGTGCTGTTTGATTTTCGATTGCCGGAACTGCGAGACTTGATAAACGCTCCTGGCTCATCGATAATCTCAGATAGTTTTTAATAAGTTTTAATTTGCTTAAACTTCGCTCACAGCTTGCGAATGTAGTTGAAAGCATAGAGTAAATCCGCAGGGCAATACAAATATTGTAAAAGGGCATCCTGAAAATCATAGGTGTAGATCTGTTGCAAGAGATAAAAAGCTCTAGCCTTTTTATGTTGACAAATAACATCGGGGCTTGTTCTTTAAAATCAGCAAGTTCCTGACAGAACTCAAAATGCGTTTAGAGATCTCGCTCATATTTTCGTGCAAGATCTGCTCTATTCTTTTGCAGTTCTTCAGTTGACATATTCAATATTTCACGACCATTGAGAAATGGAAATTTGAATTTAGTGTAATAGCCCTGTTTACCCTCGTTTTAATTTCTGATAAGATTCGATCAAATACAATTTTCAATGCATTAGAAAGTAGCTGAACACGATGAAATGTTCGTGATTCGTCCTCGCACAGTTCATCAAATTCCTTTTTGGGTTTTAGAATTCACTTATTTGTCAGAATAGGTTCAACCTCAATTTTTTTCCGCTGCTGCTTTAAATCCTTCTATCCAATATTCCGTAGGAATTTCTCTAATTTTTTGCAAAGTATTTGTCATTCCATTAACGCGACGGATCGCGCAAGAATAATATCTTCCATTTGAATTTCAGAATTTATTCGATTGATTTCTCGAAGAATATTAGCCCAAATTGTCAGGCTGATAATAAATTCAAAATTTTTTACATGTAGCAGATGTCTTGCTTCGTACTTTGATAGATATTTAATTTTAAAGTAGCAATATAGTACTTTGAAAAATAATTAATTTCTTTCAAGGATTTTACTACTTCTGGTACATTCGTTAGAAAGGCTTTCAAAGTCACATATTTTGCCAACCATCTCGTCTGGCTGCTTCCTTCTGAGTTGGTTTTTGTACATGTTTTCGTAATACCCCATCTAATAGTGAATCCCACAAAAAAGCTAAATATCTTCTGGATAATTCCAAAGTAGTTAACTGCTTCGGGGCAAGACGAGGCAGAATGCACACAGACAAGATTCAAAGAATGAGCCAAACATAGCACATATTCGGGCAGCTTATTCATTTCTATAATCCTGGCTTGTACTTCAGGATTACTCTAAGATCTAGTATGGCCGGTAAGTACCGGTCATATTAGATCCGTTATCCTCAGATTGACCACGACATTGTTAATATCCAAACCATCAAGTGTCAGTTTTCCCACAATCCGTTGAGAAATACATTCTCCTGTCTTTCCACCAATTTCTATGAAATCAACAAAGCTCTCCTTTATTTCACACACTTCACATATTCTTTACGTAACGAATCACCTGGCTCATTTGTTCTGTATGCGACACATCTGGAATGCAATCGAACATTATTGTATAATATTTGTATTCTTTAATATCATTTAAAATGCTATTGCGAACTGTTTTCGCCATTACATCAGTAATTTCATTTTGAATTATCTTTGTTAAATATGATACTTATCCCTCTTTAGGTATTCTAACTAGTACTTAAGTGTTATGTTTGGCTAGCAGAGTCATTAAATTAAAAAAGTTGCGTTGATTAGGCGGAGGGCACTTTGTGAGCAGACTGCCAGGAATTTTATCAGACCCACGGAAATAAGGATAGTTTGTTGAAAGATACAATACAGCATCCATACTCATCTGTAGGATCTTTCTCCATTTTTCTTTCTCTGTGTGAATTAATCTCTTAATGTCATGATCGATGCCTTGACACAATTTCATTTGTTGTAGTGGAATTTTCCACTTAAACAAGCACTCTCTGTGGATTTTAGATATTTGGTTCTCAGTTAACCTTTCTGAAGCTTTTTTCCAATTAGTGAATCCTGCAGTACACAATGCTGATGTAACGGCAGTGGCATGTTTCTGGTAAATCTCACAGGGTGTACAAAAATTGCATTTTTAGTTTTAGAATATATAAGCCAAGATCTTTTAAGCCTTTCATTATTTGCTAATGTTCTGTGCCACAATGAAGATGTCAAATGTCTTCCATCACGTTCAGTGTACTAAGGTCTACGTTTTCTGGATATTTTTCGGCTAATAATACAGCTTGACTGCTAAGAAAGATTGTTGCTGATCGTTTATTTTTTTCTGTGATTGGCCAACTACCTAGGTCCGGCAAATCAAAAGATTTTAAGTCTTCTTTCTGCTGCCCACACTTACCTAAATGAGAAAATACATTATATTCTAATTTCATGTCCTCTAGATGTTCGTTTGGGGTCTAGGAAGGAAGTTGTGCTCTCAGTTGCTGAAATGGAGTCTGAGGATAATAGATGAAGATTCTTCATTTTGGTCATACCGATTGCAAGAAATATCAATATCGTATAGAATCTCTGCACCATCGGAAGTTGCGGCAGGATCTGACGGTTCGTCTTTTCCGTGAAGCCATTTTTCATTTTAGCTGCAATTAGCTTTCTCTGTTCGGTCCTATCTTTTGCTCTGGTTCTATATTCTGCCCCTGAGAGTTTTCTCCTAGACCCTATCATGATTTCTTGCACCCTAAATAATATACAATATAACTTGCCTTAATAAGAAGAGCTATAAATTGACGTAATTACGTCAAATTCAACAGTATTAAGGCCGCGTCGCACACGCGCGGGCTAACTAAATGGTTGCATCTCGCTAAATATAGTGAGGAATACTAGAAGCAGGCATATTAAAAGAAAATGAGACAACAAAAAATCCTCCAGATTAAAAAAACTTAAAAAACTATAAAAATAATAAATCCCTTTTTAAAACCTAGGTTGCTGACTGGCTGCAAAAAAAAAAAATTAAAATACCTTACTTCATTTCTGTTGTATATTCTCGACGTACATTAATTTGAATTATTTCATTGGTCCAAGGTTAATTTGTATTGGGTGTTAGGAAATACAATGTACAATGCTTCTGCATTTATTTTGCAAAAGGTGTTGGTATAAAAGCAAGGCGCCTCTACGCAATCGTTCTGTTTTTCATTTGAATATTCCCGCCAGGAGAGAGGCAAGAGAGGGACTCTAGGGAAAGAAGTTGAAGGGAAAGATATATAGATTCTTTACTCTATGCGTCACTTACAGGGACCAAAGACGTCTAGGGAGTACCTTTGTAATAAAATTACATTTTGGATTGGCAGAGGGACAGGGTCCTTTCATATTTTCAGTGACGCCTGGAGAAATCTGATTTTTAGAGTCGTGTTCGGTTGTACTTAGCTTACTTTTAAAACTATTTGCTCCATTAAAAGGTTTAGACTAATTAATTAAATATTCTTAAAAGAGGTTTTTAAATCTGGCTTTAAAACTACTAACGTTGCATCAAAATTTGACAACATTCTAAATACAATTCAGCGTCACTCTTGAATTTGCCGCCCTCAGAAGTTGCCACCCGGGGCACAGAACCCGGCTTGCCCCCCCCCCCGCCTAGATACGGGACTGACTTTTTCCGTTGCAATCAGCCGCCTATAACTAGGCATGTTTGTGTTTTGTTTTAAAAAGTAATGTTTTGTAATTATATATGTAAATATATATATATTCCCACCCTGTTAGCCGGCTTGGTGAGCTGAGGATTTTTATTCTTATACGTACATAAATTGTGCATGTTTGCTTAAAAAGTGGTTGAAGTATGTTGTTCTAATGTTCCGGTTAAAGTTTTTATGCTTTATATTAATCTGCACGCAATAGTTGTAGAATTATCAACGATTTAAACGGTTAAGTGGCGCCAGGTCTAACGACGCCTTTATTTGTTTGCATTAATAGAATAGCGAATTAATTCAGTTGGTGCATCAAATTCAAGGGCTTTTTGCGCAGTACGGACAAAAGTTAATTTTCAGTTTTTTGCACTGAAGATTTGGTTTCCTGCCCGTTGAGTGAATTCCTTGTTTTTGTCTAGAAATTTTAATTTAAGTTATAAATTAACTGTTTTTAACTCCATTTGTTGTTTTAGGTTTTTCTGAATTTTACAATTTTTAATGAAATATGAGTTATTATTTTTGCCTTCCCACGAAGTAAGAACTGAATTGATTGAATGAGAAATATTTCTGTAATGAAATTCAAGGATATAAATTAAAATTAAGTGCAGCAAAAAGTGTGTGTAATTTAATAAGCCATATAAGGAAGTCATATGGCTTATGCATCAGATATTATTCCATAAATAAACGAAATTTCATTTCAAAGTAAGGATTTTTTTTCTTCCTTTTTAACTGTTATCATGCACATTGTTCAAAATTCATAGTAGAAATTTCAGAAGATAAAATATTTTCAAATATTTTATTATAAATATGTTAAAATGAAATTTAATGTACTTAATATCAAGTTAATTTTCAGAAGAATCTAACATAACATTCTTGTAATAATGAAAATATTCTATGATAATCCCTTGATATGTTCTTTTTGTTTATTTCAGAAGAACAAGATTTTTATCCTTTCACCGAGGATAGATTTTTATTGATGTTTCTCCGATATAAGAAATATGACGTTCATAAGGCTTTCAATGCATTGCGCAATTTCTACCTTTTCAAAGATAAGTATTCCAGAATCTTTACCGACTTTTTGCCTTCAGAACTCCAAAAAGTAATGGATATGAACAGTTTTAACTCATTGCCATTCAGAGACCGCAACGGCTGCCAAGTGTCCATTTTACGAATGGGTGAGGATTATTACTGTAGAATAATTTAAGAAATTAAAATGTTTGACGTATCCTACAGTTTCGTTCAGTGCGACTGGGTCGTTGAAATTTGAAGTACATTCAAAGGAATGGGAGAAAGTTATGTCTATTCCTTTGGAGTTTAAACATAAGATATATGCAACAACTAACCTCAATTAAATCTATCAAGCTAGATTTAAATTTAAGAAGCCATCCTCGCGATTCTAGAAGTTTCTACATGTCTTTTAATTTTGAATATCAGATGAATATCAGGTTTGGTTTAGTTGATTATGGCAGAGCACTCGTGGTGGTTTTTCTAAGGGAAAATGGCTCGTATATTCGTTGCATATGGAGAAAACCACAAAAACGCTTATGCAACCAGTTCGCTTGGAATCGAAGCCAGGTCGGAACTGCCAGTGTTCAGCGATTTCAGCTCTCCGTGGATGGTGAGCCTGTGAATACCAGAAGAACCACATAGTCAAATTTAGCTGATGTGATTATAAACATAATTCTTTTATTCCTTTGTTGAGTTATTTTTTTATGCTGGACACTTGAAAACTGTATAATGCCCTTGCCAGCATTCGAACGCCGGACCTCCCGAATACGCGTCGAATACGTGACACCACGAAGGCATGTAGGAATGAGGGAGAAAATACTTTATATTTTAAGTAGAGATAAGATTTCCATTTAAATGAAAACATTGACTTATTGTGATTATCAAACGTTGAGGCTTTTAAAATGAATTCAAATAGATTTTGTTAATGAAAATTTCGATTTATATGTATATATAAATTCTGCAACATTCAAAGTCAGTGCAAAGTTGGTAACTTCAGTACTCTTTTGCTTGGTTGGTTGGTGTCGTGTCGTTTGAGATGTCAGATGGATCCATACGTGGAAATCACAGCTTTTGGGAGTTCCACAGTTTTCACTCTACAGCTTTCTCTGGAAAGGACGTTCTCCCAAGCTTTGCAGAGCTGCAAGTAATTGCCGGACAGGTGAAGATGTGTTCTGGACAAAGCTCCGTTTCGGGACAGTTTCTGCCACGATTCTTTGACTGTAATAGGTACCAGCATGATATCAAATACACGAAATTCATTGCAAGCGAAGGCCGGCATCGCCTTGCAATAGCTGTGCGCATTGAAATTGACCCCTTTCACGAGACTGCTAGGTCTTGTTACGCGATATGCGTCGCACCGCAAATAGCCAATTTTCTAAAGAGATGCTCTTGCTAAAGAGAAGGTCTGTCTTGGTTCGGTGTTAAGTCTCTGGTAAGTATTCTATGCCAGGATCATATATTAAGGCGGAGCTGGTGTCTCACTTCTTCGTGTACATAACCATGACCTGTCTTGCACAATATCTTTAACTTTAGACTTTGCCTACTCACATTATTTCTCAAATGTTCGACAGCAGATTTTATTTCAGTTCAAATAATTATTTGACGACTGCAGGTCAACACAAGTGGGAAGACGCCTCTGTTGAAGACCTGTCAGCAACAATTCTGACAATGGGACTTCTTTCGAATCTAATAGAAGCAACTTCCGTGTGTGGAATCGTTTTCATCATCGATTTTAAGGACCTCTGTTTTCAACAAGCTGTTAAATTTGTGTCGCTTAAATTTCTGAGCAGCATATTTAGCGAGGTAGAGGTAAGTGAAAACTCTTTTGAAAATTCCTACAAAAAAACATCAAGGGAAACATGTAAAAGATATCCCTAAGAACTGCTTTTACATTTCAATAATCATTTAATTCTTCAAAATGATTATTTATTTTCTTTAATTTTTTTTTGTTCTAACAAATCTGGTTATTCTGCTTTCACAAACATATAAAATATATGTAGATTTTGATATTTTATGCGAAAATTTTTACCAAAAGACAAATCTCAAAAGCTGATTTACAAATAATAAAGTTTAGATTTCCTCACATTATGATCCTAAACATGTATTCTATTTAATTAAAGAAACTTCTTAATGTAACATAGGAATTTGAAGTGTTGCCATAGAGAGTTTTACATTTTTTCCCTCTTTTTTTAGTTTATCATATTACTGTTCAGTTTTCGTAGCAAGATGGCGAGAAAAAAGTTTTTTGTCTTTTAATTATTAATGTTTTGTGTGCTAAATTTATTTATTAAATATCCCGATTATAGCACTTAGTCCACATAAATTCAGTTCAACAGTAAAATCACCAGTTATTTTTGAAAGAAACATGCCCTTCGAATTTTCGATTGAGATAAAAATGTTTTATTCCGTACAGGTGTTGCCACTGTTCGAAAATCTTTGGATTTCTTAATAAAAAATTCGATAAAGTTTTACAAAATAGGAAACAGATAATAAAAACAAACTCGAAAGTCAAAATTCGAGCTTCCAGGTGCGCATGTTCGGGTGGAGGACTCCGTTATTCAAAATATGATGGCTCTATATATCATCGTTTTTATACATTGCAAAAAAACATTCATGCATTCATGCAGACTTTTTATTATTCAGATTTTTCATTGTTTAATTTCTTTAAAAATAACAAATGGCGATAATATTTGGTGGCAACTATTTGAAAAGTAATGCGTCGTTTATAGTGATTCAAAGCAAAATTCCGTTTCGAGATTAATAGCCCATTTAGATTAATGCTTCCTTTGAGTTAATAAAAGATCATGATATAATTTTAATGTTACTAACGTCTATAACTTAGTTTCTGCATTCTTCGAATCTGGTTACATTACGCTACCAGAGCATTTGTAACATATACGATCTGGAAACTGAATTCTAGGAGTAAATGTGAATATAAAAGGGAAAATTTATTAAAAAAAGAAAAAAGTTTTCTTTGGTAACAAATGCAGATGCAAATGAAAAAAAAAAAAAAAAAAAAAACAGAGAAATATCAGTTTGATAGTTAGTGAAACAGCAGTCTCCACCTTTCTTTTTTTAGTCTGATAAATGTACTTTTAGCAATTTTCAAAATTCCGTGTAAGATACAAATTGTAATTTCATATGAGAAATCGATGAAAAAACATGAAAAGTTATTTCTGAAGTATAATACGTAATCTAAATTGTTTCTGGTGTTTATGCAGCTTTGCTGCTAATTTTAAAATTTTTATTTTATTTCAGAACTGTTGGCCTTTCAGAATTAAATGCATTCACATGGTGAACGAACCGAGTCTTGTGCATTTCATCTACAACATAATAAAATATGCTATTCCCAAGAAGCTGAGAGAAAGGGTGAGTTCACTTAGTGTAAGAAATGATGAGGTAAAAAATCCGAATACGTTCACCACCCAGATTTTGAGAAATAGCACAAATAAATTTATTATTGGTGTTGTAGAGTCATAAGGTTAATTTGATGCTAGAGAAGTGAAAAATGAGCAATGCCCGCGCCGGGACCCGAACCTGGACCTCTAGAATACAAGCCGAGTGGGCTACCGTTACATCACGAAGGCATGCAGAAAGGAGGGACAAAGGTAATAAAAAAAGGGATACACGTATTATCATAGTAGAATATTTTTCTTATATTTTGGTTTAAAATGCGTTAAAATTCAGGATTGCTAGATATGTTCCTGCAAAAATATTTCTCAATATTTCATTTTTATATTTTTAACTTATATTTATTAAGGTATCAAGTATTAAATGGACTAAAATCTAAGTGATAAAGTAAAATATCTACTAAATACATCTGTTTGAGTACATGCACTAGTTAGTTTTCGAGAAACCTCTCTTTTATTTACAAAATTGTCTGAAAAAAATTTAGATATGTACATAAACCTTTTAGTTCATTTAATTCGCAATATTTCAGAAAATATTTGCAGAAAATTTCATAAAATTACTGTAATAATATTTTAAGTTAAAAATTTTTTTCGTATTAGAAACGTTGAAAAAAATTCAAATTTTTCAAAAAGTAGTTTTACTGTGATGCAAATACAAACAGAAGGAAAAGAAAATGTTGCCAAGTATGAAAATTAAATTGCAAAACTAATCTTGTTTCCGGGCTCTAAATAATAAATAAAACAGTTCAAAATCATCTTTTGAACATCACCAAATCAAACATTCTCATTTTAAATTTATTTAGAGTAGTCTGTGTACCTTTAGACATCAGCTTCCGGGTTCTTAAACAGAAACTTTCGCAAGGAAAGCCATAAATCTGCTTTTAACGACCGCAGAGACAAATTAAAAGTAGATTTGGGAAGCTTAATGTAGAAGCTCTAAAATAAAGTAATGAAACGTTTTAGAAAATTTCATCAAAACTGACGATTAGAATGTAAGAAATTTCGAGGACAAATTTTGATTTTAAAGTTACTTAGAAATTTTTTTAAGCCATATAACCTACAAAGCAGCTCTGAACTTTAGACCTATCTATGACACCATATAAAATAACTTCACTTAATTCGTAGCTGAGTTAATAGTGCAGGGAATGCTTGCCAGAATGAACCATAGGACAGTTTAGTTTTCACATCTGCTCGTTTACAAAAATCTGATGTGAACACCAGATGACTTCCTTGTATGGCCTATTAAATTATACACCCTTTTTGCTGCATTTTATTTAAACTCATTTACTTGAATTTCATTAGAGATACTATATTTCTCATTCAATTAATTCAGTTCTCACTTTGCGGCAAGGCAAAAATACATGAAAACTAAACATCTTCATTAAAAATCGCAAAATACAGAAAAGCATACTGTTATAATAATTAAAAAAAAATTGCAATTGCAATTAGAGTTTCTACGCAAGAACAAGCAATTCGGCCAGTGGGCAGGAAGGCAAATTTTTCGGTGCACAGAATGAAAAGTTTACTTTTGGTCCCACTTAGCAAAAAGACACTGAAGGTGCAGAAAATGACTTAATTCACTATTCTATTGAGTTTCAAAAGTAATATTTTCAAATTTTCAGTTTTAGTTTCGATGGTTTTACCGAACCACCATCCTCCGCTGCAAAAGCGCAAATTAACGAGATAGGATATAATGATCAGATAAGATAAGAAAGCCTGGACAGAAAATAAGCTAGTGGCGCCATCTGTTGATGAAACCAGAACTAAGACATAATTTCTTTAAAGGCCGAAGGCAAAGAGGGATTGGAATTAGGATCGTTAACTAGTACAGAAAGATTTTTTTGAATGTGAAATGCCTCTAGAAAATCCAATTCTCCAATGGAAGATGTTTTTTGAATAATTTGGGCAGCAAAAAAATTGAAAGTGTGATTTTCGGACCAACAATGTTGGGCAACAGAAGACTTCTGTGTTTCCTTTTTTCTAACATATGCCTCATGTTCCTTGACGCGGAATTTAAAGGCTCTCTTATTTTGGCCAATGTAAATTAAACCACACTGGCAAGGAATCCTATAAATACCCCAGGAATTCATATCCAGAATGAGGTCCTTGAGTATGGAACTCAGAATTTTATTGATGGGAGAATAAACGACCCGAAAGTTAAATTTCTGAAAAATATGTACAACTTTATAGCTAATTGATGAAAAGAAGGGAATGGCAACAGAATTTTTATAATCTCCTAAAACAAGAGTGTGCCTTTTAGTGTGTTGAGATAAGAATTTTGTAACTGCTTGATTAATAATGTTGGGTGAAAAGCCCCTGTCAATAGCTATTGCTTTTAAATAATTCAGTTCTTCATCAAGGGATGGTTTGGAGGAGCAAACTTGAAGAGCACGAAAAACATAGGAATAAAATGAAGCTAACTTTTGTTTAGTCGGCTGAAAAGATTTAAAGTGTGGTGGAAGGCAAATCGATGAAGGTACTGAAGTTGGATGTGTTGCGTATGACCAGAATGTCGAGAAACGGAAGAGAATTGCAAGTCCCAAGTTCAAAAGTGAACTAAATAGCAGGATCAATAGAATTCAATGTTGGAAGAACTTTATTTAAATCATCTTTATTACCTTCAAACAGGGTAAAAGGTCTACGTAGCGGAACCATACCGGGAAGTTTAAAGTTTTAAACAATTTTAATTCATAATAATGCATGCAGATATCAGCCAGGAGGGGACTGAGAGGGCTTCCCATGGCTAATCCCTCAGTTTGCTTGTAATATTTATTTTGGAAAACAAAATGTGTTTGTTTCAAGAAGAGTTGAGTGAGAGAAATTAGCTCATCAATTTCGATGGAAGAGAAATGAAATTCGCGAAGTCTGGTTTCTAGACATCGTAATGCGCCCTCCACTGGAACATTGGTGAATAATGATTTTACATCAAATGAAACCATGAGTAAATTTCTAGGACAAATGTTTTAACCTTTTTTACAAACTCTATTTAATTTTTTATGGTGTAAATGTTATTGTTTAATAGAGTTGAAAATCTAAAAACTAAATATTTAGCTAATGGATACGAGGCAGTACCTCAATTTGATACAAGAGGGTGGAAAGGAATACCCCTTTTATGAATTTTAGGAAGAGCATACAATCTGGCACAATTCGCAGCAGATGGGATAAGCGAATGTTTTAAGTTGCTTGAAATGATTTATGAAGATTTGATCGCAATTTTAGATTTTTGACTGGTCCGAAGGTGAAGGATCTTTAGGGATTGGATTATATGGTTCTTTGTTTAACAGTTTAGTGACACCATCGATGTAAGTGTTCTTATCCATGACGACCATCTGGCCACCTTTGTCGGCCTTTGAAATGATAATATCCGGGTTAGAATGAACTTCGCGCATTGTAGCTCTTTCTCTGGCAGTTAGATTTGGTTTCAAAGTTTTATTATTGAATTTCACATTATGAGCGATAAGATGCCTAATCATTTCTTTCTGTGAATCTGAAACTTTACTGAACTCGAAAGCTTTTTCGATAGGAGCCAAAATCTGTGGAATCGAGGGTTTACAGGTTTGTGAGAAGTTAAAATTATATTTTAGAATTCTCTCTTGTTCTTCTGATAAACTAACATTAGAAATATTAACTATTGGCTTAATGTTTACAATGGGAAGATTTTTTGAACTACTTGAACTGGAAGACTGTAAAAGAAGTTTTTCGAATTTAACTGCAAGGGTGTTTTTATGACGGTTAACTGCATTCTCCGTTCTAGACCAAGACTTTTTGTTCAAGGGCAGTAAATTTTGGATATGAATTAGCGAGTTCTAGATGAAGCTTATAGAGCTCATGTTCAATTTTGGACAATTGTTGACGTTTATCCCTTATGATGAACCGAAGTAAGGCAAGCTTGCAGTTTAACAGAATTCTTGAAACGCGACTGGAAGGTTTAGATTTGATATGAATGAAATTGGGGATCAATTTTTTACATTTACACTTAAGAAAAAGTCAAGATGATTCAGGAATTTTTGCAATTTCAGGCGTAATGAAACGATTAACGGATGAAGGCATGATAAACAATACAGAAAATCAAAATAAATTAACTAACTAATAATAAAGCACGAACAAAACAGCAGAAAAATCCCACACTGATCCACACACAACTGGCGGTTCGTTAGCTTTAATTCACAACTTAAACTTTTAAACTGTTGATAATTCAACATTTGTTACATGCTTATTAAATAAAGGCATAAAAACATTAACCGGAATATAAAAAATGCATAATTAAATCACTATTAAAGCAAAAAATGCACAATTTATATAAGAATAAAAAAAAAAAAAAAAAACTTAAGCTCACCGAGCCAGGTAACACAGTTAGAATATACAAATATATATATAACATTAGAAATATTGTTAGCATTTAATTAGTTCCTTTATTAAAAACACATTCCGTCAAACATTAATTGTTAAATACTTGCTTTATTCAGAAACATTACCGTCAACATTACTGCTCAACAACATTGCAGTTCAAATTATCATCGTTCTCAAAAAAACTGTTGTTGCCAATCGGGAAAATACATTTTAAATAAAATTAATACGTTGCGTTTACGATATTAACTATATATATAATCTAACTATATATATTATATATATAATCATGTATATATATATATATATATATATATATACGATTGATGCAGCCGGATTGCAATGAAAAAGGGAGGTGCACGACTACATGTTATAATAGTCTCAATATAAAATTTTAACGTTTTATGGCTATTCGTTCTTGAGGTATGCGAGATACATACATACGTCCATACGTACACATATCAAGAAAGATTTCTTCTGAATCCATTTTACAATCCTTTTTGGCAAAAACGGTCCTTTGTCCTGTTCGTACGTTCAGATATCACGCAAAAACATCGTTGAAATGTTTCGAGAGAGGTTAAAATGGATATTTTGTTAAAATAAGATAACTGAAATTTTTTAATTTCAATACTTTCTTTAAATCGTACAAGGAAGTAAAAAATGTGATGTGGCTCGACATGATTTCTTGAACGGCCTAATAAATCATACATATTTTTTGCTGCACTTTATTTAAACTACTTATTTCCTCGAATTTCACCCAGTTCCCACTCCTTGGCAAGGCAAATATACATAAAAACTCCAAACATCTTCATTAAAAATTGTGAAATACAGAAAAATCTAAAATACCAAACACAGTTAAAAACAGCTGAAGAAAAACATTTTTTTTCCTGTCGGAGGAGTTTCTGTCGGAAAACAAGCCATTCGATCCAATTTCCTTCTGAAAATGCTTCAGAAGTTTAGATTGGAATATTATTTGGTACTTTCTACACATCCGCACTCCCTTCAAAATTCGCCAACTCATTAGCGATTTTGTGAATTGGTGAAAAAAAATGTTAGTTAGTGTTACCTTCACGGATCATAGATCTTAATAATTTCACAAATAATGATAATAAAAAAAGAATACTAGTAAAATATTAAAAATGAAGAAATTTTACGAGGAAAAAAATCAAGAGTGATATACTCGTGTTTCCAGCAGGTGGATATTGTTCGGTTAAATATAAATCACGTGAATTGAGAGCTACTCAAACACGTGTGTGGTTTCTTACAGTAATGTGTATACTAAAAAATACGCCAGAAATAGGTCAATTCTACCGAATATTAAAACCAAGCGTATGGATAACCGGAAAAGTACTTATAATTCTACAAATCAATAAAATTGTTTTTATTACTACTATACGTTGTTTTAAATGAAACTCAAATTCACGTTTTTGTACACTCTGCATACACACACAGACGCGTACACAAGAGGGGGAGGCAGTTCTATATCTTGCGTTCTACTGGGCCGATTAACAAAATTTAATTCGTGCTTTCCATGTTTCGAAAGCGCGATTTAGCATACTGTTGCGTGCGTACGGGTTCGTTATGAAATGAATGCACAAGTCCGATGAAAAATGAACAAAACTTTTTATTATCACAACAAAAATGCTTAAATTTTCTCAAATTATCATGCAGTATTACAATATCTCACAGTAGTTATCTTTTAACTACTCAAATGTACAATAGAACGTAATTCAAAACAGCTAAAGAACGCTATTCCGCGAATTCGCTATAATCAACAACAGCAGTTTTCTAAACAACAACAAACTAAGCAACTACTACAAACTGAGATGTTTTCCTCCTTTTATAAGATTTTAAAATCACGCGCTAGAATTTTCCAGTACTTTCTCGAAATCAAAAAGAGATATTTATTTATTTAATGCACGCGCTCTTGTATTTTCAATTTTCCGGCTTAGCTTTCTTTTAATATTCGTCACGCGCTGCACTGCGCGAGAAATAAAACCATTTAATTTATAATTAAACTAACATTAGCTTTTTAAATACCAAATTCGTAACACTGCCCCCTTCCCAAGGACTGCACGTCCCGGGCAGTACAATCCCTGGACAGGAAGCTAAACTTACAACTGTGGCATAAACATTACATTACAATATCAAACAACATGAACAATAAATGCAATAACTAACTTAAACAAATCAAATGCTATCAAATACTAAATATAAAACAAATACTAAATACAAATCAAATACTAAATGCAAATCAAATACTAAATACAAATCAAATCAAATACACATTTAAAAACAAAAAGGACCATGGTCTGATACTATTTACAATTATTTACATTACGTACTATGGCCATAGTAATAAGCTAACCTGTCGTAAGAGTTCGAAGACTCACGGATCCGAACCACGACGTCATTCGTGTTCAGCACTGTATATGGACCATCCGAAGGTGACTGTAATTTAGGACTCAGTCCTTTTCGTTGAATCGGGTTCCACAACCACACCTTGTCTCCTTTGTTGGATCTATGTCTAGTAGCTCTTGTGTCGCATCTGGTCTTCATTTTTTCTGTCGCCAAGTTGACTCGCTTTCGTGCAGAACGGTGCATCCCCTCAAACCGGGCCTGGGCATCTTGGATGTGTTCCTCAGGCGATGAAGGCGCATCCGTAGGGCGACTAAACAGGCGGTCACAAGGCAGACGAAGGTCTCGACCGAAGAGCTTCTGGGATGGAGAATAGCTGGTAGTCTTGCGTTTCTTTTCGACCCTGGTATGATTTCGGCAGCTTCCCGAGCTCGATCTTTCGGACAAGGCGTCGACATTTCCAGGCGAGGATCCCTTTTGAGGGTGGATAGTCATGCCATCAGATGCTGAAAGCAGCTTATTGTTTTTGAAATCTAAGGAAAAATTGTATTTCCTTAAAAAGTCCAATCCGAGTATGCATGGCTCTGTAATATCCGCCACATATGCCGTATGATGGTAGGCGGCACTTCCAAACGTGATGTTCACGTTTAACTTCCCAGCTATCTCGATCTTGTCACCAGACGCAGTCTGAAGGGTAACACAGGATGGCGTCCAAATAAGTTTATCTTTAAACTGTTCAGCTAAATCTTTCCTAATGATGGTAACATTAGCTCCTGTGTCAATGATCATATTGCAAGGAACTCCATCGATATTCCCATTGATGGACAGTCCGTAATTGTTGCCACTCACTATAGAGATCTTGAGCGCTTTAAAACAGGGTTTCTCATTATCTGGCAACCTCCGTTCCTTGATATGGTCATTAATTTGTTTCCTGCGTTGTTGCTCAGAAATTGTCTCAATTTTCGTACCCTGGGGTGTTCTGCAATTCTTTGGTACGTGGCCTTCAGCTCCACAGTTCCAGCACTTTGGTTTCTTGTCAGTCCTTTTCCTTCCCGTGGCATTTAATTGTCTGTTTAAATCGTATGCCTTATTTTCCGTGCTCTGGGGAGTTCTGCAGTTCCTTCGTAGGTGGCCTTCAACACCGCAATTCCAGCACTTTAGGGTCGGTTTCGTTTCACCACTATTCCGTCTTAAAGCATTCACTGGTCTTGTCAACTCATCTGTTTTATTATCCGTGCCCTGGGGTGTTCTGCAATGCCGTCGTAGGTGACCTTCAGAACCACATCTCCAACATCTTACAGCCACTTTGTTCTCACTGCTACTCCGTATCAAAGCATCGACTTGTCTGGATAAATCATCTAAACGAGCCATCAATTGGTCCCCTGGGTCGTGGACTCGCACAGCTCTGACTGGGTAGCGATCTCTAAGAGTTGCTCCAATTTCACGGCGTACAACAGAGCGCTTTTTACATCCTTTACATCTGCCATTCGCAGTGCTTTCTGTATTTCAGAGTCCCGGATGCCATCGAGGAAATATTGCAGCGACAGAATTTCCCTCGTTTCTCTCGGGCACTCCGTAAATGCGAGGTGGGACAGCCTTTCAACATCCGTGGCGAGTTCCTGGAGTGATTCGGTGGGCTTCTGTTGACGGGATTTTAATTGAAGCCTGCTGTAGTCCTTTAAACATTTCTCGCCTAAGCGCAGCTCCAAAGGGCCGGATAGAGCTTCGAAATCTAGTCTTTGATTTTCGGGAAGCGTCTGCAGGATATCCGCTGCGTCTGCTCTCAGAGAAGCGGCGAGATGACAGGCCTTAGCTTGGGAATCCCATCCATTCGCATCCGCAACGATAGAAAATTGTGTCCTATACACCTGCCAGGAGGTCTTCCCATCATATGTAGATAGTTTCAGAACGGAACGAGCAGGTATCGATACAAATTTGAAACCTTCAGAATTGTTTCCTACCGTCGCTATGCACTTCTTTAGGCTGTCAACTTCTTTGGCGACGGCAGCAGAAACCCTATCATCAATTTGTTGTTCGACGGCAGAAACTCTCTCTTCTATATGTTCTTTTACAGAAGAAATTCTTTCTTCTACTTGTTCTTTTACCGAAGAAACTCTTTCTTCTATTTGTCCAACTTTAGTTTCAACCGCGGCTATTCTGCCTTCTATAGCCTCAAATTTATTTTCTATTACGCAGGTAATTTCTCTTTTCATTTCGTCCTGACCTGCTTTCATCTCATTTTTAAGAGATTTCATCTCTTCCTTAACGGATTCCTGGCCCAATTTCATTTTTCCTTTAACGGATTCCTGGCCCAACTTCATTTCTTCTTTAACGGACCTAATTTCTTCTTTAACAGAGTCTTTCATTTCTTCTTTACATGTAGCAATGGCTACCATGAATTGTTTTAACTGTTCTTCCATCGCTCTTGTGATTGGCATTCAAAATCCCACTTCTGACACCAAAAATTGTTGCGTGCGTACGGGTTCGTTATGAAATGAATGCACAAGTCCGATGAAAAATGAACAAAACTTTTTATTATCACAACAAAAATGCTTAAATTTTCTCAAATTATCATGCAGTATTACAATATCTCACAGTAGTTATCTTTTAACTACTCAAATGTACAATAGAACGTAATTCAAAACAGCTAAAGAACGCTATTCCGCGAATTCGCTATAATCAACAACAGCAGTTTTCTAAACAACAACAAACTAAGCAACTACTACAAACTGAGATGTTTTCCTCCTTTTATAAGATTTTAAAATCACGCGCTAGAATTTTCCAGTACTTTCTCGAAATCAAAAAGAGATATTTATTTATTTAATGCACGCGCTCTTGTATTTTCAATTTTCCGGCTTAGCTTTCTTTTAATATTCGTCACGCGCTGCTCTGCGCGAGAAATAAAACCATTTAATTTATAATTAAATTAACATTAGCTTTTTAAATACCAAATTCGTAACAATACATATCAGAATTTTATATAGAATTATTCTAACATAGGTATTTATACACAAAATCGGACTTTTTCTGATATGACATAATTATTTTTTTCCATATTTCGAGTCTTCAAATGAAATTATGCTTAAATATTAAATTTTGGTGAGAAACTTACGGAGAAATTAAAAAATTCATCTTGGCGTACTTTTTCCAGTTTGCGTCAAGAATAATTCACTCAGCGAAATTTTTAATTTATGGTAACCTATTTTCTTTTCCCTTTTATTATGCAGCAGCGGGAAAAAGGCTTCACCATTCATTCTTTCTAATAATTTTAACAAAGGGCGTAAACCACATGTCGTTATTATTTCTTAAAACAAAGATGCCAAATTTCGAAACGCACCAATATGTAAGTTCACTTATGTCTTCGGTAATTTTGAGTAAAAAGCTTTAGTTTTTTGCAGGTTTGCTTGGAAATACATTTACTTTATAGGTAATGGCAAAAGATTTAGAGGTTATAATTCAAAATGTTTTCGAAAAAATTACTAAAAAACAAATTTAAAAAACAAATTTGAAAATAGTTGAGAATTTTATTTGGATTGAACCTAAATTTTGAATTATCAAAAGGAGGAATCAAGTAAGATTAATAAAAAAGATATTAATAAATAGTATACACCAAATTCAATAAACACTGAGGATCTAAAATGTCGAGAGATACTCTTGTGATTTTTACAAAACTTGGCACTTTGGCATAATTTGAGTGTAGAATCGAAATATGGGAAAAAGGTAGGTATATCGTTTGCAGAAAAAGTCCGATTTTGTGTCAAAATATCTATATTAGAAGAATGCTATATATAAATGTAATATATATCTTAAGTCGCTGTTTCCAGACATGAGAAACGCAGGTTAAATTTCGTCAATCGGCCCTGTAGAACGGGAGGTATAGAACTGTCCCTTTTTCTGTGCAGATGTACATTTTGCAATATTAAATTTAATTTTAGATTTGGAAAGTAATAAAATAAAATTAGGTTTTTATTTTTCTTTAGATTTATATGCACGGAAAGAATCTAAAGGAATTTCATAAGCTTTTGCCAGCGGACTTACTCCCTGAAGAGCTGGGCGGGACAGCTGGACCCATGGAAAACATAGAATACATTAAGTACACCCTCAGTCAGGAACAACTGATCGAAGAAATGAATAAATATGGATATAAGAAGAAATTGCCAAGGGATTTGGGCAACGATCACTTTTAATTAAAAGTTTTGATAATGTGCATAATGAAAATTCATCAATAATAAGTATAACTGATGAAAAGAAAGCATTCTAATTTGAAATTTACTATTTGATAAAATGAAACAGTTCAGTGAATTTCGACAGTGAAATCTTAATCTCCTTTCGTCGCAAATATTTTTTCAACAAATGGATATTAAGGAAAATTTGGTAGATTTATTAGTTAAAATAAAGTGTTTACTGGTATAGTAGGATTTAATTGTGTTGGTAGTGTAATCTTAGATATAATAAATGATGCCCATGATAATCCTGACAGGATTGTGGTCAGAGGATAGTTTATTCAACACAGAAATATCCACCAGATCTCTCTCTAGTCCTGAGTTTCTTATCTTTCTTTCGAGAACTGTACCCAACAACAGAATGAGTTTTCTTGAACTGATAAAGGTAATGACTGTAATAAAACTGGTCATGACTAATGCTTTCCGTACTATAAACGTCAGCTTGTCACTGGGAAAAAATAAAAAAGTTCAAATAAAAAAGTTCGAATCAGAAGATAATTTTTGTAAAATAGTTTATTCATTGCAAATTTATAACATAAAATGGTTACACTACTTTTTTCAAGCGTATAAACCTGATTTGATGTGACCAAAGAGTACCGATGAGGATCTCATTATCCTTGCTGTTACATCGGAAATGTTTAGTCCTGCCCTCGTCAGTAGCGGATAGTGCCAACCGGGCAGATGCCCGGTGGGCCAGAGCGATTTCGGGCCGATTAAGAAACTCGAACGATCGAATCAACGCAGATGATTCTGCAAGACAGCCCTACGCGTGAGGGAACGTGCGTAGAATTAACAGTTTCACGCAAAAGTATATCTTCGAGTGATATACAAAATGCACAGATACGACAAATGGCAAACTCTATTCCTGATAAAATATCAACTTTTAGAAAAATTTTGTCTGCTCACGTATATTTGAAAATATTTCTATGTACTAAGCCGGTAACGAAATATTTGCAGACGAAAGGATTACATTACATCCGAGCATATAACATGGTTAGGGAGGCTACAAGCTCTTTAAAAGCCATTTCTAGAAACTTCGATTTAATATTTAACATATCAAAATCGTTTGCAACAGATTGCAATAATAAACTAAAACTTCTGGGTTGTGTTGTAGAAGAACTAGCTGCTAGAAGATGCCGAAAAGTGAAACAAATGGACGATAAAGAATCGTCTGACTATAATTTCAATTGCCGTATCTAACAGTTACTGCCTTTAATTTTATAATGGATAGCCCAATTTCTCCGAAGGACCGTAGGTTTAAAGGGTATAAGAAGTTGTATTAAGACATATCACTTCTTGATCCCCAAAACCTTTCGAAGACATTATCGCCGAACACTTTCGACTGTTTACCTATATTATTAGAGCGCTATGCAAGTGTAACAATTGATAATCTTAAGAATGAATATCAGGACCTAGTAATTAAAAGGCAAATACTAAAAAATTCAATTGAGAATCATTATTTTGAATCTGATACCGAGTCAGGAGAGGGTGCTCTAGTATTAATAAGTATTCATTCAAAGCTATATGCAATTTAAAAAAAAAATGCATCTTGTCTGTATATAAATTACTCTTGAAATATAATTTATGTAGTAACGCGTACGCCAATGTCTTTTTTGCTTAGAAGTTTGTACCCATCCTATCTATAACGCAAGTTGAATGCGAAAGAGCTTTTTCAAAATTAAAAATTGTAAAAAGTAGAGTAGTATGAACAAGCTAATTTGGAGTCATTGCTATTGATGAACATAAAGCAGGATACTTTGGGTAAAGCAAAAATTGATAAGATATAATGGAGGAAATGTTTGCCCAGGCAGCTGGAATTAATATTTAAATGGCTAATTATGAATAAGTATTTAAATGGCTAATTATGAATTAACCGCTGTTTTGTTTATATAATTATTTAGTCGCTCTTATTTATTTCTCTCTATATATATGAATAAAGTGTTGCTTTTCTGCATATTTTATAAAAGTATTTTTTATGATGATAATGATGATGGCAATGATAACTTATATGTATAATGATATTCCATATGGAGCCTTAGGGCCGACATATTTTTCCTGCAAAGGCTGATGTCTTTGGCCAATCCGCCACTGGTCCTCATTATCCTTTGGCTTTAAGAGGTGCTTCGAAACTAATTTGTACTTTTTTGCTAACACATTAAACAATTTTGGACTTAGACTAGATATGCATTACGTATTTAAAGCGGCAGACGTTCTTTGTATCTCATTAAATGTTATTTCATTTCCTAATTAAAATTATAATTTCTAATCCAAACCATTAAAAATTATTATTTATAATTAATTTTAGTTTTAAAATTATTATTAGGTAAATTATTTTTCTTCTAATTATTAAATTTTAAGTCTAATTATAACTTTATTGAATTTCTGAAAAAAATTAATTTCATTCCTTATTAAAAATTACTTAGTAATGGCAGAATTCATTTTATTTAATATGTGCATCATTCTGAAATCACGAATGAAGTAAATTAAAAATATATGTATAATCCCTTTAGCTAATCGCTAAATACAGTCAGAATCTTTTACCCCTTCATGATGCTCTAAAAAGGGAATAAATAAATTCAGCTTTTTCAGAAAAATATGTAGCTAGTTTATCGATGCTTTTCAAAAAAAGAAAGAAAAAACCAAAAAAAGAAAAAGGGAAAAAAAAAATTACAGTAGAGAAGATTATATACAAGGCCAACTTATATAACTTATATAAGTTGGCCTTGTTTTTATATATAATTAAGTCCTTTTTTTCGGCAACAGATGGCAGCACATCTAAATATTTTGAAGTTTATATCTTTACCGATTATCGTTCAATGCCCCGAGGGCATTTCTGCCGAAAACTCAAAGCTCGGTGTATTGTGATCTCCGACTTCTTAACTTTGCTTTCACAATTGCGTTCATTTCAAAAGAAAAACAATTCATTTCGACAGGAAAACAGCACAGTTCTGTGTTTACTTCATTCACCTTAAGCGGTGTACAGCTGAACTTCATGCCAGTTGAATATACTTAGAAGAACCGTAACTGGATAATTTTACATCTTTCTAAAACAGTTTCTGAGTAGAAAGAATGTCTCAAGCAAACTAACACCGATTTATTAAAAAAAAAGATTTTGCATACATATATATTTTATTTCATCCTTTATTTATTACATTTATTATAGATTTAACATTTATTAGGAATATAACTGCAGACATCTCAAATCTTAAATATTTTCTAAAATCATCTTCAGTCTTTTCACTGAAAGTATCCACAACTCAAGACTGACAGGTGTTATTGTGTTACATTGCAGTTGATGTTTCTTTCTCCACATCAAAGTAATTAGAGAGAGTCAATGATGTTGGTTTAGTTTTCTCATAATATCTTCTATTACGTTCTTTTTGCAAACATTTCTTTCGTTCCTGCCCCGCAATATTTAGGTACAAGTAAACAATGTTAGTCTGTTCTTGGGATTACAGCTGAATTACCGTGAGCATGTGTCGTAACTGCACATCTGTATCGCCACCGAGGGAGTGGCTTCTAGAATGGACCAATGGGTTTCCAGTAGTATCACATGACTTTTGCAGCCCTTTTAAGCAACACGGTTGAAAATATTTTGCCGTGCAATTTCCTGTGTAAAATAATAAAAGCATGGTGCATTTCTTGTGAAGTTAGATCAAATATAACAATAATTATATATATAAATAGTAGAAGTCTTAGAGAATTTTTTATTGCAGTCTATATAAAAAGGGTATTCTACTATAATAATAGACAATGCACAGTTTTATTCAAAGTGAACATTTATAATTTTCATTTTCTACACATTTAGTGTGTTAAATTTCACATTAATAACTGTTCACTCAATGTATTGTCTGCACAAGAAATACTCTTCAAACAGAATGAATATATTTTATTCGGTAGAATGTATTAAATTTATTAATATACAACTTTTAATGTTAACTATAGGTATAATCGGATCATTCACAATATATATTTTGAATCTTACACTTTCAAAATCAAAGGAATGCAATCATTGAAATAAGAAAATACTAGATTCATGGTAACACTTCCAGTTATTCTCAGTTCAATAAAAAAAATTACATACTTGAATTTTCTTAATCCACAGGTGTTAGTAAATGATAATATTCAAGGCAAATTGTAGCCTGAGTTATTTTTCTTGGTATTGTTACGAAATGCCCAGCTGCAGTAAGATAGCTATCCCGCAAAGCGGGTTTAGGGTTGCGAGAAAGGTGGCAAAGAAAGACAGGGTTCCCAGATTAACCACAAATGCCCCTTTGGCGACAAAATTGGCGATATGCCATGGACCCAGCGAGAACATTCTAGAACGAATTCTTACCGGTTTTCTCGAGAATGTACTCAAAGGCAGGTCAAAAGCAATAAACACCCTGCCTGTACGGGAAGTAGTAGTGTGTCGTGAAGAATATCTTGTGTATGCTGAGTTCAATAGTAGTGCTTTGAGTTTAGAGATTAGCTTGAGAGCGATCGATCGAGTTGGAAGTTGTACTTCAGTGCATTACCGTGAAGCTGTCTTCACCGTTATAGCCTGAAGGCTGTGTTGCTGATTGTTTTAGCGTGTTTATCGTAGTCTTTCAA
This sequence comes from Stegodyphus dumicola, assembly GCF_044657685.1. NCBI lineage: Eukaryota > Metazoa > Arthropoda > Arachnida > Araneae > Eresidae > Stegodyphus > Stegodyphus dumicola. The sequence goes on along the minus strand of NC_140768.1, from coordinate 155,913,147 downwards.
TGATTGTAAGGCGTCTTTGCAACTGTACTGTGTAATACTGACGAATGAATTGTGTTTTGATTCTTTATCAAGTGTTTCATTAATCACTCCAAATCCACGAACCCGTAGAACGCAACAATATAAAGAGCGACAATATGTAACGAACATTAATCCGAATATTAATGCGTAATAAGTTTCGAGAAAATGAAATGTTGACGATTAAATAAACTTACAAAATGAAAGCACAAAGTTTTTCTACGAAAAATATTTATACACCATACATTCATAACTGCCAAAGAAATGCAAAATAAAGCGTAAACAACGGGCATTCATATGCACAGTTGCAAAGGTTTAGCGTCACAAGAATAATACTCGTAGAAGCTCATTGGTCCATTTTTTGAAACCCCACCCTCAGTGGTGATACTGATGTGATTATCCCTGCCGTGAGTTCCAGGATCAGTAAGAAGCAAAGCAATAAGTGTTTTCGGATTTGCTATTTGCTCTTGTTCCTCGTCATTATCAATAGTGCAAGAGAATAACAAATAAATGTTTTGGTAACATGCCTATATGACAAGAATTTTGAAGTTCTGCAAATGAAACGCTGCTATAAAAATTATTTTCTTCTACTACGTGATATAAATTAATACCATGTCTAGATGTAATAAAAATAGCCTTAATACTGCCTTGCGCCTGCGTTATTTTAGATTAAACTCTTATTATATTGATTCTATATTTTTTCACGAAAAGCTATTAATAGTAAAGCATTTATTCCGATATTATCGTATATTAGCCAAAATATAATTTGTTGTTCTCAACCATAACCGTATATACGATCAATTTGAGAAGTTTTGGGTCATAAAAGATCAGGCAGAAACAATCTATCAATTTCCACAGTTGGTATTCCGTACGGCTGCGCAGTGAGCTTAAAACCGAAAAGGATAGAGTGAAGAAGTAAGGATGCTGTCTTAGTTACAATTTAGCATTGAAGTTAAAAAAATTAATAAAACATAAAACATAAAATGGTCTCTCTCGTCCTTTAACATTTCCGATGTAGTGTTGCTGTAAGTAGTGGGTAGTTGTCCTTATGTAGTGTTGCTTACAACAAAAATGGTAGATTGTTTATTCCAAACCCTGCATCAAAACGTATTTTTTTCAGAAAAATCTGTTAAAAAAATGAAGTAAAGTATCACATTTTATCAATTTTAACCCAAATCTAATACGTTGTTCTCATTTGTGTAAAGTCTTAAATGGATAAAATTGAAAAGTTTTGAATTATATTTTAACAATCTTGCTTGCTTTTTAATTGTTATGGGCTTCAAGTAAAGTACCACTTCCGGCTGTCCAGTTTAAATCAAAATGTAACCAGTTCTTATATGAATGCGAAAAGCTTAAATACGAAATTAGAAATTTTGGAAGTTTGTTGTAAGAGTTATCGTGGACGAGGAAAAAAAAAAAAAAAGTCAAGCACATACAGACACTCAGCCAGGCGGAAATGCTTGTACAAATGATAAAAACGTGTTACGGGAACTCTAACTCGTACCTATTCACTGGAAACGCATTATTAAAATTTTGGGCTGAAAACAATACCTTCCTTACCTTTGTATATAGCTTGGCGGAAGGTAAAAAAAGATTTTATGCACACATATAATTTTATTTTATTAGTCCAAAAGGGACGTTAGTTCGGTATGGGATATTGACATTTTGTGTTGAATCATTGTAAACGACGTATTATTTTTCAAACTGTTGTCACCAAATATTATGGCATTGCTTTATTTTTAAAGAAACTAAATAACGAAGAATCTGAATGAATGCATGCATTTTTCCAGCATTGTGATAGAACAGTGGTACCAAGAACCATCCAATTCTGAATAACGTAGTCCTCCATCGAAACATGCGCACCTGGAAGTCCGAATTTTGAATTTTTTTATTCTTTTCATATTTTGTAAAACTTTAACGAATTTTTAATTAAACTAATCAACGATTTCAAAGCGAGCAGTGACATTGTATGGGGGGGGGACTTTTATCACTAGCGAGTGAGACTGTCTATCGAAAAACTTTTAGGGAGCGTAAACGTCAAGAACGTGATATTTAATAAATAAAGTAAACACACAAAACTTTAATACTAAAAAGACAAAAAAAAAAAAAAAATGTAAAGCCATCCTAGTAAAAAAAAAAAAAAAAAAACTTAACATTGATATGATGAACTGAGGAAACGACTAAAAAAAAAAAAAAAAAAAGTGTGTGCCAACACTTAATCGGGAATTCTAAACGTATACTGCTATGCTGCTTTGAAAAATTTTGTAGTTTTGCCATTGAATTTTATATGACGTAAGTGCAAAAAAAATTATGCTTAACAAGAAAGCAAAAAAGGGGAAAAAGTTAATAGGAGTGAGCGTTGCGAGCTCAGTGACTGCGTACAAAACGTTCACAAACCCTTTTGAGCAACCGTTGAACCGTTAGGATAATTGGAAAAGCCGGAGAGATGAAAAATTAGCAACCGCCTTCGCTGGGAATCGAACCACGGACCTCTGGAATACCGACACAGCGTGCAGAGCCACTGCACCACGAAGGCACGCTAGGAAGGCGGGAGAAATACCTTATACACTTCCCCTTTTAAAGGGCGACTGGGGTTTTTAGGGGATCCATTCGCAAAACTCTGTGCGAGGAGAATCATCATCCAACACCCTTTTAGTTGGGGCGCCACTGTAGAGACATTAGGTCAATTGGAAGCAGGCAAGATGAAAAATGAGCAATCGCCTTCGCTGGGAATCAAACCACGGACCTCTGGAATACCGGCCCAGCGTGCAGAACTACTACACCCACGAAGGAAATACTTTATAGCCATTCTTCATGGGTGCACTCAAAAGGAAAAGATATGTTCTGGAGTAAATAAAGGCTACATTGCTTTGTCAGCGATGGTCGATGTAAAAAAGCGTTCAGCAAGGAAGCACAGTGTCTTGAATAAGTAACTTCAGAAGTCCCCCCCCCGTTTTGCTTGCCATGAATCTTCTGACTGAGATGTTCCCTTTGAAGCGGGTCATCGCCTCTATGCCATCCTCGGTCTTTCCTTAAGAGGACCCTGTTTCCATCTGACATAGCTCCATCAAGAGCAGTCATTTTAAGTTTTCGTCAAACAGACTCTACTAAAGCAAAGAACGTGCGTGTAAAGAAGAAAAGTTTCGTAGATATAATGTAATCCAATCTGCCTAATGTGCCGTGCCGCTAAATCGTGGAGAGACAAATTCTCATTGTCAAATCGCCAGGTGTACTGGACACTGAAGATTACGGGACAAAATCGAAGAACTTACAGGATTCGTTCTTTGAGAAAAAAGCCACAGGGGCTATTTATCTAATAGAAAGTGATCTCTCGTGGTGGACTTTCTGAGGGAAACTGGCTCATATTCACGTTACACATGGAAAACCACGAAAAACAACCATGCAGATAACGCCGTTCACCTGGATTTGAACCCAAAGAGGTCTAACTTTCAATATCTAGCGGTCGTAACCAGGACTATGGAGTCGGACTCAGAGACATGAAGTCGGAATCGGAGTCGGGCAGCTTTTGGGGTAAAAGGAGTCGAAGCTGGAGTCGCTAAAAACATGTCGACTCTGATTCCAATTTTTGTTGGACAGTTTGAATTTTAAATTAAATTAAAATGAATTGCCATTAGCAATTAAACTGATTCATTTAGTTACAAATCTCACTGGTAAATTTAGTTAAGCAGCAATAGCAGCAAGAACTCCTAAAATTGATGCCATTCTTAGGAAGCGAGCAGGAAAAGGAGCAACTATTGATCAAGCAACGCGATAAGGAAGCACATATTTGATGATAAAGAGTTTTTAGAATTAAGATCTTCTTTAGAAGAAGTAGATAATCCTAATGTTTCACTAACAGAAAGATTGTGGAATGATCTTGCAGAATTGGAAACTCTTCTTTCTACACCTTACATAGCCACAAAAAAGCTGCAATCTGAAGAACTGTCAGGAGGCGAGAACGGAAGAATGGGATGTTTGTTATTTCTGAAATGGAAGGTTTATTGCAGAAGGAATCATTTCTTCAGTAAAGAAAAGAGAAACCAGTTTGCTAGACAATGAGATCTTACTGGGTTCAATATATGTAGATCAGATACACCGAGTTTTTTGGATGATGAACAAATTAAAAATGCAAAGAAATTCATCTATGAACTTTCATTAAGAATTAAATTTTTCTCGGAACAACTGGAGAATTCGAATCAGGACAGTCAAACTGCAGATATTGCAATTGAGTTTCTATCATCCTCTTCCAGTAATGAATTAGGTTTTAAGAAATATTTTTTGGATAATATTGAAGTAGCTAAGGCAAAGCGAATGAAAATGAACGATAAGCGATAAGCGACGGAGGACGTGGGCACTGTCTCTTTACCATTTGGGTTAATCAGTACAGCACCACGTCCACCTTTATCTTACATTTCATATTACATTATATATTACGATACATGATTTACACATTGCATTATATACTACATATCAAATTAATACCTTATCCTAACATTACATTAACTTCACATCAGCTTATTACATTAAAATTCTTTTCTAATAAACCCTATATTGGTACATTATAAAAGGGTTATTTTGCACAGGATTCGCATTAGACACAGGATACGCATTATATTATCATTATACACTGGGTACACATTACATTATATACGGAGAAAATAATGATACATAGGAACATTATACACAATAGGGGGTTATAAGCACGATACGGGTTAGATTATTCACAGGAAATTAGTTATACACAGGTATTGCATTATACAGGATAACTTATTCACATGATAGGCTTCTCGATACACTGCCTACATCGTTATGCATAATACTATTATAAAGTTTGCATTCACATTTCTTCAGTTGGGCTTTGCATTCTGTGTCATGTTGCTCATTAATCAGTACATACTACATTACATATTACATTGCATATTATGATACATATGACACTATTACGATTACATTACATATTACATTATATATTATGATACATATAACACTATTAGGACTACATTACATATTACATTATATATTATGATACATATGACAATATTACGATTGCATTACATATTACATTATATATTATGATACATATGACACTATTACGATTACATACATATTACATTATTTATTATGATACATATGACACTAATACGATTGCATTACATATTACATTATTTATTATGATACATATGACACTAATACGATTGCATTACATATTACATTATATATTATGATACATATGACACTATTACGATTACATTACATATTACGATACTTGGCTTACGTATTAGATAATGTACTACATATCAAATTAACAAGATAGTTTATCAGTACATACTACACTACATATTTTATGTTACGATACATGGTTTACACATTACATTATATTCTACACATCGGATTGACAAGACAAAATAACGCCTTACCTTAACATTACATTAACTTCCCAATACTTATTACATGAATTTTCTTTCCTAATATACCGTATACTGGTAACAGATACATTATCATCAGATTGTAATAATGTTGTTTTGCACTGGCTGCGCATTCAACACAGGATGCGCATTAAATTATACACAGGGAAATTAGTGATACGTAGGAAAAACATTATGCACAGAAGAGGGTATATACATGATGCGTGTTAAGTTACACGCAGGGAAATTTGTTATGCACTGGTGAAACATTATGCAGGATAAATTATACTGACTAACTTATACGAAAGTGCATATTACATTACTCCTTATAATTAAACCGGTAAGCTTTACAATGTTATTCTGTACCGAAGTTCTTTACACTTATAATACATTGCTTAATCATTACATCAATATATTTAACATGTACAAAAACATATAATGGATTACATTAGCATTCCTAATATACATAGATTACTTTTGCATTTACAGTTAGCATATTACTGCAGAATTTTGCATCTGTGCATTTCTCCATTACTTACATTTCGCACCTTAGAATAGGTCGCGGTATATGGATGTGATGGTATTAGTACGCGTAGTACATGAACTGTCCCGCATTGCGTCATTTGCCAGTATTGACACGTTGCTGTTCTGTTGAAGGCAGTTATACGCGCTGCAAAGTGCATAGTTATATGCACGATAACTGACCTCAGTGCGTTATGTTCATTACTGACTCAGTTCATTTGCAATATTTACAGTTTTAGTTTGTGAGCTGCTCGTAGCACATCATGCCGATAGTTATATATACATGGAGTTTGTATGACATGGTTTTTAATTTACACGATACATGGCACATTTTAAATGGCGTTGCACACTCCACCTTGCATTTTCATATCATATCTTAGCACGTTTGCTTTAGATTAGACATAAGTCTGTGCCCACGTTCATGAGTTTATCAACTAGCTTGTTGATTTTTCGGACAGTACGTTTGTCTTTAATCATAAATCTGCAGAAAGCCTGCGTGTTTGTAGTTGGAATTGGCAGGTGCAGATCTGCTGTAAGCGGGCATTGGGTAACATAATGATCTGGGGTGCCCATCTCACCACATATACAATGTGCATTTAGTGCGATCCCGTGTTTTTCATAGTACACGGGAAAAGGACCGTGTCCGGTAATGTATCGGACCATTTGTGAATGCACTATGAGACGGTCTGAGTCTACCGTAGGGACGTGATAGTGAGCACGGCGTCCTGTCTCACCAGTATCCCATTCCTCCTGCCAAACGGATTTTGCCTTGTGTTTCAGACTTTTCTTTAAATATGAAACTGGCCAAGGGATGGTGATATGTTCCGCATTGATGTTTCTTGCAGCCTCCTTTGCAAGTTGATCTGCTTGCTCGTTCCCCCTGTTGCCGACGTGGGCCTTGGTCCATTCTATCCTGGTGTTAAGATGGCTGTGGTCGCGCAGATGTGTCTGAATCTCTGCAATCAGTGGAGAGCTGTGCACAGGGTTCACAATTGCATACAGGGAGGAGAGGCTGTCTGTTATAATGAAGCTGTCTCTTTGCCGCTGTTGGATTATCGTAAGTAGAGCTTGTTTGATGGCCATTACTTCACTCTGGAACACGCTGTTGTTTGTGTCCAGGTGACCTTTCCATTGTGCTATTGTGCTTTGCTGTCTGAGGGCAACATAGGCGCAACCTGTATTTTCCTCTAGTTTTGACCCGTCGGTATAATAAACTAGATCATCTTCCTTTACATTGGTGTTTTGCTTGATGCTAATCTTTACTCCCTGTCCCTGCGTTGAGGGGTGATCGGCAAGGCGTATCATCTTTTGTTCAAATTCGGCTGGTGAGTATAGCTCGTCTCTGAAGGTGGTTAGATTGCCAAGTTGAGTGATCTCCTGATAGGCTGCTTCCTTTTCTACGCTCAGATGGAGCGGTAGCAATCCCGCTAGTACGCATAACGCATTTGTAGGGGATGTTCGGAAGGCCTTGGTGACATTCAGGAGAAAAGGCCTTTGTATGCTAAGTAGATGCTTGACTTTGCGGCCCTGCATAGACGCTGACCAAACAGCCGCTCCATAAGTTATAACTTTCTCGGCTACTGTTGTGTAAAGCGTTTTCTGGATATAGGGATTGAGACCCCATTTATAGCCCTGCATATATCTTAGTTGTTGGCCTAATCTTGCAGTTTTCTTTTTCAGCTCCAGCACATGGGGGATCCAGTTTAATTTGGTGTCGAAGAGAATTCCTAGATATTTCAGCACTGGAGTGATGCGGAGGCGATGTCCGTTTAAAGTTATCCTTGGCTGTCTTGCCAGCGATCCGCCTTTTTTTGGGACGAGCAAAATTTGAGATTTGGCCTCTGCTATTTGAAGTTTTAGGGCTGTGCATCTTTCCTGAAAAAGGGAGCAGGATTCGATTGCATTGGCCTGGAGCTTTTCCCTGGTTCTTCCTTTGACGATTAGTGCTGTATCGTCTGCGTAAGCGATGATCCTTGTATGGTCAGGCCATAGGTTGTTGAGGACTCCGTTGAAGGTTATGTTCCATAGGAACGGTCCTGCGCATGAGCCTTGCGGGCATCCCTGTGTCTGATTTTGTTCTATAATTCCGCTGTTATGTGGAAGGATGAGCCGGCGGTCCGCTAAATAGTTTACGATGATGTTGTAAATATTGCTTGGGCAGTTAGCGGTTCGTAGAGCTTGTAATATTGCTGGCCACCACAGCGTATCAAAAGCGCTCTTAAGATCTATTGAAATGAACGCTGTGTGGTAGCCAGAGGATCTGTTAGCCAGTATTTGGTTTTTGACTTCCATCAGGGCATGTAGTGTTGATTTACCTGGGCTAAAGCCAAATTGAATTGGACTCAGGAACCGGGTTCTGTGCAGATGGTGTCATAGCTTTTTCATGAGTATCTTTTCAAAAACCTTACCCAGGGTAGAGAGTAAGCAGATCGGTCTGAATGACTCTGGTCTCGTAGGATCTTTGTTCTTCTTCAGGAACAAGACTACATGACCGATTTTGAAACACCTGGGAAATGTCCCGGTACGAAGAAGCTGATTAAATAGCAGTTGGAAGATGTTGACATTTGTTCGCACTATTAATTTTATTATCCGGTTGTCGATGCCATCTGGTCCAGGTGCTTTACGCTGCGGAAGCTGGCGCAGGACCTGGAGTATTTCTGCAGTTGTAATATCAGGGTCATCCATGGTATTTATTTCAAGAGGCTGGTTTCGGACGATGGTATGAAAGGCTGTGTCTTCTGTCGGGTTGTCCTTGGTGAAGACTGTCCTTAGGATCTCTGATAACGTAGACTCCGTGAGATGGTCATTAGTATTTGGCGTTGGCTGGAGGTAGAGAGTTGCCGGCTTGAAGAGTTTGCCAGCTGCGATTTTGTGGTGGATACCAAAGGTGGTCGTAGTTTCTGTGCAGAATTTTCTCCAGCTGCTTATCTTAGCTTCCAGAATCATTCGCTTATAGAGTGCTCGCTCCCGTTGGTAAAGCAGCAGGGTGGAAGTTTCTAGGTTATGTCTGCGCTCTTGCTTTAGGCGTCGCCGTTGTTGTTGACTTCGAAGCGTGCCATTCCACCAATTCAGCGTTGTGATTCTTTTGGCCGTGAGCAGAGGGAGATTTTCATCACATGCCTTCTGGATTGCGGTTAAGATGTCTTGGATGAGGTTCTGGAGGGCCTCTTTGCTGTTGGCCTGTCTTATTGCGGTTGCAAAAGGTGCCAGACGGGCTCTAATGATGGCTGTGAATGCTCGAACTTTCCGTCCAGGGAGATTGTACCGTTTAAGAATAGAGGTGGCTGTGCTATTTGCTAGATTAAACCGTATATAATTATGGTCGGAGATACTAAGGTTTTCGACGACTGTCCAGTCTTGCAGTATGGGTGCCATCTGTTGGGTGGTGATGGTAAGGTCTGGCCAGCCGCGCGAGTGTAGTCTATTGAATGTAGGCGGTGCATCCGAACGATTGTGAATTACAAGGTTACTGCTGTGAACAAAGTCCTCGAGTATGCGGCCTTTAGGAGCTGTGATTGCATAGCCCCAGGTGGTGCTGTGTGCGTTAAAATCTCCAGCAAATAGTATGTTAGCTATTCGGTGCGATCTCATCAATCGTTGTATGCGTTCTAATGTGGGATCTGCTTCTTCTGTTGGTGGAGAGTAGATTGAAACCAGAACCACTGTTAGATTTAGTACCTCTAATAGTATTGCTACAAAGTCCCTTTCGGCTGCTATCATTAATGGTGACCATTTGGGGTTGCAGTTTGCTATAAATGCTCTTGGTGGTTGATCGATATCTTCTTTTTGATAAATGCTCCATTGTAAGGGGAAGCCGACTACTTTACCATTCCTGCAGTATGGTTCTTGACCTAAGATTAGGTCTATTCGTTCCTCTGCAGCGTAGAGAGCTGTCTGCGATGTTGCTGCACGTGCATGCTGTAGGTTGATCTGCAGGCACCTGGTTTCTGATTGTCGTTCCGACTGCATTATGTTAAGTGCATCCTTTGTCGTTGATGGATCTTTCATCTGCTTACTTTATTCACATAAAGAGGTCGTGCAAGCTGGTCTGTCATTAATAATCCGTATTGCATCGGATTGTATCGACTGCCCGCTGGTAGACTGGGCATTCGGTAGCATAAGTCGGGTGAAAGAAGTTGTAACTTGTGCCCCATCTACAGTTTGAGTCCCCACAGTTAATACATGAGGGCTGCTCAGCTGTACAACATCTGGTTGGATGCGGGCCGGAGCAGAAGCCGCAGAAGACCATCTTTGATCTGCATGCATCTTGACTGTGCCCGAACTGCTGGCAGAGATAGCATCGCCTGATGCCAATGAATTCAGAGATGCCATGGGATTGCCATGCAGTGAAGATGCGTCGGGCTTTGGTTGCGGCGGCAAATCCTTCTGCTGCGCATTCGATAATCCACTTGACTGTCTTTGGTCGCCTTTCTTTAAGTCGGAATAGCGCCTTGTAGAGGTTAGATGATGTTCCTGTTGTTGTACTAAGCTCGGAGATGATCTCCTCCGGCTTGGTGCTCTCAGGAACGTTGTGTATAGCAATCCTCGGTCGTCGTCGTTGGCGTCTCTTGACGTCGACATCTGTGTTGGCTTTTTGTATATGCTGTTGCAGTTGGTCAAGTTCCTCTGCTGTCTGGCAGAATACCTCTAATCCTCCTTGTGGCGTAGGTTGGATCTTTTCCACTGTGACTGGGATCTTTGTAAGGGGAACTTTTGCTTGTAGTTCTTTTCTTAGCTCTCCAGTGGGTTTCTTAGTGATGGGCTTGATTATGATGCTAGGTATTCTGGATTTACGCAATACCTCAGCGAACGTCGGAATGGAGGTATTGGACTGCGAAGTCAGAGCTGGTTCGCTATTGAGCTGTTGCACAGGGTGTGTGGAGGCGTGAACTGCTTGACAGCACACAAAGGTAGAAGTATTAGTGCCTGTCTCTTCAGTTACTGGCTTTGGTGCGTATGCTGGTCCTGCAAGTGCTAATTCTTGTAGGACGTCTAAGGACTTTTCCAATTGCTTCCTTAAATCTTGGGTTAATAGGAATTTATTTCTTCGAAACGTTGCAGAGATCTGCCGAATGTTTCCTGCTAGGACGGCTACACGTTCTTCGTGCGATAAGTCCGATGCCAATAAAGCTTCAGGATCTAAAATGCCTTGTGACTGGGTATTCTCTGTGTCGGTCGCTTGAAACGAGGGACGCGACATGTCAGAGCGGATACGTTGATTCTTGAAATGCAATGATTAAAAAGGCCCTTGTTATGTTGGACACTAAGGTATGCAAGGTGGGAGAATGCGTGATGTAAGCACTTAATATCACAGTGTGGCACCACTAGTCATATGCTTAATTTGTGATACCACAGGACATTAAAGTAAGTGAATCGGACAGTACACATCAAGTGGTGAGGATAGCAAAGTTAGTAAATAAGAAAATGCACTTTGAATGTATGCAGGAATGTAATTTCACAAGTATGATAATAGGTAAATGGGTAATTCAATGCAGAATAACAACAGTATTTATCAATTCAATACAGAAAAGCAGCAGTATATATCTTGACATTCCCAGGAGATACGCCAGAGGTTCGGAAATGAGGGTGGTGAGTACTGATGCGCAAGTCCTACGTTAAGATTGGAAAGTGGGGGAGAATCTACGGAATAATTAGTTAATGTGTTTTAGGGTAAGTCAGGAGGGCGCAGGGGTATAAGAGAAAAGCTGGGTTCTGTTGTGTAGTTTTGAGACTGTTACGAGTGCTGATTAGTGGAAATTAGAAGTGAAAATGAGAGACAAGAGGTTAATTAAACTCATTGAAAAAAATATTAATTAGTATAGATATGAGGGGATGGTGGTAGAATGAAGGAGGGAGTTTGTGTTGGTAAATAGAAGTGGTACGGTGGAGTTACTACTATTAGTTGGGAAGTTGGAAGAGAAATAAAATGCTAATAAGGAGTGATTAAAAATAGGGAGAAAATAAATTTGAAGGGAGGTTCTAAAGTGTAATATTGTTGAAAACCTGAGGGCAAGCTGAGAGAGAGAGACTGAAAGAATTACAAGACTAAGTGGATTAGGAGGGAAGATATAGGAGAAATAAAAAGTAAAAAAACGGAAAATTTAAAAAAAAAAAAAAAAAAAAATTAAAGATTAAAAATTGAGGGGAGGGCTTGTAATTTTGAAACTATTGAGTGATAGGTTTTCAGAAAGAGGAGGAAGAGAGGATTAAGACATTTTAGGTTTGGTTAGTATCTGAAAAGTATTTTTTGAGGGGTAACTAATAGGAGAGATTCAATGAAAGTTATTTATTATTGAAAGGGAAAGACTGGGGGATCTTTTATTAGAGTTTGGTGTGTCTAGTACTATAATTAAAGAAGGGGGGCTTAGGGTAAAAAGTTGAGATTTAGGCTTAGGAACCTCCGGTGATAATTATAACAAAAGTTGTCTATTTACTTTGCCCGACTCCGGACTTAGAAATTTTTGTAAATGCTGTTGCACACTATACAATACATGATAGCAGACACAGTATATAAAAGCAAAAATTTCAATGAGAGGTCAATGTTAATAGCAATTAAATACAAGGCAGAAGTTATATCCGAACTACATGGACGGACCCTGCGCAGCTACTGCTGAGATTTTGGCAGGGTTGGCAATATGGCCGTCCTGTTGGGGACTTAGAATTTATCTAGATTGTGCACGGTAGTGAATTAAGACATACAACTATTACAGATGCACATAAAAGAAATATATGACTATATATATATATACACATAAAAATACGATACTGATTTAAAATCTGTGCAGAAGAAAATTCTAGGATTATTTTAAGCAGAGATATTGGTTTAGGTATTTAGGCAATTTTAGCACTTTGAAAGTATCATACAGTATAACAATAGCATTAGCGTTGCATGTATACTAAATAAACAAAACACAGAATAATGAAAAAGAATTAAAATAAACACATAATCAGATGGAGCATAAAACAAGGTAAAACTTATTTAGATGAGGATTCTACTGTAATTATTAAACAAGATATGAATGTATTAAGAATTACACATTTTAAAACTGGTAGATTTACCGCTGAATTGAACGAAGAATTCTATGTCATATTATCAAAGTTTGAGATTACACAGTTAGAGGCTATCGAAGTTTTTAGGAGGTAGATTATAAGAACCCTACCTTACTCTTCTTTAGATGGGATTCCTGCGATGATTATATTCCAAGATATTGATTTTTTAAACTTTTAAGCACTTTGTGGCACTGCTGGAAATCACTAGATTCTTATGCCTACTACGATAACCACGTGGTGGCTCCGCGGCACTCTTCCGTCGCAGTGTCGACTTAGTAGGTTGGCACACTCAGCGTAAAATTGCTGCTGCCTGTTTTCCCTTGTTGATGGCGCAAAAACACTAGTAACTCAACTAATTCAAATCGTACACACACATATGAGGTATCCACATGTACAGGGATACTTCGAGCACAATTTGATGTAAGAATTATATTCGTAGGATTAAAATTGCTACGAAAAAACTCGCTTTTTCGGGAGCACACCAAAAAGACGTCCTACCTCAATTCCGTTTTAAGCGAATGAAAATAAAGAACCAAGAGCCTTTAGATATAAAAATGGAAAAAAAAAAAAAAAAAAAATACAAACAAGATTTCTACACGGCCTTTGAAGAAATAGAGAAATATGATTGCGCTTGCAAGACACCTCTTTTAGAACTTACAAAAATTTATCCTGAAAAGTTAAAAGAGGTAGCCCTAACAGTAATAGCTTTTCCTCCGACTCAAGTTAGTGTGGAAAGACTCTTCTCAGCTCTGAAGTTTATCAAATCGGATCTATGGGCCTCCAACAAAGAAGATCTTGCCGAAGCTATACTGTTTCTTAGAAATAACTAATACCAGTTTTTCTGTTTCATAATAAATGCTAATTAATATAAATAATTTGCTATGCCATCAATTTTTTTCTATAATATCTTCTATTATTTCTTTTATATTAAAAAAAATAAATTGTAACCCATGCATATATATTTACATATATATATATATATATAAGGGAGTCGGATTCAGAGTCGGAGTCATTAAAATTCTAGGAGTCGGTAATTTTCCCTACCGACTCCAGGGTCGTAACAATTCCACCACTGATGGAGCAATACGTTTTAGTATTTGTCCTTTATGGCAATTTTAATGCATGGTTTTAAATCTTTTAAACTCAGAACATCTGTGTAGTGCATAACATTAGTGAAAGGAAGAACCCCCTTATAGCACGCGATTATTTACTGTCAGTAAATGCCACGTGAAATACAATCTAAAAAGCTAGCGTAAATAACGCGTCACATGTCCGACTATTCTGGGACCCTTAAAAATAGACAGAATTTAATTGCATAGTTTTTAAGCTTTCGAACTCAGGGCATCCAAAGACGGAGCAATGTTACTGGAATGTCGTGTGGAAGTAGTATACTCTTACTGTAGTGACGTTAGCTTCAGCAAATACCACGAGCGGAAAAGCTAGTATAAACAACTCTTCAGATTCATAGACTTTTCTGGAATCCTTTAGAGAAACAGATTGAATTTGCTTTAAATTTTACAATTTTTGAGCTTTTGAGCTCAGGGTACTGAATGTAACGAAATATTGTGGAATGGGAGTATCCCCTACATAATATCATCTTCAGCAAATACTCTGTGAAGAGGAGTCGGAAAGTTAACCCAAATTCACTTCTGATTTATTGGATAATGGCACCTTCAATTCAGACAGAGATAATTTTACTATACAATTTTGTCATTTTTGAGCTCAGGGCATCCATACAATGTGCAGCATTGAGGAAAGGAAGAGTTTCTTTTCTGCACTTGTTTTGTTATTTTCTTTTTTACTCGAAATATCACGAGAATCGCGAGCTGAAAAACCAGCGCATGTCATTGTTCTAACTTCTGGGTTAAAAATGGATTGATGACCTCATTCCAAAGGAAAACAAATAAACTTAAAAATCTTATCTCACTTTTCAAAGCTCTCATGCAGGATTTTAATCTGTTAACCACTGCTCCAAGTAGGGCAAATCTTCAAAGCAATCGAATGATAAACCCTTTGTTTGCGCATGTTGCGCTTCACTTTCCTTTGTTTGCGCATGATCTATCTACTTAACGAAATGCATTCACTATCAAATTAATTTAAAGCTTAATGTATATCTTAAACAAAGTAAATTAAATAGAAACTGGAGCTGTATGATTCTTTTCACTTAACTTTTAGTGTTATTATTGTGTCACGACTTTAGTGTGAAATAGTCACATAGAAAATTTCATAAACCACTAATTTTTAATCTTACTACCTAATGCACATTTTGACAATTTAGTACCAATATAACAATAATTAGGAACTAACCCAGGTTCCATTAATATAATGCAGTATTCAGTCTCTCAACTATATTCACAGATGCAAAAAACATAACCTTACTAACATAACCTTGCTATACAATTCCAAGGACATAATTACCCCATTTAACACATTAAATAGACAAGAAAATCACAGTATTCAGTATTCAGTCTCTCAACTATATTCACAGATGCAAAAAACATAACCTTACTAACATAACCTTGCTATACAATTCCAAGGACATAATTACTCCATTTAACATATTAAATAGACAAGAAAATCACAGTCAAAGACCTTCCTATTTAAAGAAAAATCTAAAAAAATTAAAAATTTCATAATCAAATACTGAGAGACAGTACAGGGATTTACGTTGTTGTGACTGCCGATTTGGCCGTTAGGTAGCCCTGAAGTGAATAGTTGATTTTGCATACTTTTGTGGCAACCCTGTTGCACTCAGTTCCTATAGAATTGTTACAAGAAACGACTGAGTCGGTAATAATGATTTTGAACTCTCGTTTTGAGAGTTATTTAAAATAGCTAATGCTGTAAATAAACTTAAACTTGTAAATAGTTTCAGTTCGTGAGTTAATTTATTCACATATTGGGGTAATCGGTAACTGGTTAAGAAGTTTATTGAAACTTTTTTTATGGTAAGAATTACCAGGCTAACTTGCTTGAATGCAAAATGGCGCTTCATTTTTTGGCGTCCGCGTCAGAATGTTTGAATTGAAAATTCGGTATATAAAATTTATTAGGTAAGCGCATGCTTTTTGATACTGTATAAACGTAATGGATAGTCATGTTAAATTGAAGCGGAAACGCGCAGTTTTACGTACCGCTACTACAAAAATGTTAATAAATTTGAAGCTATTTTAACGAAAACGTCGGAAATGTCTCATGAACCAAAAATTTATCAGTTAAGTGTTCTCAAAGAACAATTAATTGAAACGTACGATGATCTAAAACAACTGAATTGTGAAATTCTTAAAGATGCTGCTAAAATTCGTAAAGACGCTGGGATGCATTTACGGAAATTTAATTCTAATTCTGGGAAACATAGAGAAATGTGGAAAGAAATTATGTCATTTAGTGAACAAGAAAATTCTGATCTCCATTTAAAAGGTTTAGGAATATTATGGAATTATTATGGAATGATACCTTTCAACTGGATGTTCAGCCTCTTAAAGATAACCTAAAGAGTGTCAAACCTACAAAGCGTTATCTTTTAAAGACTATGCTAAAGGTTTATGATCCTCTAGGATTTATATCCCCATTCACCATACGCAGGAAAAGCTTATTGCAAGAAATTTGGAAAAGAGTTTTGGCCTGGGATGACGAGTCACCCCAAGATTTGGAAACCAAATGGAAAAAATAGTGCTCTGAAAAGGAATATCTTCTTTCAGGTTCTTTCATCTTAAGGTCCTCAAGGTCCTTTCCTGTTCCTAGGAAGGGAAATCGAAAAACATCACCCCCCCAGACAAAGCCTCTCCTAACGATGAACAATACTTTTGTCTACATCTTTTGTTTGCATCACACATCAAGGAACGCGTAACAAAGGGTTTCACCTATCTTCATTCAAGACTTATTATACAAAGACAGCCACCTTCAATAGAATACTCTTAATCCTTGAGTCTTTACAAAAAGGCCGCTTCCTGCGGACAACCCAGTGGCTAGGTTCTCAGTAAGGAAGGGAAAAACAATGTCACTATCACTAGAACACACACAGACAGCGAACAGGTTCTGTTCTTTATTTTTCATATTAAACTATACATGTTCTTTGTTGCACTTCATTTAAACGTTATTTTATTAGAGATATATTTCTCATTTAATCAATTCAGTTCTCACTTCAAGGCAAGGCAAAAATATGTAAAAATCAAAACCACTTCATTAAAAACTGTAAAATACAGAAAAACCTAAAACACCAAATACAGCTAAAAAAAAAATTTTTTTTTAAACTTAAAACTAGAGTTTATGTGCAAAAACAAGCAATTCGGCCAACGCACAGGAAGTCAGAATTTTCGGTGCAAAAAACTGAATTTAACTTTTTGTCCCACTGGACAAAAAGACTGTGAAGGCGATGCACCAAATGACTTAATTCACTATTCTCTTAAAAGCTTCAAATTTAAACAAACGGCGACCTCATTAGGCTTAGCGCCACTTAAACGTTTAAATTGTTGATAATTCTACAACTTTAGCGTAACTACGCACAAAAATTTTTAAAGCAAAAATGCACAATTTACCAACATATAGAATAACTGAGCTCATCGAGCCAGGTAACAGAGTGTATATACAATATATATATATATATATATATATATATATATGATGTATCAGCTTTAGTCGTAGCTTAAATAATCAGACAATAAGTTTAAAAACAGGATCCACTTATTATTATTCAGGAGCAGATATCCGGAGTAAATAAAAAGAATTACTAATAACTTTTTGTATGTAGTTTACTGCATTGTGACATTTAAGAAAAAGCTCCGATATTCCTTTTACGAGTCTTTTTATAGCCTCTGGAAAGGCGGAGCTTCCAAGAAATGACGTCAGCCTCGTCAGCCAATCCAGTTCGCTTTAAATATCTCCAGAACATTCTAAAACTGTACGTGTAGAAAAGGCGGGAAGAACAACTTGACTACGGGGCTGTGGATTTAATTCCACGTACTTTCAAATAAGAGAACGTCGCCATTAAATATGAAAAGAACATACAGTTAGAAATTTAAGTGTATTCCTGAGTATGGAATTTTATTATTATAAATATTCCCCCCATCTGAAAAGGCTTGAAGCCGTTCGCCTCGACCACAAGACATTCCACATAGAAAAAGTATTTTAAATAATTGCTTAATTTGTTTGAAGAACTCGCATTCAGAATTCGAGTTACAATAATATTAATCTTAAATAGACACTCTCACTATAACACAGTCAATAATAATATCAATATATAAAATTGTAAATAATATACCTTAATATATTGACATTTATAGAAAATAAAGAAAAATAAAATTATGTATGCAGTATTGGGAAAACATTTCTCGAACACAGTTTCAGTTCTGGATCAAGGTCTTTAGAGATTACTGCAAAACATTAGAGCAGTTCGTATTTTACAAATCTTTCATTTCCAGTTCGCCGTGGCTTTAATATTAAAAATTTCTATTTGAGGTGAGCTATTCCTCTATTGTTTTCTTCATATCATTGACAATTGCAATACTTGACTAATTTCTTAACATTTCCTTTTGATTTTTAATTTGTTTACAGTATTTCATTTTGACTACTTATTCATATAAAACACTTATTTTGATAATAATCATTTTACACAATAATTTTACTCGTATTTTACCTTTTACTATCGACAATGACAATTATGTCGTATACTGCATTGTCGTTCAACACAACTTTCAACTTCAATAATATTTTATAATTACCATTAATGTCGTTGCCAAAAAAAAAAATTGACACATAAAAAAGAAAAAAAAAATACAAACATACAAAACTACACACCAAAAATTTACAACACAGAAAATTAGACATTAAATAATTAGAGGTGCTCTAATTACCTTTAGTAGCAACCCAGTTGAGCGTTTCCCAAAAGGTGTGTCTACCTATTGGTGATGTAGTTTAAAATTTTGTGGGTCTTGGTAGTGTCGTAGTCTGGAAACATGGACAATATCAGTAGGTTTCTTTGTGTGGTAATTCTTTTTATCAATTTCATAATTAACCTCAGATAATTTTTTGACAAGTTGGTATGGTCCAGAATAGGGTGCTGTCAATTTACGTGTATTCGGAAATTCAAATTCATCAAATAAAACTAGATCACCAGGTTGAAAATCTACATCTGCAAATTTTGTGTCATAACGACTTTTATTCCTTTTATGATATTCAATAGTTCTCTCTCTAGCTAATTTTCTCGCTATGTCAACCGGAGGGTAAGTATTTTGATCTAGGGGAGAATCGAAAGGAAGTTTTCCGAGTAAAAGATATGCAGGGGTGAATTTAGTTACCGAATGAGGAGAATTATTATATTCACTAATAACTTGATCCAAAATTTTCGTCCAAGGAATTTTCCATGATGTAGAATTTACTTTACATCTTAAACGAGTTACTGGTTTGGTTCACACGCTCTACTTTCCCATTTGTCTGGGTGTGATGGGCAGTAGTTAGAAGTTGTTTAACATTATATTTTCTAAGAAATTTTTTGAATCTAGTGCAAGTGAATGCGGCATTGCGGTCACTAAGGATTTTTTCGGGGGACTTGAATTTGGAAAATTTCTTTCAAAATATTAGCATAAGTTTCTGTAGTTGCACTTTTAGATGGAAAAGCCCAGACATATCTTGTGGCATGATCGATCACAAGATGTAAATATTTTTTTGTAGAATTATAATAATTAAAACCGCCGACTGTATCAATAGAAAGACATTCAAAAGGTTTATCAGTTGGGGGTACTTCTTGCATAAGTCCGATTTTTTTGGTTTTTTTCTTTTTATTAATTTGACAAACATGGCAATGTTTCACGAAATTTCCAATACCTTTACTAATGTAGCGCCAATAATATTGTGGGGTGATTAAATTTAACATAGCATGAATACCTGGGTCTCCGAATTTTTTATGAGTTTCAGTTAATAATTTTAATCTTAAGGATTTTGGTACTACAATTTTATAACTTTTTTTCTTCTTAATTACCATCAAATCATTTAGTTCTACATATTTTTTATCACACACATTGTCACTTTTTTTGCTGTTGTATAATTTCATCACGATCAAGTAAGTACACAGAATGTTGGAGTTGGTGAGGAACAGGTTGTCTAGAAAGCATATCAGCTTCAACGTTTGTAGAGCCTTTTTGATATTTAACTTCGTAATCAACATACTGAGTCGGAGTGACCAACGGAATAATCTTCCTCTTAAATTCTTAACATTTTTAAGCCAAACAAGGGCTGCATGATCGGTATGGATTGTAAATTTTTGACCGTGAAGATAGTAATAAAATTTATCTAATGCATCAACAATAGCTAAACATTCAAGTTCTGTAATTGCATAATTTTTTTCGTAATCTTTTAAAGCTCGAGAATGGTAGGAAACTGGGTGTAATACATTACTTTCATCTGGCTGCTTCAAAACAGCTCCCACAGCAATCTGTGATGCATCAACAAAAACATGACAAGGTTTATTTGGATCATACAATTGTAAGACTGGTTTTGAAATAAGAATATTTTTCAGTTTGTCATAAGCAGTTTGACATTGATCAACCCAATGCCATGGTACATCTTTTTTCAATAATTTATTTAGAGGAGATATTAATTTAGCATAATTAGGTATGAATCTATGATAAACATTTACACTGCCTAACACTCTTTGTAGTTCTTTTATATTACTTGGATATTTCAAATTTTTAATACTTTCAATATTTTGGTTATCTGGGGTAACTTTACCCTTTCTAATTTTATAACCTAGAAAATTGATTTTATCTTTGGCAAAGACACATTTACTCTGGTTCAATTTAATACCTTCTTGAATAAATATTTCAAATAATTCACTCAAATGCTTTAGATGTTGTTCTTTGGAAGAAGAGTAAACAATTATGTCATCAAAATAACTACAAGCAAATCGGATTTTATTTTTAGTGAGGATGCGTTTAATAACTCTGTTAAAGATAGCCGGTGAATTTTTGAAGCCAAAAGGGAGACTTAGCCATTCATACAGTCCAAATTTTGTAATAAAAGCCAATTTTTCGGCGTCATCAGGGTGAATAGGAATGTGCCAAAACCCTGATCTTAGATCTATTGTAGAAAAAACATTTGCATTACTTAATTTGTCTAATAAAAAGTCTATCCGGGGCAGGGGATGAGCATCAGTCTTTGCTAAAGCATTCAACTTACGATAATCAATACACATTCTGGTTTTTTGCCCTCATCGCGTTTTAATACTAAAGTTACTGGGGATGCATAAGGACTACTACTTTCTTTAATAATTCCATTTTTTAATAATTGATCAATTTGTCGTCTAATTTCTTTCTCTTCCTTAGGGGAAGTTCGATAAGGTCTTAAAGTGACAGGCAAATCAGAAGT
Source organism: Stegodyphus dumicola (assembly GCF_044657685.1). NCBI lineage: Eukaryota > Metazoa > Arthropoda > Arachnida > Araneae > Eresidae > Stegodyphus > Stegodyphus dumicola. The sequence goes on along the minus strand of NC_140768.1, from coordinate 155,891,794 downwards.
TAAGTTAATTCGTTGTTGTTCAATGTTAATTTTACCTACATCATATTTATTTTTGAAAACACATTCTTATATTTATTTAACAATTTAATTAATTCAGGGTTTTCTTCCTCCATACTCTCTGAATCTGTTGCTATTTTACTACTTTGTTTTTTCTCATCACTTTTTTGGATTTTTAGTTTTACATTACTTTCATTATTTACATTAACTCTTGTTACCTTAGACATCTTATCATCATTAAACTTCATAATATTAGACTTATTACCTTCATTAACTATTATACCTTTAGACACATTATTTTCATTAGATATATTATTTTCATCAACACTTATTAACTCAGAGATATTACTTCTAGGTTTTGTCTTAACTGATGGCATTACATTATTGTTTTCTTCAAGTACTTGATCAAGTTGTACATGCAAAGAAACTCTGTTATTTACATTCACAGAATTTGAAATGTTTTCATTTCTTTGAGTTACCACTAAATTACTACAATCAATTTTTAATTCAAATAATTTACATTCATTTAAATCCAGAAGAACATAATCTAAATTAATATCTAACACTAACAAGTTAATTAGTTTAATAATATTTCCAATTTCATTTGTAATCTACACATTTCATCAATAGAAAAATTCCCTTTAGTTTGCCTAATTTTAATACCTTTTACATTTTGAATTTTTAACTGTAAATTGTTTCTAGATTTTTCTGAGATGATAGACAATGTCGCACCAGTGTCCACGACACAGTCGACAGATCTGCTATGGGATAAAAATCCCTTAATTCTTAGTTGTCAAATTCCCGAAGAATCAGACCCCGAATTATTGTTTTCCACATTAGAATTAGTTTCAGTTTCGTTGTTCTGATTTCGGAATGGGCAGATTTGAGCCCAGTGATAACAATTTGGTATCCCTTTTTTGGTACATATTCTACAATGTGATGGGGCGATACCGTCAAAATTATTATTAGTATGGTGACTTACAACTTTCTTTCCGCTGTTGATATTGCTGTTAGATTTATTTCCAATTTGTTGAAAACTATGAGGTTTGAAATTAGATGCATTGGGTCGATTATAAACAAACTGACGATTATTATTTTGGAAATTAGCTTGTCTGAATTGTTGAATATTCCTATCTCTGTTATAATTTTGCGAATTTTCATCTTTAAATTCATGAATTTGTCGAAGTTTGTGGGCTTGTTGTAGCCAAGTTATCGGATCAGAGGGACTTTGAACAATCATCAAAGACTTTAAGTTCGTTGGCAAACCATCTGTCGAACCTTCTAAAATCATTGATTTATCCAAATTAAGCCGTTTACCCACTTCCATTTTCTTTCGAAAGTAATTTGTGATGTCTTCTCTGGCGTTATATTTTAAATTAGTGAAGTCGCCGAAAGTAGTTAAGGTGGGATCGATAAAGTTTTCTTTTAATATTTGTTTAAATTCTGAGTAAGTTTTTAGCTCATTTTAATATAGAGCCAGCGGGCTTTTCCCTTAATGTAACGAGAAATATTTTGAAGTTTCCAATTTTCGTCCTTATTTTGGCAGACTTTGTTAAAATAAGCTAACCAAGAAATTATGTCACTGTCCTCAGAATCTTCAAATGGAATAATATTTAAATCTATTGTATCTTGATTCACGTTCAGTGAATCGTTAAGATTAACGGGTTCCTGATTTGTCGACATTGTAACTAAAACTTTAAAATTTTCTTGAGAACAAAAAATGTGCACTTTTCTCAAAATATTTTTACAATAGTTAATTTTTTTTTAAACCAGAAACTCTTTAGAGTATTATCAACACTTTATAGAATAATAGACTTAAATAAAAATTTTGTATTCTCAAATTTTATGATTATCACTACACATTTCAGGATAATATCAAATCTTACTTAGAATACCATTAATTAGAATAAGACTTGAAATTTAAATAAACTCGCAATTACTTTAACATAATATATTTAAACCAAACTATTGTTGTAGCAACTTAGTTCACACACTGAGAAAAAATAATTTCTTAAAATCTGTTCTTACTTGGTTATTGAGTACACCATTTATTCCTGCTCGTTTGTGTGCTGTTAAAAAAAAAAAAAAAAAAAAAAAAAAGCATAAAAAATTGAAATTCTTCAGCTTTTTTTCAGCAGACGATATCCAAATCATGCGGTTCTAACTATGAGACGCGCTCAAAATTCGAAGACAAAGCTGTGTCACAATTCACAATTCTTCAGTTGTAAAAAACAGACACAACTTGCACTTAAAAAGTTCTTTCTCTTCCATTGGAATTATTTTCCTTTTGGGTACACCCATTCTGCCGACTCCTTGTGATGTATCAGCTTTAGTCGTAGCTTAAATAATCAGACGATAAGTTTAAAAAACAGGATCCACTTATTATTATTCAGGAGAAAAAGCAGTTACAAAAATCTGATATCCGGAGTAAATAAAAAGAATTACTAATAACGTTTTGTATGTAGTTTACTGCATCGTGACATTTAAGAAAAAGCCCCGATATTCCTTTTGCGAGTTTTTTTTTATAGCCTCTGGAAAGGCGGAGCTTCCAATAAATGACGTCAGCCTCGTCAGCCAATCCAGTTCGCTTTAAATATCTCCAGAACATTCTAAAACTGTACGTGTAAAAAAGGCGGGAAAAACAACTTTACTACGGGGCTGTAGATTTAATTCCACGTACTTTCAAATAAGAGAACGTCGCCATTAAATATGAAAAGAACATACAGTTAGAAATTTAAGTGTATTCTTGACTATGAAATTTTATTATTATAAAGATATATATATATATATTATATTGTATGATCTTAAATTCACTTAGTGCGAAATCGAGTTATTCTACTACTTGCGCAATTGCTGCAAAGTAAATTAATTTATTTACTAAAGAATATTGATTATATTATTTCCTAAGATTAATTTTCGAAGAATTATCTTAAAAGAGTGAATCCATATTTAGTAAGTACAATTTCGAAAAATATTTTAAAGTAACTTGAATGTAAATTGTTAAAAATGTTTAACGGGGACTTGAATTAAATCCTGAATAACAAAATTTCAATTGTAAAAAGAAATAAATTAAAAGCAAGTATTTCAAGAGAAACAAACCAACTCCCGTTCAATGAACAATAATTAAGAAATAAATACGAAGGTGTTTCGTCCTTTACTCGAGCAATAAGGCGATGCCAAACCGGCAGTTCAAGCTAGGCCAAACATTTCCGTGAATAGAAGGGACCAAGAACCAATGCAGAGAACCAAAGAACTCCTTTCGATTAAGCATTTTAGTTAATTCAATTTTGAGTGAAAAGCAATTTCTGCAGCAAAATTGACATTGCTCGAGTAATTGTCCCCCGACACCCTTGTGTTTATGCATTTTAGTTCAAAACTATTTGTAAAAATTAAACATTGGAAATTGGCATTATGAAATAGAATTCAAAGTAATTGAAATAAACATTATAAAATTACAAAATATAAGAAAAATAATACAGTCTTTGCAAAAACAAATCAAAAAATAAAAAATAAAAAATTTAAAAAATATATAAGAAAAGGGAATGTACATGAAGATATAAAGGAAATAGAAAGCATTAATTAACTTACTTACGTTCTTTCTAGTGGGGAGTGGGCAAAGGCAAAGTGTTTTCTTCGCGTCTGACTCAGAAGGGTTGTGTTTAAATTATATATATATATATATATATATATATATATTTTGGCCAATTACAAAAAAGGGTGGTGCATCACTATATGTTATAGTAGCCCCATATAGAAAAGTTTAACGTTCTACGCCTTCTCCTTTTTGAGTTATACGCGAAAAAAATCTTTTCGAAGTCCACTTTAAATGCATTTAACAAACCGATTAGGAAAAAATGGTCTTTTATTCTGTCCGTAGATACACATGCCACGCAAAAAAGTATTCAAATGTATTCAAGAGCGGTCAATATGGGTATTTTCGTTGAAATACGACACCCGAAAGTTTTCGCGATCAGAATACCTCCTTTACTTCTTACAAGGAAGTAAAAACGTTATCTGAATGGAAATAAATTTCAGGCCTTGTGACATCATCATTGTGGGCTAATACTAATGCTTACATGGACTGTCAATGGGCAAATTTAAGCAGTTACTCTACCAATGTACAGTTTGCTTATACGCTGCTTGTTATCTTCCAAAATGCACGTTAATCATTTCGTCGTCTTGCGATGCACGTATTGCAGTTGGTAGCTATTCATTTCAACAAATGCTGTAAATACAAGATATTACTTCCTGTAAATATCCAAAATTAGAACAATTTTATTTCACTCTATTCTTCCTACGTACTACATTTCAGAGTTCAACAACAATGCATTCAACAATCGATGGATACCAGGAAGGAGAAAATTATATCCTCTTCTGGATAGATCGTTGATGCGGTAAAAATGTGATTAGCTCTCAAATTGCAATCAGATTGTGAATAATCAGATAGGATTCCGATTTCTGATTACAATAATTCCGACTCCGAAAATCAAATATGATTGACGCAGAAAGAAAAAAATTGCAAATGCTGTTCAACAAATGCCTAACATTTAATGATTACCTGAAATCTGATTATCATCAGATTGCAGTGTTCTTTTACCTCTCTAAGGTATTGCTCAAGGCAGAAGGAAGAAAGGCATTTACCGAGTAATTATTTACCATCCACTTCAAGAATTCGATGTTAAATCCGCCGAACTTATTATTACCGGGGGTTTTGCTCGCTTTCGTTTCGTCCTTCTTTTAATATCAATAACACAAAAGGGACCAGTAGTTTTGGAATGGGATTTCGCGTTGGTTCACTATAAATGACTTAGCAGGTCTCAAATTGTTGCCACCAAATATTATTGCCCTTTATAATTTTTAAAGGAATTATATAATGAAGAATCTACATGCATCTATGTAAAATATAAAAAAATTCGATGGCTTTGCTCTATGCGAACCTCTAATTAACTTTCCGCAATTTCAGGATCTTCAGCCTAGACCAGTACTTTTCACAACATTCGAGCTTATTAAGTAACCGCTTCTATAAATAGGGAATTCGCGTCATTTTGCGTCAGAAGCTGTTTTCTCCCTCTGCTGTCAAAATCCATGCCGCTGCTTCCCGTCTGTCTTTCTTTGTTCTAATCTATGACGAGCTGAAATTAATTTATTTAGTAAAGAGTGATTATATGCCTCCAAATTGAATAAAGATGTGCAATTAAAGGTTAAATTCTTCTGTGTCGTCCTTGGATTGAAAAGCTTCATTCACTTTTAACGTTTTGTGCGTTTTCTCCGTACAGTGTTGCCATTGCTCGCTTTGAAATCGTTGAGTTTGTTAATCAAAAATTCGTTAAAGTATTATAAAATTTGAACTCGATAATAAAACAAATTCCAGATTCCAAATTAGGGCTTCCAGAAGCCCATATTCGGTGGAGGATTACGTTATTTAAAATTGGATGGCTCTAGGTACCATTGTTTTATCACAATGCGAGAAACACACATAGATTCATACAGATTTGTCATTATTTAGTTTCTTTAAATCTATTACAGGACTGTAATATTTGGTGGCCGCAGTTTTAAAAGTAAACTTGCATTTATAGTGAACCAACGCAAAATGCCAAAACGAAATTAATAGCCCTTCTGGGCTAACATCTTTTGGGCTAAGAGAAAGAGAACCGGACCGTTACAGCAGGAAATATCCTCTTTTAATGGCAACAACTGGAATACTAATCTATAGCACTTTACAGACAATCATTACATCTTTCTCAAATGCTTCCCCCTATTGGTTTATAGTAAGCTCTGCAGTACCTGGCTTTTCAGGAGGTCTTGTCATAGTCATATCTTCAGCATACAGTTACATGTCCGATATTACGGATGAAAGATCCAGAAATGTTCGATTTGCCATTTTGGAATTCTTTACTATTATGGCTACACCTACCGGATCTCTTGTGGGAGGCCAAGTTTACGTGTGTGTGTGTGGGAGTATGGCAAAGCCTCGAGGGCTATCTGCCTGAGAGGAGGGATGCCTTCGTGGAGGACTTTCTAAGGGAAACTGGCTCGTATACACGTTACACATGGGGAAAACCACGAAAACGCCCATGCAGCCAGCCCGTTCGCGGGATTCGAACCTCGGACCGAACTACCAGTGTTCAGCGACTTTACCGCTCGGCCGCTGGTGGGCCCCAAGTTTACGATAAATATGGTTACTTGCCTGTGATGCTGATGGTCCCGTGTTCCCTCACTTTAGCTCTGTTGTGGGTGAGATTGTATGTATTGGAAACGAAACCGAAAAGATTTGACATCACAAAGAAAGAAATGTTTATGGACGTGCTTCCCGATATGATAACATGAGAAAGAGTTTTAAAACCTGCGTAAAGGAAAGACCTGGAAACTTGAGAATGCAGATATGGTTATTGTTATTTATTAGTTTATCTCTTCTACTTATTCAAATGGGATCAGTAGCTATTGGATTTTCTTACACACAGAAAGTATTTAAATGGAAAGTTACCCGTTATTCCTACACGACAGCAACGTTTAGTCTTCTGAATGCTGCGGCAACATTAACAATAGTGTAGGACTTATAGGAGTACTCTCAGAATCGCTTATGGCTAGAATGACATGTCAGTGGCAATAACGGAAGGCCTAATTTTTTATGGTATGTATAAGGACGGAACTCAAATATTTTCATATATTGTTGTCTTCTTCGTATTATATATGTAAATACTAAATTTTTACTACATTTGTTTACTATACTATTAAGGTATACTACATTTGTTTGTAATCAATCATTCATTTTCAATTATGTAGTCACGTATTTGAATCAGTATTGTCTTAAAGGTTCTCTAGATCATGGTGGACGTGGTGCTATACTACTTAACTGTATAGTAGAGGCATAGTGCCCACGTTCCCCGTTCCTTATCCTTATCCTTATTCTTTGGGCTAAGAGGATTATTTTAGGACAGAAAATACAAATCTTCGACTATGAATGACCATGGGAACAGGTTCCTTTTAGCATTGACAATAATTTATTTGTTCAAGGTTACACATCTAACGTTGTTAGAGGATGTAAGAATGAATAAGTGACCTCAACATACCCAACAAACCATAAAATATCCCCAAAACGAATGTTTGGGTGCTTTTTTACAGCAGATGGTACTGGAGATCTAGTTTTTATTGAGATGTATAGAAATTTTAAAACATAGAATTGTGCCATTCTCGAAAACCTTTGCAGGAATATTTCATTATAACTCAGTTCCATGCTACAGTCGAAATCTGTCAGGAAATTCATGGTAGAACATAAATGTACTGTGTGGTCTAGTGACAGTTACGTGTTCAAACTGACCCTCTTTCCAATAAAAGTACTGTGCCAGACTGCCCTAGAAATTCACCGGACTGAAATCCCATCGTAAATTTATGATACGTTCTCAGAAAACATCTTAAGAAAATAAATTGTAAGAGATAAGAGCACATGATTAAGAACGCTATAAGAGTGTTGTTCCATGTTAAAGAAGCAAAACAGAATACAGAAAACTAGTACAATCACTACCTAAGCGCCTTCTAGAGGACATTTCTGCTAAAGGATGACATATTTCGTATTAATTTTATTATTGTCACGGTATGTGAATGTATGGTGTCCGCTGAAAACAACGTGGCAAAACATTGAGGAGAAAATTTTCCAAGGTCATCGTAAAATACATCGTGGGAGAAAAGAAAGCAATGAGAAAACATCACAGTTCTAAAAAATTATTATTACTTACGGCCTTACGGCTTTTGCCCTAAGAGTACTTACTCAGAAGGGAGGGATATTTTCGTGAAAGACTTTCTAAAGGAAACTGGCTCGTATTAACAACTTGCACATTTGGGAAAACATGAAAACGCTCTCGCAGCCAGTCCGTATGCGAGATTCAACCTCGGACCCAACTGCCAGTGTTCAGGGATTTTATCGCTCGGCTGCTGGTCGCTCTGGGACAAAATATCGTCAAAGAAAATAAAGCGGTTGAAAAACTTCGCAGTTTAAAAAACATCGTCGTCGAAAATGCGTACTAAAAATAAAGTACTAACAAATAATTGCATGAGGATAACGTTGTAGACTCGCTTTTTCAGGCTTTAAAAATTCGCATAATGATTTGTGAACGCAAGAAGGAAGGAGGATTTTTTTTACTTTTATATTTTATAATTTTGAATGAACGAATATATTTTTGCTGAAAAAATAAGGAAATTTAAGGAAAGACTGAAAATGAGTAGAAAAATAATTCTAGGTATAGCAGTTAAGAGAATTTTAAACTTTTAAAATGAACTAATAAAGGTCACTAATTAATTAATTTTTTTATATAGTTTTATTCATTAATTAATTAATCTATTTTATAAAGTTTTATTGGCAGTATTTCATTACAAACATAGTCTAAAATGGATTGGAAAATGGAAACGAGTAACTGCATATAGTTACCTTTATTACAACGTTAAATTAATTACCATATTATAAAATTCTGTTCACTATTCATTTTCAGTTTTTGAATGCTTAAGTTTCCTTCTGAATTCTTCAGCAAAAATTTATTAGTTAGTTCAAAAATATAAAAGTAAAAATTTTCTTCATTCCTTTTTGCGCTCACAAGTCATTATGCGAATATGCATATACAACTTTTAAAGTCTGAAGAAGGCATGCCTGCGATATTATCGTCATGCGTGATTTGTATTTTTATCTCGATATTTTCGCCGACGATGCTTTTAAACTGCAAAGATTTGGAATCACTTCATTTTAGATGACGATGCTTTGTGTCATAATGCTCTCGAAATGCGATGTTTTCTCCTTGCTTTCTTTTTTCTTACGATGTTTTTTCAATGGTGTTTTAACCTTTCGCTATTTTTTCCACGACGTTTTGTCCGCGATGTAAGTGAATAATTTATCATATAGTTAGTTCCATGGGAATAAGAGATTACATAATTATCTTTACAAAATTTTCCTGCAGTTTATGTCCCTAATAATAAAAGCGCGGACACTCACATAATGACATCTATTAATTGAATTGCATTGACAAAATATAAGCCATTATCATTATAAATTTATCAACGGCGCTGTGCGCTTTTATTATGCATCATAAAAAAAGTAGATGAATTTTTAGAAAGAGATATTTAATCGCTTTTTTCTTTAAAACTATGTGATAAATTATTTTCCTTCTTTTTAGCCCAAAAGGCTAAAAGTCCTTAATGAGATTAAGTCCTTAATGTCTTTTTGAGATTAATAGTCCTAATGGACTATTAATCTCGAAACGGGATTTGGCGGAATATCATTTTGATTGTCTGAATTATTTTTCAAATTATTTCCACGAAATATGACCGCCCTGTTTTAATACATTTTAAAGAAATGAAAAAATGAAGAATCTGCACGAGTGTGTGCGTGTTTCTCGCGCCGTGAAAAACCGATGATACCTAGAACCATCAAATTCTGAATAACGTAGTCCTCTGTGCGCCTGGAACCCCGAATTTTAATTCCGAATTTTATATGTGGTAAAACTTGAATGAATTTTAAGAAACTCAACTATATGAAAGCGAGCAGTGGCAACACTGCACGAAATAAAATCGTTTTTATCTCCAGCGGGCGAGACTGTACATCAGAAATTCTAAACATACGCTGCTGTTAAATATTTTACGATATCGCTATTCAACTGAATTTTATGTGGCGTGAGTGCGAAGAGCATGGTATTTAATTAATAAATGTAACACACAAGACGTGAATAACAGAAAGACAAAAAAAGTTTTGCAAGCCATTTTTCTAAAAAAGGTGTACATTGATGGGATAAATTGAGAAATGACTGAAAAGAATAGAAAAATGTATGCCAACACTTAACACTTCATTCAATACTAAACGCATGTTTCTTTTAAAATTTTTACTTTATATGGCGTAAATGCGAAGAAAATGATGCGTAATAATAAAGCTAAAAAGACAACAAGAATAGGGTTAGCGGAAATGAGTGTAACAGCTGACTGGTAGAGTGCGATCTCAGCGAGAGCGTAGAAAAACCTTAGCGAATCCTTTTGGGAGACCCTAAAAGCTGACGACTTTCAGATTTTTTTAAAATTTCAATAGTTATGAGTATTAAATAAAAGCTTATTATATATATATTTTTTTTTGCCTTATTTTATCTAATGTTCGTTTTATAAATCATAATCCAATTCCATTGATTTGAAATTTCGTTCTTAGTGCTGTAAAATGTATATGTCAGAAGAGACAGTAAAATTTCCGGTAGAATTTTGGAAGTTTACTTCCTCAAAAACAGAGCTTCGTTCAAAAATAAAGGAATATTCAAAATATTAATCATTATCAACAAAAGAATGATTATTTTAAATCGTTTTTCTTCGTAATAAACGTAGGTTAATGAGATACATTCCGATGACCTCATTGATCACGTGACTTATGTATACATTTTGTAAACAAACATTGCATATGACCTCAGAGATTACGTGACTTATGTACAGCTAATGCAAACAAGCAAGATCATTCTTCCTCCTCTTCTCTTGCGGAATGTATCTCATTGTTTAACCGGAAAAAAAGGGATGATTAATTCATCGAAACATGAGTCGAAAGCATCGTCAAAAACAGTCAAGGAAAAATAATGTTAATGACAGCGTCAGTAAAAACATAAAAGCACGAGGAAGTGCTTTTTCAACATTTGCAAGGACGCCGAGTTTGTGTACCTTTATCAAGAACTGATTATCGTAAACAATATGTGAATGGATAGCTTGCTTATCAGTATTCCGCGCAAGTCAAAACATTAAAAAAACTCGAATAGATCTAAATACATAACTTTCGTTTAATCATATTTGGATAAGAATGCGTGATTTTTTCCAGTTCTTGTTAAAGAAAGCAATACCGGCAATAATTCTAAAGTTGTAATATTGTAATTTCATAAACGCTACGTATCTAGCTTAAAAGTTTTCGGAATTTCTGCTATTGGAGTTTTAGTATCCATTTTACTGGACACAAGCATCGCAAAATGGTTCTTGTGCCTTACTCAGTGAAAGGTTTAACTTCTGAAATGGAAATGATCGCCCAAACAGAGCTTGGAGAAACACCTCTTGTAAGAAAAGATTCCTTAGAAAAATTAAAGCAACTCATAGCAAGTAAGCATCAGATCTTACTCATATGATATATTCTAGTTATTAAAAGCCAAATTTGCAACTTTTTTTTAACAATACACAATATGTGAATGGATAATTGCCTTTAATTATCTTCGAGCATTGCATTAACAGATATTTCATTGGCTCACGTTTGTTTTTGAACACTTGAGTTTTCCAATCTTATTTGCAAATATTAGTTACTAAATATTAGCGTAATGACTTGCTTTTTCTTTCAAATATGCTTTTATTTATTATAACCTGGTTGTTTTGAAAAAAAAACTATTAAAAATTATATTGGTTAAAAAATACATAAGTATTTGAAAACTTTGAACAAAGTGTTTATATTTATTATATTATATATTATTGTTACTACATATTACATATAACGTTATTATATAATACTGGAATATTATTAGGCAAAAGAGACGTTAGTCCCGAATGGGATATTAGTCTCCAAAAGTCCTTTTTCGTTGCATCACTATAACACTTCTCAAACTGCTGCCACCAAATATTATTGCCCTGTATTATATTAAAAAAATTAAATAATGAAGAATCTGCGTAAATGTATGTATGTTTCTCGCATTGTGAAAAAGCAATGGCACCTAGAGTCATCACATTTTGAATAACATAGTCCTCCACCCGAAAATGGGCACCTAGAAGCTCGAATTTTGAATTTCGGATTTATTTTATTATCTATTTCATATTTAGTAAAACTGAAGCGAATTTTTGATTAACAAACTCAAGGATTTCAAAGCGAGCAATGCCAATACTGTAAGTAATAAAACATTTTTACCTCCAGCGCGCGAGACCGTCTTTCAGAAATTCTAAAGATATGCTGTTTTTAAATATTTTGTGATTTTGATGTTGAATTAAGTTTTATGTGGCGTAAACGAAAAGAACGTAACATTTAGTAAATAAAATAAATCAAAATCGTAAAAAAACAACCTTATATTTAGCGTAGGTATAATGAAACACTCAATCGATTTCGAGGGCAGCTAAAGGTCCCTCCTCATCAGGAGAAAGAAATACATAGAAAGAAGAAAATAGGAATCACAGAAACACGTGGTGCTTATCAGCACTGCACGTGGTTATAACTAGATTTTTAATCAGAGTTGCACTGGCCGCCTACTTTTACTGAGCCAGGCTGTCTGATCAAGCATAAAGAAATATTAGCGAAGTTAAAATATTTCTTTATGCTTCATCAGACAGCCTGGCTCAGTAAAAGTAGGCGGCCAGTGCAACTCTGATTAAAAATCTAGTTATAACCACGTGCAGTGCTGATAAGCACCACGTGTTTCTGTGATTCCTATTTTCTTCTTTCTATGTATTTCTTTCTCCTGATGAGGAGGGACCTTTAGCTGCCCTCGAAATCGATTGAGTGTTTCATTATACCTACGCTAAATATAAGGTTGTTTTTACGATTTTGATTGTCACATTAGCGTGTTTCTCTTCTAGTCTAAATAAAATAAACTCACAGAAAGTTAATAATATAAGACAAAGTAAGAAAACCGAACAATGATCTGATGAACTGAGAAAAGATTGAAAAAAAAAAATACCAAATATGTATGCCAACTTAACGCTGCATCGGAAATTCTAAATATATACTGCTATGCTGCTTTTAAAATTTGTGTAATTTTGCAGTTGGATGGTATATTGCGTAAATGCGAAGAAAATTATGCTTAAGAATAAAACTAAAAAAAAAAAAAAAAAAAAAAAATGAGTTAGTAGAAGTTAGTGTAACAGCAGTCTGATATATTATTTCAATAAAATAAATCTTTACTTACATTTTGCGAAAGCTAGATGTATTTTCTTTGTTGACGAAGAATTTCCATCTTTATGATGGCCCATTTCATCTATCTATCCTAATGACTTTTTTAATAGTTTCAGGAGTAACTTTGATTGCGAACCGCTCTTCGGAATCTACTACAAGTTTTATGGTACAAATTCTTGAGTCTAGGTTGACTTTGCACAGAATAAATCCGATTCGTTAGTATTAGCTTTGATTGTGGTCTAAACTTCAGAACATTGTCAACAGTTTCATGCCATATCCATAGTTTGATACTATCAAACGCTTTACGCTTAACGCTTTACGTTAAACGCTTTACATCGAGGACTTTTTGACAGTTCGAATAATTTTACTACCTTTAAAATAATAAATATTTAAGTTTCTAACAGAACTCTTTCTTAATTTCTAGCGTCTTACTTCAGATATGGAACTATTACTAGACTTTGCCAAATAAGTGATAATTTCCAAATGCAGACGATAATTCTTCTAACTTATTTTCATTTAAAACAAAAAAATTATCACAAGAAACATCAATTGTCAAAGGATCTTAACGAAACGTTCGAATGTGCAAATTATTATGCGAGTTCATAAAAATTTTTGAATAAATTGCGTTATTAAAAAGTATGTTTTGATGATATTTATCATGCAATAAGCAAGGAGTAAAATAGTGAAAAAATAATACGTCAGAAAAATTGACGTCTGTGTTTCAATACTTAGTACAAAACCCTGTACAAATGAATTTTAAAAATAGAAGTATCCGAAAACAAATGTAAGTCACTTCAAGTATTTATGTATACAAAAGAGTTATAAGGATTTTTAAAACTTATCATAAATACTATTTGTAAAGATTACTGGTGCTATTATAAAAGTTATCTGTTATAATAGTCATGAATATGATAAAAGTTTTTAAAAAAGTTTACTACTACATTTGTAGCTTGTATAATAGTGCATAACTAAAGTTACTATAACTGTTATGAAAGTTTACTATAATAGTAACTTCACAATAGTTATATTAACTAAATTAATGTAACTATTATAAAAGTTACTAATGTTGTTAATTTATAAAAGTTCCTATTACTATTTATAAAAGTATTTATAAATGTTTTATAACAATTATGAATTATAGAAGTTCCACTGTTATAGCCTGATTTATAGAAGTTACACCGAAAAATTGAAGAACGGCTTTATGAGTACTGAAATTAGTACAGCAGAATATTCATAAAATGTAATTTACAAATTAAGTTAAAGGCTGTTATGATTTTAAAATGTTATATAAATTATTATTCATAAAGTTCAAAAATTTCCATTACCATTATGAAAATTACTAAAACTATTATAAAAACTATTCTAATAGTATACAACTTTTTGAAATTTATATAACTATTATAGTTGTTATAAGTGTTGACGACTGTAATAGTAATATAAACTAATTATAACTGTTATCAAATTTGCTAATATTATTAATTAACAAAAGTTGCAAAAAAGATTCAGTTTGTAAAATTTACTAGAGTCAGTTAATTAATAAAAGTTCCCGTAGTTGGTTAGTTTATAATAGTAACAGTGTTTTAGTATTTTGATTTCTAGAAGTTACATTAAAGAATTAAAGAACTTTTGCATGTATTTTAGTATGTATTTGTATTTTTCTATTTTTAAGTATTTATTTTGTTGTAAGTCCAGTATCTTTATATGTACATATAAGTGGCTAAAGTGTGTGTCGCCGATAGTTTATTGTTGCCACTCGGAAAAATGAGGGCGGAAATTAACGTTTCCGCAGTTTTTAATTAATATCTCGGCCGATTAAAGTCCTATCGGAGAACGATCGGAGGAGAACGGTATCGATGGATTCGGAGAATTTTTTGAAATCCGAGGATACGCGCCTCGAATTTCAATTCGGCGCCGTTCCGTAAATATTCGAGAGAAAATAATTTGGCAGGTAGCCAAATCCCTCTAATAGGGAAAACCCAAGAAAGAAAGTGGAGAATGTAGGGAAAACGTAGGGAAAATTAGTTTTTAATTAATATCTCAGCTAATTGAAGTCCCAAGAAGACGCGAATGGTCAAAATGGCGTGCCACGGACCTGCGGAATACAACTGTGTGCTTCGCTAAGCCCGGGAGCCAGCCGTTTCGGAGGAGATGATGTTACTTCACCCCATATATATATGCGGCTTAAGTGTCTGTTTGTCGCCGATAGTTTATTGGTTGCTTGCGTAACTGTATTAGCCAATGGGCTGAAGTTGCCACGGCACAGGGTTGCCGTTTCAATTGAGACGTAGACAATTTCCTGTAAAACTCGCCTTTGCTATGACCATCCATAAATCTCAGGGCCAAACGCTTAAGCATGTTGGCATATTTTTACCTGAGCCTGCATTTGAACTTAGTCAACTTTATGTTGCATGTTTAAGAGTTCGTGAAAGAACGGACGTAAAATTAAAAATAATGGATGGTCCTCTGCAAGGCGAGCTGAAAAATGATGGAAAGATCTACACAAGAAATGTTGTGTACAAAGAGATCTTTGACATGTGAATTAACATTTCATTATTTAAATCATCTTCATTGACTGAGCTAGCGGTGGCTCTTAAGAAATGTACCGCCAGTGGTTTCCTTCATTGCATTCTACTTTAAGCAATTAAGCAAGTAGAAGGGGGAGCCCCGTGGAGCAGTAAGAAAAGGGGCGTCCTCGCCGCCTGCCCTGGGTAATTCAGTTTAAATTAGCAGACACCTATGCACAAATAATTTTAATTACAATTTGCCCAGCGGTCATTTCGTATGACCGCTGGGCGTTCTCGTAATATTCATAAAATGCTATTTACAAATTAGGTTGGGATTCTGGAAAATAAAAATGTTTGTGTGTGTTACAGTGTTATTATGATATATAAAAGCTACTATTGCTAATAAAAAAGTTAGCTGTCATGAGAGCATATAACTATTATAACAGTGTATAACTTTTATAAAAGATAACTGCTGCAGTACTTTTTGTAATAGGAATAGAAACTAAACTTACTGTAACTGTTATAAATAAAAAATACTATAACTTTTATTATAGTTAATTTATAAGAGTTACTGTTACTATTTCAAAAGTTAGTTAATTTAGAAGAGTTACTGTTACTATTTTAATGTATAAGTTACATTGTTATATTGTGATTTATGTAAATTACACTAAAATACTGAAGAACAGCTTTTGTATACATTTAAATAAGTATAGGCTAATATTCAATATTCATACAATGAAATTTACATATTAGGTTAGGATCTTCGAACATATTAGTTCAATAGACAAATTTCTCTTTAAGGTTTAAACAATTTTTTAAAGAAATTTATATTTGGTTGTTGAAATAAAAAAAAACTAAGAAAACTGAAATTTTCGCACCCCAAAAATCGGAATGTATAAATTGAATTTTGTGCACTTTATAATGCTGAATGCAAGCGAATTCATATATCGTTCATAATGATACAATATCATTTGCAAAACACATATGCGATATTCTAGTGAACATCAAACACATTTGTAATAATTATAGTAGCGTAATTTTATTTCAGAATAAGTAAATCCATCAATAAAATTTTCCTATGATATTTTGGAATTATAACTCTTTCGCATTGGTAGAGATCAAAATCTGACACCCCTTACATAAGAATTTTTCTTGGAATGGATTTCCTTTACCCATGCCAAGCAGAATGCTACAGAGTTAGCAATAAGTGAAGCGATTACTTCTCCCTTCGGAATCACTGTGCGGTTTCACTCACTCTGTGCGGTTTTTTCTTAGGACAGGTTTGCAACTGCGAGCGTCAGCAGCTGAACGTTGACGCTAAAAAAGGAGAGGGAAGCTGCCTTCAAATAACAGAGCTGCTTTTATTCTCTTCGAAAGAATGATTGGCATGTCATTTAGCAATTCTCGAAACCAATGAGCCATGCAGTAACAGAAGGGCAAAATATCAGGTAAGAAGTGGACTCGCAAGTTCGGGCGACCTGCTGCTGTCTTGCTCAGGCGTTTGGGGTGACTTCGCTGTGAAAGAGCTAAGCTCTTAAAAACGCATGTATTCTATTAATTCCGAAATTCTTTTTAGCTTTTCATATTCGTTTCATTTGCATATTCAATGAGCAACATTGTTCATTTGTTGACCGTTAATCATGCATATAAAAGTTATGTGACTGAGGAAGGAATAAATTCGTGGAGGATTTCCTATGCAAAATTGTCCAAATAAATATTACACACGAGTAAATGATGAAAACACCGTACAGTAAGACCAGTCTCCGAAATCGGACCCCGGCTGAGTTCAGTGGTTTACTGCTATTAAATTAACTCACTTTATCAGGGTCAATGTTCCTTCTAACCTTCTTCGGAAACATACAAGGACCTGACTCGGAACAGAGAGCTTACTAAAGCTATGTTCACTAATTGTGGTAAGTAGACAGGATACAGACGAAGGGTATACAAAACCCTTTATTTTTCTCTATATACAATAACTTCCGTACTTCGGAATACACTGACCCGCCACTTGGGGTCTAACGTAAAAGTATAAAAATAAAACTAAACTCTAATTTAACTTTAGAATAATACACGTGGAAGATTGGCCTTATAATAACAGTAAGCGTACGTAGCACAGAGACTGTGAACACTACAGTACGTTTAATTTATCAAGAGGATTAAAACCTCTGGCCTGGAAGGCAAACAGCAACTGCGTAACTTCTAAGATAAGCGGCCTGCTTTGACTCACTGCTTCCTCTCTCTCGCTTGGCAAAAGGCCACACTTAAATACTTGGCGTTCGCCAGACAAACTTTGCATAAAAACCTTAACGCTTATAATTCTAGCCGGAAGTAGAAAATAAGAAGTGATAGTAAAGATTTAAAATAAAATAAACGTTAGTAAAACTTAAGATCCTTACAACTTTTACTTACCGAGTTTATTAACAGATATATTAAGTTAATTGATTTCAAACAAAATAGTTTCATTTTGCACATAATGTTTATCGTTTATATTTTAATGCTGGCTAGGTGTAAGTAAAACTTATATGGCATCTGAGACATATTTAAATATGTCTCAAAAGAAACAGGAGTTTACCTACTGATAAAAATCGTACTATTTAAGTATAAAGATTGAAGCTTCAGGGATTTTATTAAGCATCAGGCATTTATTAATATTTCCAGGTTTCATATAAGGGCAGAAATGCTTACATAATTTTAAAATGATTTTGATATCAAAACACAAATAAATAAAATGTTCGAAATGATAAAAAGAAAGAAATCATTTTTTTTAACTTGTTTTAAATCATTTTTTTAATTTCCAAAAGTTCTTAATAGTCTTAACGGTAATATTCTTAATATTCGTAATATTCTTGAATCTTGAATTCTTCTAATGAACGCCTTCAAGTACAGCGAAGCTTTGCAGGAAAAATAAGATTACAGGGGAAAGATTATTTAATATTGAGCTAAATGGGTATCTCGTTAAACTGGTGAGATAACATCAAGTTCGCGATTGGTTTGATGATTAATTTTTGCCGCGGAATTTAGAAAACAACCGGGGGAAAACCTCGGGAATCAGACGAGCTAAATGTACATCAATTTATACCTACGCATGTAACTGAAAATGACACATGTTCTAGAATTCTCTAACAACGTCATTCCGTTGAAGACGAGTAGAGATATCTTAAGAATTTTCATGAAGCATGGCTTTATCTAAATGTCTGAAACAAAAAGAGATCAGTTTATTCTATGGGAGTTGGTGTATTTAATTATGGCAAAGCACACTAGGGCTATCTGCCTAAGGGGAGGGATGCCTTCGTGGAGGACTTTCTAAGGGAAACTGGCTCGTATACACGTTACACATGGGGAAAACCACGAAAACACCCATGCAGCCAGCCCGTTCGCGGGAATCGAACCTCGGACCGAACTACCAATGTTTAGCGACTTTACCGCTCGGCGAGCTATTCTATGGGAGAGGTTAACTGGAGAAAAGCGTTTTCCGACTTGGCTTTAAGAAATACAAAAGAATATAATAAATAAATAAATAAATAAATAAACAAAAATTAAAAAAAAAAAAAAAAAACTTCAGAATATTGGTATTTTCTCGTACAAAAAAATAGAAATTTACGAAACACTGAAAATACATTACTGTTGGAATTATAAAATTAATATGTTCTCATCTGTGTTTAAAAGAAAAATTCCTTCTTTTTATCTACCAGAGTCTTCAAAATTGCTGGAAACAATTCCATCGCAATAAAGGGCACAAGCATACATATACATGCCGAATATCATAAAAGCAGTTAGTCTATCGTGATAAAGATTACAATCCTATATTAATTACATCTTTCGCTAATTGTTTTGAAAGCGTGACAGAGGAAACAGGAGATAAACCCGGAGCTTTCGCTCAGGTTCTTTGAAAAACGTTTGATAGTTATTGCTGCGTGCGTAATAAATTGAATGCACAAGTCCGATGAAAAGTGAATTAAACTTATTCTTATCACAACGAATAAACATCCTTAGAGATATTCGTACAATAGCGCAATATCTCACAATAGTTATCTTTTAAACTACTAAAACGTTCAACAGAACTTAATTCAAAACAGAGAAAGATAATCCAATCTCAACGCGAATTCTCTACAATCAATCGCAGCAGTAAGTAAACAACTGAATTAAGATGTTTTCCTCCAGAAACGAGAACATTCTCGAATTTTCTCGATTTCTCTGGATAGCAAAAGAGTACAATTACGAGATATCTATTTATAAAATATTAAATGCGCGTGCTCTTGTATTTTAATTTTCCCGGCGTACCTTTCTCTTCAAATAAGTCTCGTGCTGCATTGCACGGGAATATAAAACCATTTTAATTACAAATTCTACTAAAAAGTAGCTAAATAAATACAGAAACCGTAACATTATTAAATGGATTCTTGCATTTCTTGGATTTTCTTTTAAAAGCAGATCTATGATGAGTGAGTCTTGAAAAGAATGGAGTAAAATTACATTTCCTGATGTAAGTAAATGCGCTGTTCTCTTCGGAATGAAGATTTTGGTTAGTGGTCCGATGAATAAGAGTTTTTATTTAAAACACCAAACGTAATGCAGAAATTTCAGACTAAAAAATTAGTAAAAAAAAATACTTGTAGCTCCGATTTCTTTTTAAATGACGATGCGAAGCACCTCTCACTTTTTCCGCAGATGTTGTTCCTATGGATCCGAATCAAATTGGGTGGAGGAAAATATCTTTGAAGTTCCCGCTTTAAAGTTACAGATTATAGCTATTGCCTTTTGTGCCAAGTAGCACAGACTATTCACTCCCATGTTTTAGACGAAAGTTAATGGCCCATCAAGCACACAAATTTCTGCTGTCAGTTAACGTTTTTCCAGAATGATTTGTGATACGACTAAAATAATTTCAATCATTAAAGTATACATTAACTCTTTCACAGCGAAGTCGCCCTTAACGCCTTCAGACATCGGCAGGTCGCCCGAATGCATACTTCTACTTTCGTTTTGGTGCTTGACCCCCGTCGTTAGTGCATGGATCATTGGTTTCGGAAGTTATTAAATCATATGCCAATCATTTTTTTGAAGCGACTAAAGTAACTCTCTTATTTTAATGCATCTTCCCTCTCTTCGGTTTAGCGTCACGTTTAGCTACTAACGCTCGAAGTTGCAAACCTCTCCTATGAAGAAACTGCATACAGTGAGTGAAACCGCACAACGATCCCCAAGCGAGAAGTAATCACATCATCCAAGTATGCTGTTCTTAACGCTGTAACAGTCTACTTGGCGGGTGGAAAGGAAATTCCTTCCAATAGAAATTCGGGCGTTTCAGATGCTTGAGGGGAAAATATTTTGGCCTCTCTTGGTGCCAAAAAATTAAACCTATAATTACAGTACGGACATTCAAATCAATTTGTTGCATTCTATTTTGCAGATGAGCCCGATTTCTATCCTTACATGGATGACAAATTTCTACTGATGTTCCTCCGACACAAGAAACACGATGTCAAAAAGACTTTCAAAACGTTACGAAATTATTATTACTTCAAGCAGAAGTACTCTCGAATTTTTACTGATTTCCTACCTTCCGAGGGTAAAAGAGTCATGGATATGAACTGTTACTCACTACTGCCTTACAAAGATCCCCAAGGTAGAACTATTGTCGTCTGCCTACCAGGTGAGAAATTCGGTAAAATTTCGACAGAAGTTTAAATTCTTACATTTCTTTGTTCCTTGTCAGCATAACAGTCTCTGTCTCTTTATATAAAGGGTGTTTCATATTAAATGGTGCAAAAAGAAAGCATATCTGTGAACGCTGTAGTTACTTTATTTTGATAAATCAAATTTACAATGAAAAATCTAGTTATGCAAGTTTCTTCCAATGTTCTACATATGCTCCACTAGTGACATGGCTAATATCTGTGGCATATTCCAATTCCTGTCACACTCGTGGTAGAATATTAGTTGTTAATGATTCGAATACTTCAGTTATCCACTGCTTCGGCATCTGTTGTCCTCGGGAAATGGAGGACGAACACTTTGTTTTTACCAAAAACTCATAGGAAAAAATCCCAAAGAGTTAGATCCGGGGATCTTGGTGGCCAAAAATCAATGGCATATCGTTTGATCCAGAAGGCCTATGTAGCGACGGGGTAGACTATCGTTCAGGTACTGGCGTATGTTTTATGTCAGTGTGGTGGAGCACCACACTGACATAAAACATAAAACGTCTTGCAGCAATGAAGCAGGGAACTGTTTCTTCCAACTGAGGGAACAACCCCCTCTGATAACATATCTTGGTAAATTAACCCGCTAATTAACTTTTCCAGGAAGAAAAAGAACAGAAACACAACTGTTGGAAATGGTTCAGAAAACGTTCACCTTTGGAGAATCGCACTCATGTTCCATCATGGCATGTAGATTGTCTGTGACCAAAAGTCGTAAATTACGGTGATTAACTTTACCAGAAACGTGAAAAGTGGGTTCCTTCGTAAATACAAGTCTGTTCGCGATACGCTCTACGTCTAGCTGACCTTCAAATGCTCACGGAAAGCTTTGCGCAACGGTGTGTCGGAAGGCAACGTCTGCCCTATCTGAAAGATGCATCGCCAGAATTGTAAACTTTTCCGTAAACCACGCCATATCGTTATATGGGCGCAATGAGTTCAGAACTTGCACGACGCGTTGATTTTGTGGGACTTTGTAAAAACGTTTGACGAATTTTTTTCAACCACTTCGTTTTTTACTGTTGTTTGTTCTGGGTTGGCTATCTTATACATGTCCTGAAACTACTGCATCCGCCGTTCGATGTTGTGAGGATGCGGTGGTTCTCTAGCAAGTTTTGGGAGTAAAAGTCTTTGAATAATGGTAAACGATGATATTTTGGCGTATTCCAAAACTTAATATGCTGCATGGATAACGTCATTTTGATTAACAACACCTATAGCGGCGATTTCCTAACCGAAAGAGTTTTCGCTGTTAACAGTTAAAAACTTGCATAATTGCAGTTTCAGAATTTATTTGTTTCGACTTTAGAAATCAATTACAAAATTTGTGTTACGCTATTCTTTTGTCCCCGTTTAATATGAAATACCCTGCATATATATAGTATATCTGTCACAAAATTATACGTACCCTGAAGAAATCGAGTCACAAGCACGAAACTCGGCAGGAACGTAGCCTGGTAAGAGATATGCAAATGATTTAAATTTCGGCACCAATGAGACAAGGGTAAGCGCGCCATGAACATATGAGACGCGCAGCTGTGAGAGTTTCAAAGCATGATTGCTCGTGGGCTATTCAAACGAATCTGTTAACTTGCATGGACAGTATTGTGACTAGAGATGCCTCTGAGACGTAACCGGCAGCAGTACGAACAGTTGTCGGTCTTGGAGAAGGAGCGTATAATAGGTCACGGAGAAGCAGGTTGTTGGAACAGACGTATCGCCCCTTACCTCGGTCGGATCGATATGGTAGTTGCTCGGTGTTGCTGACAATGGATTACAAAAATGATAGTCTACCGTCGCGGAGAGTCAGAGCATTTCAGGAACACAAATGAGTGCAAGGATCCCACAATCATTAGAGCAGCCACTTCCTGACCACCAACGTCGCTACCATCAATTCGATGGCATTTACCACCTTCCAGGCATCAGGTGGTATTAGGGGAAACCATCCAGAGAGGAACTGGCCGATGCTGGTATGTACTACCAACTCCCATTAACCCTTTGCGGCACAGTGTGTCTGGTATGGACACACCTAAACATTTCCTTCTGTACGCACAGAAAAATTGAATGAAAAAGGATTTATAGGTTATTCTAAACCTTCTTTATTTATAGTAGATGGCAGCTCAACACAAACCAGTCCATATATTTTAGCCATGTTTAGTTTTTTAAGATCCTCATTTTTCAAAGAAATTTTCCAGATTTTTTTTAGGATATAAATGAATTGTTTGAAAAGAAATTTCTCTGTTATTTTTTGGCTGTATGCTAATCTCCTTATTCTATATTAGTTTTAATTTTTACCTTGAAATCTTGCCTAAAATCAAACGGCGAACCCTAGGTGTGCCCAGACCGGGCTCACCGATAATCTAGGACAACTGAGAGTCTGTATTCTTTGTTTCTCCGCATCTCATCGGTCAGTTGATTGACAACAAAGCTCGTTTCAGCACCCTTTTCGAAACTATTCAGCCAGTGTGCCCATTTTGGGCACACCCACAGAATTAAAACGATAAGTGCTATCTTCACAAAATTTTACTTGTGTACTCCTCTAGGCCTAATTAGACTGCCTACCTTTTTTTTTTTTTTTTTTTTTTTTTTTTTTTTTTTTTTTTTATGAAAACTCCGAATTTAAAAGGTAGCGTGCCGGAAAGGGTTAAGACGCTTACCACAGTCGGCCTTCAAATCATCCATCAACAGTCGTCCATTCACATGACTCCACAGTCGTTCTTCAAGGCACTATGACGGTTTGCAGTTACATGGACGACATTTCAACGCTGGTTGTTCTGCTTATGCTATCAAATCGCCTGTGAATTTGTGTTCGTTTATTTATCTCCCCATACACTACATACATGCTAAGTTTCGTTGTAGTGGTTTGTTCCCTTCTGGGTGCATATATTTTTTTTTGTGACAGGTGTATATCTAAATAGATATATATGTATATAATTACAAAACAATTTTTTAAAACAAAATATTAAGATGCCTAGTATTTTCGCGCATTAAGCTGCTCAAAAATTATCAGTAAAGACATAAAGTAAAAGATTTAGAACTAATTTTTCAGAAAGACCAAAAATTGAAATGCATAATTAATAAATTTCCTATAATTGTAATAAAGAATGTAATAAATAATATAAATGTAATAAAGAATTTAAAAAATGTTAAAAACCAAAACTTTTCAAACAAGAAATACTCGAATTAAAAAAATTAATGAAATTTAAAGAAAAACGAATATAATAGAAAAGGATTTCAATGCCACTTCGTCAGGAGGAGGAGGAACATTGGATTTTTGTGGAAGAGAGATTTTAATTGATATCAATGTTCCTCCTCCTGACGAAGTGGCATTGAAGTTGAGTGAATTCCTCTTCTACTATGTCCATTTTTCTTTCATTAATTTGATTCATTTTTTGAATTGCGGTATTGCTTGTTAGAAAAGTTTTGGTTTTAACATTTTTTTAAATTCTTTATTAGATTTATAGGATTATTTGAAATTTATTAATTGTGCATTTCAATTTTGGGTCTTTATGAAAAATTAGTTCTAAATTTTTTACTTTATATGTGTATATATATGGCGTGTGTATATAAAATCAAGAAAATGGTAAATTATACAGAATTAATATCCTTCTAGTGTAGTATACATACTAATAGATCAGCATAGAATAATATAGTATATTCCAAAAACGTTTGTCAAACTAAAATAAAAGTAAATTAAAACAAAATAGAACAAAATTTCCGCTACATATTAAACAATAGTTGAAACATCTTTTGGTCTTTTTCAAGTAGCAGCCGAAAGAATTTTCAACAGACCCACGTTTCTGAATTATATCTGAATGCAAAATAAAATTAAATTTAAAAGAACTAATTTAAAACAGTAAAATTAATTAAATGAGAGTATATCGATCAAAAAGGTTTCCGAGAAACTAAAAATTTTAAATCCTAATAACATTTGATTTTATTTGAATTTATTCATCAAGGTATGACTTGATCTGACGTCACTCGACATCCATTAAGTAAGGAGGAAGTATGGAGTTAACACATAATACTTGTACTTGTGGATTGGTTGGGGAGGAATAATTGTACTAATTTCGGGGCCATACTTAATTTATAATAAAATAATAAATATGAAGCCAAGTAATAACGAAAAATGAGGGGAAGGAGAAAATTAATAACAGTGAGCACAATGTAGACGAGTTGAAGTTGTCAGCGACTATATGTATAAAAGATCTGATATGTACACCACATGACTTCCTTGTACGGAATATTAAATTAAACGCATTTTTTCCTGCATTTCATTTAAACTTGTTTCCAGGAATTTCATTAGAGATGTATTTCTCATTCAATTAATTCAGTTCTCACTTTCCAACAAGGCAAAAACATACAAGCACTCAAAATATCTTCATTAAAACTGAAAGATATAGAAAAGCATAAAACACCAAATGCAATTCAAACCATTTTTACAATTAAAATTCAGTTTCTAGGCAAAAACAAGCAATTCGGCCAGCAGGCAAGACGTCACAAACTAAGAGGGTGCACAAAACTAAGAGTTTCCTTTTGATCCCACTCGGCAAAAAGATACTGATCACTGCTCTTCTAAATTTCAAATGTAGACAAATATGGCTGCTATGGTAAAAAAAATTAGGCTTAGTTGAACTTAAATTTTTGATAATTCTTCAACTATTGCATGCAGATTAACTATAAGCATAGAAACCTTAACCGGAAGATAAGAACAATATAATTCAATCATTTTAAAGCAAAAAATGCACAATTTACCAACAAATAAGAATAAAAAAAACTGAGCTCACTGAGCAGAGTAATAGAGTGGTTATATATATATATATATATATATATACACTTTTGGTGCGGCTGATTGCAACCAAAAAGGGAGGTGCACAACTACATGTTATAGCAATAAAATTTCAACGTTTTGAGGCTACTTGTTTTTGAGCTATGCGAGTTACATACATACATGCATACGAGCGTACAGACGGCACGAAAAAAATCTCTTCTGAATCAATTTTAAATCAGTTTTATAATTCTTTTGGCGAAAAGAGTTTTTATTCTGTCCTTACGTACAGATATCACGTGAAATGCCTCCTTAAATTGCACTCGATAGCGGTCAGAATGGATATTTTCGTTGAAATATGATACTCGGAATTTTTCGTGATTACAATGCTTCCTTTACTTCGTACATGAAAGTAAAAAATTAGTCTAAGCGAAGGGGGAACTGCTGTAGGTCTTTTTCTATTTACACTGTTATGGAAGTTATAATCCAGCTGTGGGATACTTTCAATATTGCTGAATTTTTTTTCCATGTATTTAGCTATCATTTTAATTTTCTGTTCGT
This sequence comes from Stegodyphus dumicola, assembly GCF_044657685.1. Taxonomy (NCBI): domain Eukaryota; kingdom Metazoa; phylum Arthropoda; class Arachnida; order Araneae; family Eresidae; genus Stegodyphus; species Stegodyphus dumicola. The sequence continues at coordinate 155,865,400 of NC_140768.1, read as the reverse complement.
TATGGAGTTATTTGTCTCAGTGTTATGCTTTGTAGCACTTGCAGTTTTTTGAGATTAGATTTACATGCATAACCCCATACAGGATATTCGAAAGTGACGTCACAACATGGCCTTATATGCGAGTAATTTGTTATCTGGGCTCCTGGAAATTAAGGGCAATAATTCGGCTTTAGTAGCCCGGAATTTGGAAGTGATGTGTGTTACGTGGGGTTTCAATGTAAGTCTCTGATCTAAAATAACATCTAAGGTTTTAACCTGCTTGGCCCAGGGGATGGCACTATAGTAACCGTCATGTTTATATCCAGAGCTTTCTTATTAATAACATTATTATATTTTGTGCTATAGCTTATAGAAAGCATTATTCCTCTTTACTTCCTTGTACGAAGTAAAAAGGAAGTATTGTAATCGCGAAAAATCTCGGGTAACATATTTCAACGAAAATATCCATTTTGACCGCTATCTGACGCAATTTAACAATGTTTTGCGTGACATCTGTACGTAGGACAGAATAAAGGACTCTTTTTCCCCAAACGAAATTTAAAACTGATTTGAAATAGATTCAGAACAGATTTCTTGATGTTATCTGTACGTATATAGGTACAGATAATCTACAGATACGTACAGATATGTATCTCGCATAACTCAAAAACGAGTAGCCTCAGAACGTTGAAATTTCGTATATAGGACTGCTTTAACACGTAAATGAGCATCTCCTATTTTAGTTGCAGTCGGCCCCACCAAAAGTATATATATATATATCTTCCACATACCTTTATATGTTGGTAAATTGTGCATTTTTTTGCTTTAAAAATGATTGTTCGTGTCTTCGAGTTAAAGTCTTTATGCCTTTAGTAAATCTGCATGCAATATTTGTAGAATTATCAACAACTTAGAAGTTGTTTAAATGCGGCTAAGCCTAATTATTTTTACCATAGCAGCCGTACGTTTTACATTTGAAACTTAGCAGAATACTGGATTTGTTGCCGATCTGGAGAAACTAAGCTTCATAACAATAAAAATAACGCCTTCTTTTATTATTGCTAATTAAATCATGCTAAATCCATTTTGGAATTTACTCGAGGAAATAAGTGTTTAAGATTTTCTTCGCAATTTTTAATATAGATATTTTGAGTTTTTATGTATTTTTTCCTTGTCGCGAAGGGAGAACTGAATTAATTGAATGAGAAATATTGAATCGTCTATGTAAAACTGTTCCCCCTCTTTTTTTTGGGGGGGGTTGCTCAATTTCTTTTATACATCGTTTTAGATTTATTGCAGTATTTGAATAGAACATGAGGCAAAGATTATATAATTCTTCAAGTAATCCAAATTTTATGCATTCTGAGTTATAAAATGATAGAAATGTAACGTTGTTAAGTGAACCTAGCGCCAGAGTGTCGCTTTGGTAAACAAATATAGTGAATTTTTAAAAAGTGCATTTATTCTACTGTGGTTTATGCGCTATCGACGAAGTAGATTTAATTGAAACCAATAAGTTTAAATGAAATGCAAGAAAAAATGCGTATAATTTAATATTCCGTACAAGGAAGTGAGGTGTACGCATCAGATTTTTCTTTTTTGCTTCATATATATATATTTTCACCATTTAATTTATATCCCCTATACGCGCATGTGCAATGAATTTTCATCATTAAGCAAACACGCCTTGAAATCTTGACTTAAAATATTAATAATTGCAGGTCGGTTTAAATGGCAAGAGGCTTCTATAAACGATCTGATGGCAGTAGCTTTGATTGTTGGATTTCTTAGCCACAATATCGACGCTGTTTCCGTATGCGGCTGGGTGCTGATCTTCGATGTTAAGAACTTTTCTCTGGCAGATCTGTTGAGATTTGTAACCATCCGGTTTTTACTGTTTGCCTTTAATTCCTTACAGGTAAGTGAAAAATTAAAACTGAAGTTGCATCATTCCACTGTCAAACGTTTTATGAATATTTATTGCATGTCCTAGCATGTTATTTTCTATGATGTTTTGAAGACATATCAGTTTTTTAATGTGTTAGTTTCTCCATTTCACAGTAAGCTATTAAACCGGAAGTTAATTGTTCCTAATACGCCAGTATTTAAAATTTAAGAAAAATAAGTATACGCTAATACTTTTAAACCAGAAAGGTCTGGGTATGTGGAAAGTTAGATGCATGATATCTCAAGTGGTAATAAGAAAACCCAAGCTGGTAAAAATCTATATTGTTACGGATTTTGTATTTAGATAATTAATTTTTAGTCCAAAGTGTCATATTGCCCACAAGGACTATTTTGCTTCGAATCACTCTGAAAGTCCGTTTCGCTTTTTAAACCTTTGCCACCAAATATTATCGCCCTGTGTTACATTTGAAGAAATTAAATGATGAAGAATCTGCATAAATGTATGAATGTTTCTCGCATTGGGATAAAACAACGGTATCTAGAACCATCGAATTTTGAATAACGTAATCCTACTGCAAATATGGTAATCTGAAACGCCTTCTTTTATTATTGCGAATTAAATTTTATTATTGCGAATTAAACAAATTCCAAATTTGAAATTTGGAATTTGTTTTATACAAATTCCAAATTTGAAATTTGGAATTTGTTTTATTATCGATTTCATATTTTGTAAAACATTAACGAATTTTTGATGAACAAACTCAAGGATTTCAAAGTGAGCAATGGTAACCTTCTACAGAAAAAACATTTTTATCTTCAGCGCGTGAGACTGTGAATCGGAAATTCTAACGATAGGATCAATTTAAAATAATTTTACAATATTGCTCTTGAACTGAATTTTATGGTTTAAGTGCGAAGAACATGATATTTAATAGATAATGTTAACACACAAAATGTTTAAAAAAGTCCCTTTGGACGTAATTTAAAATCTGAATCCTTTCAGACTTTTTTTAGAAGAAGTGTAATTAAAATTTGTTGTATTTCTTCGTGTAATGCAGCGCGAGACAAATTTCAATAGAAAGCTATGCTGGAACAGTAAAAATACAGGAGCACGTGCATTTAACATTGAGTAAATGGATATTTGGTTAATCTGTATTTAAATTGAATAAAAGTAATTGACCACTATGTTAGCTGTAACCGTAATTCCATCCTCTTATTTCTTTTCAGCAATTTCGAGAAACATCTCGCGACCGGTGGAAAGCTGTAAAAGGCCGAATAGAGAACGTTTGAGTTTGTTTGCTTAGTTGCTGTTGCTTAGTTCCCCGTGAACTGAGATATTAGAGTTAGCTTTTTCTTTAAATGCGCTTTGCATTGCTACGTATTTAACGATTTTAGTAGTTTGAAGTATAACTACTGATTATATTGCGTGATACTCTGCATACTTGTACGAATATCTCTGAGGAAAATTCCAGAGTTTCGATATATTTCTTTTGATAAGATTCAATTTTATTAAGCTATTATCGGACTTGTGCATTCAATCTATTACGAACCCATACGTACGTAATTTGTACAATATCGCAAAATCTCACAGTAGTTATATTTTAAAGTACTAAAACATTCAACAGAACTTAATTCAAAATAGAGAAAGCTAATCCGATTTCAAAGCGAATTCGCTACAGTAAACAACAACAGTTTTCTAAACAACTCATAAAACAACTGCTAAACAACTGAGCTGAGAGGGTCTTTCTCTGGCTTTTATAAGCTTTTTAATAAGCACGAGCATAGTCTGGTATTTTCTCGATTTTTACCGAAAAGCAAAAGCGTGCAATTACGATGAGATATCTATTTATTAAATGCACGTGCTCCTGTATTTTTAATTTTTCCGGCGTAGCTTTCTCTTCAAATAAGTCGCGTGCAGCATTGCACGAGGAAATGAAACAATTTAATAACAATTCTATGAAAAATAGCAAACTAAATAAATCAATACAAAAACCGTAACAGTATTAAAAGATAATGCGATTCAGCTGAGAAATAAAAGTTTTATTCTATAAAGTTATTATATTAATAGTGGTAAAAACAGTAGACGAGACCACCTTCCAGCTCAGGCAATAGTTTTTAAAAAATATACATTTCTTCATGTATATACGTTAAAATACTAATTCCTGCTTTTAAGGTTAAGGGTTTTAAGGTTCATGCAAATAATAACTCATGCTTATAAGGTGTAGCTTCTAAAACCAGATTGTTTGGACAATTGTGTTAAGGCTGTACGCACATTTTTAGACGATTTTCATTGCATTTACAGAAATATTTTACCTAAAATTTTTGCGTTTTAAAGGTTCCATTTGATGATCCTTATTCTTCACTATCTTTCTACATAGTAATTTCCAACACAATTCAGCTATTTTTTATCACCGGAAGAGGTATTTGATCCCATTCCTCTTGAACAGCTTTCCAAAGTCCAAGGGGGGTTGTAGGTCGACGTCTGGACAATCCGCTTTTTAAAAGTCTTAAAAAGCGCAAAAATTCGTAGACGACACATCCGAAAATTTAGTAGGGATATGAGTGAAGGGTATGGTCTCGATCATGTTTCTTGTACCATTTTTTTTTCCAGCAAATTAACAGGCCAAAGGGATTTAATACTCCAAAGGGGCTTTGTGCCTGGGGGGCAATTGTTTTCTTTTTGCGATTCTGCGCCGAATCATTACCAGTGTCCGTTTCAGTTTTCAAACTGTTGCCACCAAATATTATCGCCCTGTGTTGTTATATTTAAAGAAATTAAATAATGAAGAAACTGCATAAATGTGTGTATGTTTCTCGCATTGTGATAAAACAACGGTACCTAAAGCTATCGAATTTTGAATGACGTAATATAGGCATCTACTGCGAACATAGGTATCTCGAAGCCCAAATGTTAAATCTGAAATTTGTTTTATTATCGATTTCCTATTTTGTAAACCTAACGAATTTTTCACTAACAAACTCAAGAATTTCCAAGCGAGCAACTGGAACGTTGCACAGAAGAAAAAACATTTTTATCTCCAACTTCTGAGAATGTGTATCGGAATTTCAAAGGTAACACAAATAAAGGTAAGGTAACAAAATAAAGGTAACACAAAAAGTGTTAAAAAAACGACCCTCTGGACGTAATTTAAAATCTGAAACCTTCAGTTTTTTTTTTTTTTTTTTTTTTTTTTTTGTCGTTCAGGAAAACAGGAGCAAATCAGAAACAATCATAAATACCTTAGAAAAACTTTCTTTAGATTCTTTGAACCATGTTCTAAGATTTTTTTTTCTTTTCTTTGATTCGAAATATACCCAAGCTTCATCTATGGTGACAACATTTTCCCATTTTTATCCTAATAATTGTTTCTCAGAGAAAACTCTGTACAGCGTTTGGCTTTCAGCGATATGTCGTAGACAAAGATGATGCATATTATGTTTTTTTTTTTGTATTTTTAAAATTTAATTCAGCATTAATCACTTTGATTCGGACTTTGTTTTAACATTCTTGCCTTTGCAACGTTCAAAAATTCCATCTTTTTCTTGGCTATTATTTTGAACGTTTATTTTATTATCATTTTGACGTATTATTTTGACGTTTTTCCCTCTCTTATTGACAATATTATCTATCGTTTCTTCAGGTACCTAAAAATCACGGCTTTCACATGATTTTTTAATAACTAAATACGAACGATTTTCTTCGGAAAGAGCACAAACATAGCCTTTCATCCATTGCTTCTTTAAAAGCGCCAGTTTGCACGAAAATAAAATTGTGAAGCAGCAGATGATAATTTACATTTTCAAAAATATAGTTGAAGGGAATTTTTTTCCAAGCAGGTGAGTTTTTTACAGCAAAGCAAAGTCGTCTAAAAAGTGTGGGAACAGCGTCGGTTTTGAACAAAAATAAAAAGCATAAAATGATATACAAAAAACTAAAGTTTTTTTTATTTTGCCAATCAGCAGCGGGCATCAACATCAATAGCAGCGGGAGCTAACCTTACTGTCTGAGCATGGGTAAAAAACTCATAGATGACGCTACATCAAAATAAGATTCAAAAGAATGACAATATAAGATTAAAACTATAACCCTGATCTTCACATTCTAAAATCAAATGAGGTCATCTATATATATAAAGAAGTAAGTTTCTGTGTGTGCTATAGCTATCGTCACCAAACTTTCTACAATTCTTTTAAGGTTCTGGAAAAGGTCAACGTCCACTCCCCCCCCCCAAAATAACTAAAATCAGAGGTATGAATTAAAGACTCAGAAAAACGATCATTTTCGCCTTCATTTTTCCGAATGGCAATAGTTTTGCAAGAAAATCTGTTTGTTTCGAAAAGCGTTGCTATGGCTCGCTTTCAAATCGTAGAGTTTGTTAATACAAAATTTCCAGGTTTTACAATGAAGTAAAAATATCATTGTCAAACTTAAATACATTATTCCCGATTCCAAAAATTCGTGCGAAGCCACTTCGATTGCGTACGACTTTAATCAGCCGAGAAATTAATTAAAAACTCCTAAAACATTAATTTTAGCACTTATTTTTCCGTGTGGCAACACCCTCGCGTGATGGAGATTAAAAATCTGCTTTATTTCGAAAAGTCTTGCTTCTGCTGGCTTTCAAATCGTAGAGTTTGCTGATCAAAAATTTGTAAGTTTTATAAAATATATAGATATAAGGAAGACTAGCTGTTTGTTTTTTCACGTTATTGATTTCTGATGAATTATGATCCATTTTTTGCCATATTGAATATAAGTGAAATATTGGATATAACTTGAGCTTTTACGACCATTTGATTAGAAAGACGAAAATCTTAAAAAAACTGCGTGCCATTGTTGCTGATATAATGAGAGAGAATTAGATTATTTTCTATCGAATTTTTCAAGTGGGTTCCATATGGCATTAGAGAAGGATTACAGCGGCATCGTTCTCTCTGTTGTTCTGCATTACTCTCAATCTAACTTAACTGCGATCGGGTACTTCCGCTAGTTCAGAATAAAAATGATATTAAGCTTCTAATTCATAGACATATTGTTCACCTAGTAGACCCACATAGTTGAATATGTAATTTCCATTACTCAATCAGAAAGGCCTACATGATGTTTTTAAAGAAAATACTCTTTTCCTTCTTACCCTTCTACTACTTTTACAATATAAAAATTTCCATATTTAGTTTGAATTTTTCTCAGTAACACCAGATTATATTTCTGAGACGTTAAACCTTCTCAGTTTTTATTTCTAATGAAACCCCTTTCTTTTTCCTCCGTTTTTTCATTAACTTGTTTTCGTAAATATTTCAAAAAATTTTTCAATTTTTTTATAATAAAATCAAAAATAACATTGCAACACATGCGTACAATTTTTCATAATAATCATTTATTGACATTAAAGCCCTGCCTATATGGCACAAATTGTAGATTTTAGAACTTCCTTTGAATTATTATAATCTCATCCATCTCATCCAAACTTCTACATTCCTTATTGCTGTTTCTCACTTCAAGTACATAATCTTCAACTATTATTAAAGGTACTGTGATCATGTCTATATCATGTAATCTTTCTATTTTATAATCTTTAAGATTGAAAAGTTCCATCACTTTTAGAGATATTGATCTCTTTTTCTTATCATAATTCTATTATTTTTCTTTTAATCTTCTTAACAGATCAGAGAGAAAATCATACAAATCATCATTATTGTAAGCAGACGGAAGTTTTACTCTCGTTACGCATGAACTGGCAAATAGATCGATTTGTCTATACGGAAAATGTTTATAAAATAATAACAAGATGAGTTAGGTTTTCCTGTTCCTCTATAATGGTATTTCCATAGCTAGTTTGAATTTCTTTTTTCATATGATCTTCAATTAGTAAACGTTAGTATAAATTAGTAAACGTTTTTATAAAAGAAATTAACGAATCAAAAAATTAGCTATTGTAAAACTTCTACTATCCCCCAATTAATATTTCCATTTTTATTAAGTATATATTTTTCAGTAATTTCATGAGTCGAAAATTTTTTGTGAAATATGGTAGTTTTTATCTAAATAGTATAAAACACTTTTTATTCTATCGAGTGTATTAACTTTGTAAGGCTTATATTAATTTTATTAACAGTTAAATTTTAAGTTAAAGTTCCTTTCCTGTCAAATTCTTAACTTCAACTTACTACTTCCGGCCAGAACGTACTTTTGGAATCACTCTGAATACTTAATGAGGAGGAGAGGTATTTAAACCACGAAGTTACTTACTGAGTCAGAGAGGATCAGAGTTTCTGATTTGCGCGCGTCTGCCTTTTGGCTACTCTCTCTCAAAGCTGTTATTACGCTCGGCCATACTCAGGCCCTTGATAAGCTTCGTAGTGAAATAGAGTTAAGGGGCCAACTCGATTAGAATCTTGATAGCTTCGGCTATATCTCTTTAGTTAATCTTAGTTTTAGTTTACTTCTTAGTCTATTAAGTTCAAGCCCAAGTGCCGGCTTTGATTGTACACTCCAAGACGGAGTTTTGTTAAATCTTATGGGAATAATAAAGGGTTAGTTACCCTTCCATCTTGTTGTTTCTTGTTACACGATCTTAAGCGATTATTCGCTAACTTTTGACTGCAATTACACAGTTAACTAGTTCTTAAGGTTACTCACTTTTGACTGCAATTACACAGTGGTAAACCTTACAACGTTATCTATCTTTCTGTAAAACTCTTCAAAATATTTTGAACTTAAACGTTTAATTCTAACATCAGGAAAAGTCTCATCATCATTTGCTTCTTTAATTAATTAATTAAAATTTCATATATATGAATATATTTTATTAATATAATGGCTATTACTTTTATCAATTAAAAAAGATCTTATTTCTTAGAATAAATTATCAATTTATTTTTTGGGGGGAGCGTAGTATTTTTAGGAGCGTAGATAACGGAGCTGACGCTACTGCCTGCCCTGTCTAAGTCAAAAAGTTTTCAAAAGGGCTCAATGTAAGGTTGATTCCTAAGTGTTTCACCAAAGCTAACATCGTTTCCGTTAGTTGTGCATTTACCATTTATTACCTTAACTTTTCAAAACTCCATTTATTAGTAAAATACTTTTAGTTGTGATAGAGTCCTTCAGATTTTTCTCAGAGTGAGACAGATCGAGCGTTTTAACTCTGTCTAATACAACAGAACTAAAAGTAAACAAAAACTCGTATGGGTCCCATATCAAAAACATATATCTATATGTTTTGTTACTTCATAAAATGTGCATATAAAATATGCCCAATTAGCATTAAACTAAAATTTGAATGGTAGTTCTATGTTGGTTGTCCTGTAAGGATTTTGAGTTTTACTAACGTTTATTTTATTTTAAAACTTTCCTATTCTCTCTTATTTTCCATTTCCGGTCAGAATAAACGCGAACAGATTTGGTTATGCAAATTGTGCTTACAAACTGTTAAGTATTTAAGACATGGCTTTTAGCCAATAGAGAGTTAGAGGGAGACTTCTCGCTACCTTACCCCGCGCGCGCTTTTCAGTCAGTTCTTGTCTGCCTTTGAAGCCAGAACATAGTTCTCTTTTATACTTAAAAACGTATTGTAGTTTCGCGCATTTTGCTCACTACATACGTAGAGAGGCCAATCTTCGTTTTTTTTTAAAGTATCTGAGGTTTTTATAACCCGAAGTGCGGGTACGCTGTGAGAAATAAAGGGTTATTGAAACCTTCCCATTTGTCGTATCTTCTACGTTCACACGGACATTATTTTAACCCTTTGCGGCACAGTGTGTCCGGTCTGGACACACCTAAAAATTTCCTTTTGTACGCACAGAAAAATTGAATGAAAATTGATTTATAGGTTATTATACGTTACTCTGAACCTTCTTTATTTATAGTAGGTGGCAGCTCAACACAAACCATTCCATATATTTTAGCCATGTTTAGATTTTTAAGACCCTCATCTTTCAAAGAAATCTTCTAGATTTTTTTAGGGTATAAAATGAATTGTTTGAAAAGAAATTTCTATGTTATTTTTTTTGGCTGTATACTAATCTCCTTATTCTATATTAGTTTGAAATTTTTACCTTGAAATCTTGCCTAAAATCAAACGGTGAAATCAAACGGTGTCCAGACTGGGCTCACCGATCATCTAGGACAACTAAGAGTGTATTCTTTGTTTCTCCGCATCTCATCGGTCAGTTCATTGACAGCAATGCTCGTTTCAGCACTCTTTTCGAAGCCTATTCAATCAGTGTGCCACTTTGGGCACACCTACAGAATTAAAAAGATAAGTGCTATCTTCACAAAATTTACTTGTGTACTCCTCTAGGCCTAATTAGACAGCCTAAGTTTTTTTTTATTTTTTGTTGTTGTTTTTATCAAAACTCCGACTTTAAAAGGTAGCGTGCTGGAAAGGGTTAAGTAAACTCCCTGTTCCTACTCAGGACTCCAGTGATGTTTCCAATGTCCATTAGAAGAAACAGGAGTCCTGACAGTCTCCGTGTTTGGAGTTTTCCCTTTATATGATAGGTGACGTTGTGACTGGCTGTTGTATATCATGCGACAAAGCAAAAGATTTGCTGTAAACAGTAATCGTTCGATATATTTTGAATGTGTGATATGGCTTTCACTGTGCTTCATTCATTTGGTTTCTCTGACGGAATACATTTGATAAATTTTTACATCCATTGCAATCAGAAACATTTTCTTAAGAACAGACACGAAAAACTTCAATTATGGACTTGCCGTGCGTGTATCTAGATTTCATATATAATTTTACGGAAAACTTTAGTTTTTTCCCTCCACTCACCGATTAAGGCCCACATGCTTGCGGGTTCAGCATTTGCAGCGAGCTATGACCGAACTTATACATTTCACGAATGTCGACCAGGATTAGGGTTATCATGTTTTGAAGTGCAAAAATGAGGCCACCCCAACATGATGTGCATATTCTGCAATAGAAAAATGAGGAGATGATAGCATATCTTGAAACTTCAAAATGAGGGCATCGTATCAATCAAACCACTCCAAACGCTAAAGAATGTTTTACAAGTCCAAATTTACACAACAGCAGAAAACTCATCAGTTTCAAAGAATTGAAATTAAAGTCTGCTAAATATCTTACATATTATAATTTTTTTAAATTATTCTAATCTGCGTTAAAGTTATAAAAATTCAGTTCTCCATTTTGTCAGATTTTAGTCAGTTATGCGTCAATAGAGGGAGAATTTTTAAAAATTAATCTACTCTTCCTTATCACGAATAATAACAGCTTGGGACACTGTTGCTTAATAAATCTGTGAAGATATTTTTGGCAATGCAATTTGATTAATAGTTTCGTCATTTCAGCATCCACATTTTCATTATTAGCGATATAAAATTATAAATAAATTTTGTAAAAAAATTCTTTAATCTCTTTCTCCCTTTAAATTATATTTATATTTGTTGCCATTAAATTATGAGCTGCTTTTCTCTCTTCAGTTCTTTTCTCCCTTTTAGTATTTTATAGATTTTAAATAAAAGATAATTTTATAAAATTTCTTTTAGTTGCCTTACTTTATGAGCCCGAAAGGATAATTTCCCTAGAAAGGCTATTAATTTCGTTTTGGCATGTTGCGTTGATTCATTATAAGCGGCGAATCACTTTTTAAATTGTTGCCACCAAATATTATCGCTCTCTATTATATTTAAAGAAATTAAATAATGAATAATCTGTTGTTGTATGTTTGTAATAAATGGTTGTATGTTTCTCGCATTGTTATAAAACAACGGTACCTAGATCCATCAAATTTTGAATAACGTACGTCTCCACCCGAACATGGGTATCTGGAAGACCAAATTTGAAAATTGAAATTTGTTTTATTATATATTTCATATTTTGTTATACATTTATAAGTTTTCGATTAAGAAACTCAACTATTTCGAAGTGCGCGAGACTGTGTATTGGAAATATTTTGTGTATTCTAGAGATATGCTCTTTTAAAATATTTTGTGATATTGCTTTTGAATTGAATTTTATGGTTTAAGGGCGAAGAAAATGATATTTAATAAATAAAGGTAACACATAAAACGTTAAAAAAAAGTCCCTTTGGGCATAATATAAAATCTGAAATTTTTAAGATTTTTTTTTCCCCCTCTCCATCGCATTTTTTATCTCACACTCGCTTTGTCAATCAAATTATTCATTTGAAAAACCTTTGTTCAGGAACTCACTCTTTTACTTCCAAAATTCTATTACATCAAATCCAACGCTTGGCGAATTCTGCTTCGCAATGATAGGAAGAGCCGACATCGAAGGATCAAAATGCGACGTCGCTATGACCGCTTGGCCGCCACAAGCCAGTTATCCCTGTGGTAACTTATTATTTACGGCAAAGCACACTAGGGCTATCTGCCTACACATCAAATAACTTTTAAAAAAAATCGAGCGATTTTCAAAAATTCGCCAAATTCAAAATCATCTAAATCAAGTTATATACACTCATGTCCATAAATTAAGGATAATGCAAAATCAGGCAAAGGAAGAGTTAGAAACAAAACAAATTTGACTTATTTGTAAAGCTTATTTATTAGACAAAAGGTAAAGAGCAAAAAACGATGCTATATGTTTGATATTATTAAAACAATTAGCGATTTTTTCAACCTGGAACAAATTACAAAAAACACCTATTTACAAAAAAAAAAAAAAAAAAAAAAAAAAAGAATTACATGGTTGGTATGATTGTTAATACATTGTATGCATTGTATGTCTCCCAGACGATGCGATACAGACCGTACAACGCCTAGGCATGCTGAGTATCAAATTATCAATCTGATGTTGGGGGATATTACACCACTCAAAAAGCAATGCTCTCCGAAGTTCCGGTAGACATGTAGGAGGAGGTTGACGGGCTGCAACTCATCGGCCAAGCATGTCCCACACGTGCTCTACTGGATTCAAGTCCGGTGATAATGCTGGCCAGTCCATACGGTGATATCCTCCGATTGAAGGCATTCGCTTACGATGTTTGCACGGTGAGGACGGGCGTTGTCATCCATAAACACAAATTGTGCGCCCATGGCGCCCCGAAAAATAAGCACATGTTGTTCCAGAATGACGTCCCGATAGATTTGGCTTGTCGTGGTTCCAATTTGAACATGCAAGTCAGTTCTGGAACCCAGAATAATTCCACCCCAAACGAGCACTCCTGCACCACCGTAACGGTGTCATTCATTGGTGTTTTCTTGGTGGTAACGGGTACGTGGAGCTCTCCATATGAAAGTCTGGCGAGAATCAGACTGCAAGCTAAACCTGGACTCGTCGGAAAACATCACACAAGCCCACTGTTGCGGTGTCCACAATGCATGCTCTCTACTCCAGGCTAACCGCAGGCGACAGTGAGTTGCAGTAAGTGGAACGCATCTGATTGGTCTACGAGCATATAGACCTATCTGCCCTAAGCGTCTGTACACGGTCTGCTTTGAAATTGTCGTACCAGTGGCTGAAGAGAGCTGACGAGACAGGTCTGAAGCTGTGCTCCGCCTGTTTCTTTTGGCAGTAACTGCCAAATACCGGTCCTCATTCGGCGTTGTAACTCTGGGGCGACCTGTGCTGAAACGTATACTCACATTACCATCATCTTGGAATCGTTGTCATTCCAGACGGCCAATAATTCTACCACGTAAAAAATTTTCCAAATGCGTCCTTTGTGTCATAACTATTCGGTTATTTCCCTGAAATGCTTATAAAGCGCCTGCAAACAATTTTACCTTTTTGCCTGTATTACTTATGTATCACTCTCTTACACTCTTGTCATTGTGTCGTACCATCGGTGTCATCTGGTTACTTCCTGAAATTTGCATATGATTCTTGAAGATGTGTATAGCGATTTTACAGGTGATATATTTATTTTAGAGTTCGATTTCCGCGTGACTCCGAATTATCCTTAATTTATGGACATGAGTGTAGATACCGCTATACCAAATTCGACTGTCATTCACAATGAGTTTGCATGAAATCGTTGAGCTCGGTAGCTTATAAAGTATTTTTCTCTCCTTCCAGCATGCCTTTGTGGTGTAATGGTAGCATACACGACGCGTCCATTTTCGAGTACCGGCGAAGGCATTCACACTTTTTTTTTTTTGCATTTTCTGCTTCCGAATTTGCTTTAAAAGGGATAGCATATAAGGTATTTTCTCCCTATACTATATTTATTAATAGCAGTTTTTTATTAAGCTAACTTCATTTGTTCTTTCCGAATTCGAAATTTAATTTCAATCCAAATAAAATTGGTAGATATTTTATGATTTATTTTTAAAATTTGTACTTTTTAGTAAAATTTTTGTAAATTTTTCAAATTATAGCCTGTAAAATTTTTACCATAACCTTAAAGTAAATGTATTTCTAGGCATATTGCAAACAATTAGAGGTTGTTATTAAAAATTTCCTAAGATATACATGAATTTATGTACAGACGCGTTTTGAAATTTGACATATTTGTTATATGCGATAATAATGGCAGATATGGTTTACATTTTGTTAAAATTATTTGAAAAAATGAACAAGGCACTTTTTTTGCGTTCGTACACAACGAAAGGGAGAGGAAACTAGGTTACCATAAATTAAGAAATTGGCGTTAACTGAAAAAAGTGAGGCAAGAAAAATTTTTCAATTTCTCGGTAAGTTTCTCATCCACGTTTAGAAAATTTAATATTTAGGCATAATTTTAATTGTAAAATCAAAATATGAAAAAAAAAATCGCTTGCCATTTGAGGAAAAGTCCAATTTTCTGTCAAAACTCCTATGTTAGAATAATACTATATATAAATCTATTACATATCTTGAGTCACGCTTTCGAGACGTGAAAAACGCAAGTTAAATTTCCTCAATCGCCCCACTAGAACGGGAAATATAGAATTGTGGCCTTTTTCTTTGTGCAAAGCGTACGCCTATTTATAACGCGTATTTGTTTATGAAACATTTTACTTCTTTTAGGATTGCCTGCCTTTTCGGATTAAGGAAATACACCTTGTAAATGAACCGGGTCTTTACCGAACTACTTATAATGCAGTTAAACATGCTTTGCCTAAGAAGATACGAGAAAGGGTGAGTACTATTTCCATTGCTGGTCTTAGAATTGATGGCAGCTTATCTTAAAACTACGCTGTCACACAAGAATTGCAAAAGTAGAGTAAAATGGTGTTTAAGATAATGATTCAAATAAAGAGTTTTAGATAAAGATCTTCTTTGGAAGCATAAACTGAACCTGAAACCGAATCTCACACTCAGTGCGTATTCGAGAGGTCCAGGTTCGATTCCCGGGAAGGGCATTGCACATTTTTAACGTCTTTAGTAACCCTAAAAAAACCCTTATGACTCTACAAACCTCAGCATTGAAAAATACCTTCTTATACTTAAATTACCATTTAAGAAAGACCTCCCATTCTTCTTGATGCTTTAGTGCCTTCGGTTTCTGTGCTTTGAATTCGATTCCTTTTCCACTGAGATTGTTCAATGTTTAAACAAGATGCTTATAAGGTATTTTTCCCGCCTTCCTAGCGTGCCTTCTTGATGTAGTGGTTCTGCACGCTGGGCCGGTATTCCAGAGGTCCGTGGTTCGATTCCCGGCGAAGGCGTTTGTTCATTTTTCATCTTTCCTGCTTCCAAAAAATACCTAATGTCTCTACAGTGGCGCACGAACTAAAAAGGTGTTGGATGAGGATTCTCCACATCCAGGATTTGGTGATCAGGTCCACTAAAAACCCCATTTGCCCTTTAAAAGGGGGAGTATATAAGGTATTTCTCCCGCCTTCCTAGCGCGCCTTCGTGGTGTAGTGGTTTGCACACTGGGCCGGTATTCCAGAGGTCCGTGATTCGATTCCTGGCGAAGGCATGTGCTAATTTTTCATCTTGCCTGCTTCCAAATATAATACCTAATGTCTCTACATGTTTAATTTCTTCGGTTCCTACACGGGGATTCAATGCTTTCGGTTACTGCGAGATCTATTCGACCCTTGTTCCGATTAATGTTTCTACTGGATTGTTTCGGAGCTGAAGATGGCATGGGGTTCTTAACTGGACCATTTCCAAGACGCAGTGGATTCTTCGTCGTCTTCGCTGTTAGCTCAGTTCCTACATGGAAGAACGAGAATTCTAACAGAGAGAGAGAGAGAGAGATTTCAAGAATCCAAGACTGTAAGTATGTTCGACATCCTTAAGCTTCTTGATAGCATTGTGTGAAGATACGAAAGACTATTTGCTGTGCTATAGATTGGTAAGTCTAAAAACGTTTCAGCAAACAAAATAGTTCTCATGTCATTCAGGGAATTAAAGTGGTAACATCTCCTTTTTATTACAATACTTTGCATCACAAAACTCTAATCTGTTCAGTAGCTGAACTTCATATTTCATCCTATTGCCTTTTAATCTGTTTTCATAAAACTGGAGTTCGAGTGCTATGTTGATACACACAACCCTATAACATAACGGTAACACTTATACAGTCGATGTTAGAAAAATAGCCGTTTTTGAAATCGTCTTTATTGCAGCACAGGCACAGAGATATCCCATATCGTGACTCGAAATCTGAATTACGTAGAGCTCAAAAACCGATCACTTACAGAACGCTGTCTAAACAGCCATTTAAAAGGGCTTTGCAATATAGTCAGATCCACTAGGAATTGGGCAATACACTATAAGGTATTTCTCCTGCTTTCCTAGCTTGCCTTCGTGGTGTAGTGGTCAGCACAGTGAGCCGGTATTCCAGAGGTCCGTAGTTCGCTTCCTGGCGAAGGCGGTTGCTGATTTTTCATCTCATCTGCTTCCAAAACTCCTAATGTCTCTACAGTGGCGCCCGAACTAAAAGGGTGTTGGATGATGATTCTCCTCACCCAGGATTTGGCAACTGGGTCCCCTTAAAACCCCTAGCACTCTTTAAAAAGGTGGCGTATATAAGGTATTTCTCCCGCTTTCCTAGCTTGCCTTCGTGGCGTAGTGGTCAGCACGCTGAGACGGTATTTCAGAAGTACGTGGTTCAATTCCCGGCGAAGGCGGTTGCCAATTTTTCATCTCGTCTCCTTCCAAAAAATTTCTAATGTCTCTACAGCGCAATGGGACAATGTTCTTTCTTCAAATGAAAATCGATTCAGTCTGCAATCGAATTCGGGCTATCAGTTCATTTTGCATATAAAGATAGGATGTATTAGCCGGAAAAGTATACAAGGAAGGTAACTTTATGTTAAGGTGGCAGTCATGGTGTGGAGGAACATGATTGATGAAACTACCGAAGAACAGATTCTGTATAGTGGCTAACATCGGCTTGAACATTATGTTCATGCTTACCGTGCTACTGGCAAAACACTTCTTTTTATCAATTATAACCAAAACTACCGTAAACAAAAGACTCACTTGGACTTTTTAAATAGTTTTAATTAACAAAACACCATTAAGATAAAACATTACAATTACGGGCGTTATAGTTACACATTTAAGTACAAAGTAAATCTCGGGGAAGAACATCTTGGGAAAACAGCATGCTTAGTTCATGACTCCCGTACATCGACTATAAGCTATTATCTCTTTTGGCCGGTGTTTCTTCCGGCGGCCGCTAGATGGCGCTTCTAACAGCTTTAAATATTATTAAAATCTTGTAGTTTAAAATAAATAATTTAATTAGATGAACATTAAGGTATTTGTGAATACCTGTATTTGAAACCAGGCTCCAGTGCCACGTGCGACTTTCGCACAAAGAATTTTTAAGAAGAATTTTTAAATGTTAGAATTCTTTTTTCTTCTTGTTTTGTATGTCGCCATTTTGAGTGCTAAATAAAGTTTTTTTCTGTGTTCCATCATTGAAGTTGCTTCATATTGCCAAAGAAGTATCACAGTCATAATTATTTTGGAGGCACCGACCGAGATCGAATAATCGTGCGTATTTTTATTTTATTAGTTCATCACTGAACATAATATTAGTGATATCAGATTATCACTTCTTGTTAATATTGAATTGCTTTATGTTATTAGTTTATCACTGAACGCAATATTAGCGATACCAAATTATTACTTCCTGTTAATATTGAATTGTATTATTTTATTACCGTATTGGATATTATTTTTAATATTCATTTTAGTTGTCCAGACAGTAGATATATATATATATTGCTCTATGTTGTTATTCTTATTTTAGTCACAATTAATGTGGTAGAGAAAATGAACTTCATATAATTTAAATATTTCATTTTTGAGGTATACGTATTTAACAAAGTGCATTTAATTCCGTGATTCCTGACTGCATTAATTAATTAAAGTAATTGAATTGAGCTATTTTGAGGAAGAATAAAGAACACAGTGTTCTTTAATTTTAAACATAGAAACAATGTCTTACTCAGGAAGAGCTCGTAAGGAAGATTTGCAAAATCTCGCGTATGAACTGGGAGTTCATGTGACTGCAGATTTGAAAAAAAGTCGATTTAAAACAGAAAATTGTTGAAAGTAAAGATTATGATGAAGTATTCGTCAAAGGAGTCTTAGACACAATAATAGAAGAACGGAAAGAGGGGGAGAAAAGAGAAGAACGGAAAGAGAGGGAGGAAAGGGAAAGAGAAGAACGTAGGAGACAGGAAGAAGCAGAAGAGCGGAGAAGGAACGAACAGTATGAATTAGAGAGATTAAGACTTGAAGCAGAGACAAAGTCTCAAAATACCGGACAGATCCGGCCGAAAACGGAGCTGCGTCACCTTATGCAGAAATTCGATGACAAGAAAGGAGATATCAGTCTATATTTGCTATTGTTTGAAAGGCAAGCAGAATGAGCTAAAATTGTTAAAGAAGAATTTGTATCTCATTTACTAGGACTACTTCCTTACGAAGTAACCCAGTTAATAGCTAGAGAACCCTCCGATAAAGCTAAAGACTATGAACACGTGAAGAATTTATTGTTAAGACGGTTTAAACTAAGCCCGGAAAAGTTTAGGCAGAAATTTATGAAACATCAAAAGAGTACCGAATCCACATGGGTGGATTTTAATTATGAAATAGAAAATTATTCGAAAGAATGGGTAACTGGTCTAGGAGTTAAGACTTTTGATCAGTTGCTAGATTTGATGGTGATTGACCAACTTAAATGTCGAGTTCCTCCTGAAATTCGAGATCATTTTCTTGATGAGTGGGCAGAGATGATTTCATCTAAAAAATTAGCTGAAAAACTTGATGCCTATGAAAACGTTTGCGAAAACTTTCAAAAAAGGCCTGTAGTGGATCGGCAGAAAGAAAGATACAATGCACTAACTCAAGGTAAATTAAGTTCAGATAAAAAAACAAAACTAAAAAAAAATGTCATTAGGATTTAATTCGCAAAGCTGGTTCATAGACCTAGAAGTCGACGTCCATATGATAAATATGAAAAACGAAAGACGCCACAATGCTATCAGTGTGGGTCCTATCAACATTTAAGACCCCAATGTCCAAAACTTAAGAATAGTACTGAATCTGCTGCTAATCTTAACAGAATTAGTGCAAAACCAGAGGATGGATTTCTATTACCTTATACTAGTATGGGTTACGTAAATGGTCATAAAATTCCCATATTAAGGGATTCAGGTGCTAGTATCGATATAGTTTGTCGCAAATACATCACGCCGGAAATGTTGACAGGTGAAAATGTGTGGGTGCAACAGCCATTAGATTTGAATCCAACCTGTTTACCATTGGCTGAGATCGAACTAAATTGCGATCTTAAGCTAGTAATAACTAAGGCTGCCATTATTAGAAATGAACTCGACAAAGGAAGGTATTTATTAGGCAATCGAACTTTTGCACTGTTTAATAAACAGGGAAAGGAGCCTCATAGTTGTCCTCACCAGGTTAAAGCTGTCTCTACTAGAGCTCAAAGGAAAAGAGAAATAGCTGAAGAGAAGATCTTGGAACCGATGGAGGAAGAAAATAAAGCATCCAGAGATGTTTTTGAAGAAGAAGAAAATTTACCGGAACTAAATACGGAAGATGAAGCTCTCATGAAGCTGGTAAACATTGACTCAGAAGAAGTTGCATAACATCAGCTTGCTGATAAGGAACTGTCTAAAATCATCAAAGAAGTTAAAGAACTCATGCAAAAATGAGAACTATAGTCTGACAAGAGCTTATAGTTAAAAAAACGACGGATAAAATGGGCTTTGAAAGACAGCTTGTCGTTATACCTGAAAAACTCAAGCCGTCAATTATAAAGATGTGCCACGAAGGAACTTCTGGTCATTTGGGTGTCAAAAAGACCAAAGACAGACTTGCTAGATATTTTTACTGGACGAGGTGTTACAAAGAAACTGAAGATTTTGTAAGAACCTGTGATGTTTGTCAGCGCGCTGGAAAAGGAAATGACAAAAAGAAGGCTCCAATGACATTAGTACCAGTAATTTCCGAAATATTCACTAAAAATAAATGTCGATGCTGTTGGTCCGATACCTATTTCAAAGAAAGACTGAAACAAAAATATTGTTACAGCTTTGTGTATGTCGTCCAAATATCCAGATGCTGTTGCGGTGACAGGCATTTCTTCGCCATCTGTGATTGATGCTTTCTTACAGATTTTCAGTCGCATGGGTTTCCCAAAAGTGATCCAAACAGATCAGGGGACCTCTTTCGTCAGTGCTTTGACAGAGGAATTTTTGGAGCGTTTCGGCATTAAACATGTAAGAAGCTCTGTGTATCATCCGCAGAGTAATCCCGTTGAGCGATTCCATAGAACGCTAAAAAGGGTGTTAAGAGTCGTATGTATAGGAGCGACTTCTGATTGGGAGAATTATCTACCATCAGTTCTTTTTGCTTTCAGAACAGTCACACACGAAAGCACTGGTTTTACACCAGCAGAATTAGTTCATGGCAAAATCCTACGAACGCCAGTCACTTTACTTTATGAGCAGTGGCTAGAACCGATTGAAGAAAGTAATAATGTTGTCAGTTACGTTTTCGAACTTATTAATCGAATGAAGAAATGCCACGAACTTTCCGTGGAAAACATGAAAGAAGCTCAACAACGGAGGAAAACATAATACGATCGAAACGCAGTGAAAAGAGAATTTGCTAGAGGAGATTTAGTTCTTGTTTTACAACGAATCGTCAAAGTAAACTAGAAGCACAATGGAAAGGACCTGGAAAAACAGAGCAGGAAATTTCAGAAACCAATTATATTGTAAGTTTTGAGGAACAAAATGAGCCAAATCAAGTATATCACATTAACATGCTTAAACCATATTACAAAAGACCAGAAATGATTAATATGATAACTGAAGTGGAAGGAGACTTAGAAATGGACATTCTTCATTTACCTTCCAATCCAAGTATATTAAATTTCTCAGACATCATAGAGGAGAATGAACTCGAGAAAAGGTTGAAACTCGAGCAAATAGAAGATTTATGAAAGGTTTTATGGAAATATTCTGGTTGTTTTTCAAATAATCCTGGACTAACAAACTTAGTTTGTCACGATATTGAGTTATTAAATAACGAATCAATACAAACAAAGCAATACAGACTGTCACCCCGAAAGACTGAAATTCTCAAAAAGGAAATCCAGAAAATGCTCGATCTTAAAATTATAGAGCCGAGAGAATCGGACTATACATCTCCAATGATTTTGATAGAATCTTCATCAAAGGATCCTCGGCCTTGTGTTGATTATCGTAAACTCAATGCTGTTACTAAAACTGAATACTATCCTTTGCCTAATATTGAACAAAGTATCGAAACTGTAGGAAAAGCAAAATATATTACCCTATTAGATTTAACTAGAGGCTACTGGCCAATTCCGTTAACAGAAAGAGCCCAAAGATATGCAACATTTGTAACTAGTTTTGGAAGTTTTAGGCCTCTACGTTTACCCTTTGGATTAAAAAATGCTCCATATTTTTTTTAGCAAAGTTATGACTAAAGTCCTGGCTGGATGCGAAGGATTCGCTATACCATACCTGGATGACATTTCGTCATTTACTCAGAAAACTGAGAAGAGCACCTTAAAAATCTAACTTCTGTTCTAGAGAGAAAGATTTTCGGAAATTGCTTCACCCCTCACGGACGCTTTGAAGGGGGTAACAAAAAAAGGAAATATACAATGGTCTGAAATACGTGACAAAGCTTTTAAAAATTTAAAAGAGTTGTTATGCAAGAAACTAATTCTGTATGCTCCCGACTTTGATAAAAGGTTTATTATACAAACCGATGCGTCAGACAATGGTATGCGTATAGTACTATGCCAATTAGATGATGAACAACATGAACATCCTGTCTTGTATATAAGCAAAAAATTTACTAAATTTGAAAAGAATTATTTTACTACTGAAAATGAGTGCGCTGCTATCATCTACGCTATCAAGAAACTACATTTTTATCTGGATGGTGAGCAAGAATTCTTGATTCAAACTGATCATAACCCTTTGGTCTGCGTACAATCCAATGCCAAATGTAACTCTAGATTGATGCGCTGGGAACTCTCATTACAACCTTATAATTTTAAGGTCATTCATCGCAAAGGATCTTTGCACAAGAACGTATATGTTCTGAGTAGAATTAAGTAATATAATAACTCCTAGTGTATGTAACGACATTTAGAATTTATTTTATTATTTAATGTATGCTCAAATGATGTATTTGAACGTTCTCCATTTCTTTCTAGTTAAATGTGGTGTAAAAGATTTGTTTAAAACTTAAAATTTTTGGCCTGAAATTTGGAAATTTATAAGAGAAATTACCTTTTCTCTTTAAGCAATTGAGCAAGCCGAACTTATAAACTTTCGAATTTTACAGAACTTTTCCCTTCGGTAAAAGTCTCTCCGTTGGAGGAGAGGTTGTAACAGCTTTAAATATTATTAAAATCTTGTAGTTTAAAATAAATAATTTAATTAGATGAACATTAAGTTGTGAATGGCAGTATTTGAAACCAGGCTCCAGTTCCACATGCGACTCTCGCACGAAGAATGTAATTTATTTTTAAATATTAGAATTCCTTTTTCTTCTTGTTTTGTATGTCGCCATTTTGAGTGCTAAATAAAGTTTTTTCTGTGTTCCATCTTTGGAGTTGCTTCATATTGCCAAAGAAGTATCACACGCTCATTGATCCGTGAGGTTACAGTAACGAGAAGTCGTTGGGTTACAGACTACCCCTCTGGCTCGTACGACATCTCGGAGAAGAGCCAGAAACATGTTGGTTTCGTCTGCCTCGTCTCCTATACTCTATCACCTGGTTCGTAAGACATCGATGACCATAATATATTTTTCCGCTTTTCATACTGTGCATTAAATCGGGATGATTTATGAGCAACGTAGAATATGGATGATTCTTTTCATACTTCATGGAATTGGAATCATTCGCTCAAAACTCCACAGAATCAGGATAATTCTCTTCATACTTCATTGAATCGGGATGATTCATCACACAGCATAGAATCGGGATGATTCTCTTGATACCTTCGCTGAATCAAGATGATTTATTCAACAGTACAGAATCATGATGATGCATTCAACAGCACACAATCAGGATGATTCTCTTCAAACCTTCACTGAATCAAGATCATTCATTCAACAGTACAGAATCAGGATGATTCTAGAAAAGTTCACTACGTGGGATTGGATTTCCTCCTGGTTCGAAGCAGCTCTCTTGAATTTTTGCAATAAGATATTTAGTTGAGTACGCCGTTTTGTATGGAGATGTTTACCTTCGTCACTTCGAAGGTTCATTCAAGTGGATGTGTTAAACTTTAGCTTAGTTAAAAATTTATAGAATTTTTTGTTTACGTGCGTAATTAGTTCTTTGAGTTGAGTCACTTTCAAATTACCTGAGACGGGCAGACCCAGTTCTGTGGCTAACACTTGCAGATCTTTCTCCTGTTTAGTCCCCAAAATGCCTGTTATCGTACTTTCAATGTCCATTGAAAAGTTCAATATTTGTTTGAAGAAACATTATATGTTCAGAAATTTTATGAATTTCTTAATTACCCCTAACAATTACCTAATATTTGAAAAACAACATCGAACAAAATCATTAATCTGAGATTACTTCGAAAACGAAACTAACATTTTACAAAGATTGGTGCACTTGCCAATGGACAATAAAATGCACAAATTTAGTGAAACATAAAATCACAAGAATAGAATTTAACTTTGATAAATCTGTAGAGACATTAGGTTAATTACAAAAGCCGGTGAGATGAAAAATTAGCAATCGCTTTCGCCGGGAATCGAACCACGGACCTCTGGAATATCGGCCCAGCGTGCAGAACCACTAGTAATAAGCGCAGGTCCTCAGGAGCTCAAAGGATGCTGCCATGACGTAATAGAACAATGGATGACGCAATGGGGGCGTTGTCTCCGCCATCTTGGATTCCCCCCGGAAGTGACGACACCAGCGCCATCTTGGATCACGTGACAACCGGAACTGACGTAGATGGAAGGAATGACGTAGACGGAATGACATCATCCAAGTTTCGTTTTGATTTTGTGGCAACGACCCTATTTTTCAAAGTTTTTATTTTTTGTGGCAACGACACTATTTTTTTAGGTTTTATGGTAACGATCGCTTAACACGTTTTTGAATGACATCATCCGTTTCTTGTTTGAGCACGTTTTTACAAAGTGGCGTCAGGAGGGTGACATCATCCGTTTCTTGTTTGAGCACGTTTTTACAAAGTGGCGTCAGGAGGGTGACATCACCCCTAACCTGTTGGAGCTTGTTATTTTACAAAATGGCGTCTGCCGTATCACACTTTTGTGTGCCTCCGCTTTAGGTGTAGGGATACTTTTCTGTGAACCAATCAGATTCTTTGAAATATGACCTCACCGTCTCTTAACCAAATCATCGTTCAGATGAAATAAAGAGTTCCTACCTAATATAAGGTTATCCCGAGCAACGTTTCGCATTTCTTTCCTGCCTGTCGCCCTGAGTGTACGTACCTGCTTCTGCTTAGACAATCTTTCTTCACTGCTTCGAATGGATCAGGCACGAAACCACAGAGAGGTGAGTAACTTTTTGAAATATACCATTTTTTAGATTTTTTAATCTTTAAAAATAGTTGAATTTGCAATATGTGCTTAATTTGGCTTTACTTTTTTCAGATGGAAAACCTATTTCAGAAAGAACCTATGCCTTTGAATGATAAAGTGTTGAACCTTGAAGACCGCACCCAAGATGTTCCAAGAGAATCAGCTAGCTCTTGTATCAAAAGAAAAGCAGAAGAAACATCCCATTTCGAGAAAAAAGTACGTATTTGCGAAAAGCTTATATATTAAAGTTGATATTGTATGTGACCCCATTTTTATGTATTATATACTAACTGATTTAATTTTTTTTCAGCGCAAAGGACTCTTCACCGAAGACGCTATTCCAGAGGAGCTTACTCACAATGTCTTTTTGGGACCCAGCATTTACAAGGGAAAAGTGACTGTGCACATCCGAGAGTATGCCAAATATGGTAAAGCTTACAATCCGACAAGACGAGGAGTAAATTTTGAGCCATGGTGTTTGAATGTTCTCGCAACCAACATGACAGTGCAGGAACCAGACCTGCTGACACTAAATCTGGAATTGCCCAAGAATTTTGTGGTCACGTATAAAGATTCTCACTTCACTCTGAAGCAACTTTCTGCTCAAGGAGATGAAAAACCTAGCCTGAGCATTACAACTACGCAATGGGAAGAACTGATGACCAATTTTAGCCGTATCAGTGACATTGTCACCAACCTCGTTTATCAAAACATGAACTTTTGTGAAGCCTACGAAAGCATATCCGACGAACCTGTTAAGGAGGAAAATCTGCCCCAATCCTTTGACATTTCTATGGGAAGAGCGCGACTTCAAACCATTCTAAAGATGTCGCTTGAAGAGCTTCTTAACCAACAAGAACTAAAATATCCCCAGCTGAAAGACTGTGAAGAACTCGTTCATAAAACAGAAACTGTGAATGCCATTGCTCTGATATTCAACGCTGTTGACATCGCCAGGCAATTTTATGGAAACATTTGGGGTGAAGAATCCTATTTAATGTTAGTGAAACCTGCTCACTACATTACCAAGGACATTTTATAAAATCTGTGTGTTTAAACCATGTACTCGATGAAGTAAGAAACACACTTTGTACTACCAATGGTGTCTTAGGTATTGAATACTATGAACATTTGTAAAAAAATTAGGATGCTCAATAAATGTTATTTTATTTTACAACGATCTCATGACTGTCTCCAGGTTCAGACCTTATTTAAAAGAATTAATCTGTAATGATTACTCACATAAATTATTTTCAAAATACCTGTTGACTTTTATAGAGTATAAATAGTGTTGTTATTCTTAAACATGTATCATTCATTATTCAGCCTTTGAGATGTTAAGTAACATTCATTTTTCTCTCTTGGTTTTTAGACCTATTTCTAGAATCTTAATATACGTGAAACTAGGGTATTTTTTTGTTCTAGTTAAACATATATAAATGAATATCAGTGTACGTTTAGATCATAACAACTGTTGCAATGAACGCAGCTCTGACTCAGACCTATCGGGATCCTCAGGTCCCCGCAAGCTTCGGTGTTGCTGCTTTGCATCGTGCTTTAAAAGGTCGCGTAAAAACAAAAGACATCCAGAAATGGTTGCAAACCAAGGATTCTTATACTTTGCACAAGCCTTTGAGGCACACGTTTCCCAGGAACAGAGTCATCGTAGGAGGCTTAAACGAGCAATTTCAATCTGATTTAGTAGATATGCAATCGTTAGCCTCATTTAATAATGAGTACAAATATTTACTGACTTGTATAGATATCCTTTCTAAATATGCCTGGGCTATTCCTCTCAAAGATAAAACATCGGTGTCTATCAAATCTGCTTTCGAAAAGATATTTTCGGAACGTACACCCGAATCTTTGCAAACAGATGCCGGGAAAGAGTTCACCAATAAGCAAGTTCAAGATTTTTTGAAAAAGAAAAACATTCACTTTTTCACGACACATAATGCAACCAAAGCTTCTGTCGTGGAAAGATTTAATCGCACCCTTAAAACTAAAATGTGGAAATACTTTACTGAAATGAATACACGAAAATATATTGATGTTATAGATCAATTGATATCCAGTTATAACAATATATGGCATCGAAGTATTAAGACGGAACCCTCATCGGTTACATTACAAAATCAAGAAAACATTTGGAAAACATTGTACGATCAGAAATCAGTAAAAAAAATGTTCCTACCGATTTAAAGATTGGAGACACGGTGCGCATCAGCCGAGCAAAAATGCTGTTCGAGAAAGGATATGAACAAAACTGGACAAGAGAAATTTTTACAATCTATAAAATTATTCGGAGGACTCCTGTCGTCTACAAACTGAAAGATTTAGCAGGAGAAGTCATACAAGGGACCTTTTACAAACAAGAACTTCAAAAGGTTTCCGATTCTGGTTATTACCCCGTAGAAAAAGTTTTGAAAAAAAGGAAACGTCGAGGGAAAGTGGAATATTTTGTGAAATTTCAGGGGTACCCCGAAAGCTTCAATGCTTGGGTAGAAGATGTTAGGATGCTATAAAAGGCCTGTACATTCTACTTACCTCTCATTTGAAGAAACATGTCTTCCTTTATCACACTGATCAGCGACAGCTCCATGCACTTTTCAGACAAAAAAATATCGCAATTTACCACTCAGCTTCCTACGCCGATTGATTTAAATTGTAGCGTTGCGCGCCTCCAACTTGCACGCAACCAAGAGGTGACTGTGAAAACTGGATAAAAGACAGAGTCTTGTTAAGGGTTTAAGTCCCTTTTTATTCAACGTAATAAATTACAAGTGCGTGCTCTTGACGCTCACAAACTGCGCCAACTCGGCGGTTAAATAAAAATAATAACCTGAAAAGAAACTAAAGACAAGACTCTAACTACGAGGCTCTCTAAAAGTAACTAACTCACCGCGTTTTACAATACCGCTGCTAATTCAGCAAACTTGAAGATCACTTGAACGATTAACAATTCTTCCAGGCAAGCACACAGGCCGAAACGCGGGGTTCTTCAATTTCTGGCCAACTACCTCCGCGCTCGTGAAGTAAGAATATCACTACTCGAACTCGTTTCCTTTCTATTTAAATCAGAATACTTCCCCGCTGATAATTTGAATCCTTGCGCGTTCTACTAAAATTTACATACTCTGGCATTGGCAGTTCCAGGGGAAAGTAAGGCTTGAAAGGAAAGATAGTTTAAACTTAAAATAAATGTTAGTTAAAATAAATATAAACCCTACATTTGCCGCTGCCAGAATTTGGAAAACTTGGAAGCAGGTCCTACAAACAACCTGTTGTAAGTTTCTATAATTCTGAACTAACTGTCGAGAACCTCGTTTACACAAAAAAAAATCTTATGTAACAAATTGTATACTAAAATTCTGTGTATACTTATAACTTTCTCTTCTTACAGCAACTTTTCCTGGACTTCATCAATCAATCTTGGCCTTTTCTTCCAGCATCTGGAAGGAATAAGTATCAGTATCTTTCTAAATACATTATAATTTACACTTTCTTGACACAATAAATTTTTGTTTTTACACGATTCGTTTTTCTTAGTTATTGCTTACTTCACATTCATTCAATTTTTCAAGCATTAATTTAACTTTGCCCTGGCTCTCCACCATGTGTGGTGTCAAACGGGAATATTCGTGTTTTAGTCTTACAACACTTTTCCTAACCACCATGATTTGTTAGAATTCAACGACCAAATAGACACACCTTACTCGACATTCTACAACTAAATGAGCTACTTTAACATTCTTAAAAATTCAAGTGTAGGTGGAGAACCCTACAAAACACATTCATTCTAACTTCCCCCTCATTCATCTTTAAACATGCAGGCTTTTGCTCTAAAGCATGACTTTATCTACAATTTAATACTTAAATTTTGAATTCATTGCTTTTGAGCATTTACTTTTAGCATCTAAAATTTTATGCTTCTAGACTAAATTCTACTTTTACATAACATTCAAGTATTTACGTACATTTACAAAATTTTAATACATATATTTTTACAATTTACCATACAATGAATAAGAGAAAATAAATTTTTACTTTACTCATTCTTCGCCAAGCTGGCGGCACTGAAACTAAAATTCTTATTAATACAAGAATACGAAGTTATTTTTATCTTCGGCCAAATTTTGGCTTTAACATAACAGAATTAGTCTTTCGACCAACAGAAAATGCTTGTTCTTAGCTTTTAAAGAAAATAATACTTTTGCCTTAGCTAAATAAAGTAAAACAAAACTAAATCTCAACCGAGACATATTGACTTTCGTCAAAACATAGAACTTCGTACTTATACATAACATTTCGGAACAAAAGAGAAAAAAAAAAATTATAGAAGGTTTTAACTTATCTTTGAGTTTTCGATGCTTGAAACTCCGTCATTCTATTTTGGCAATATTGGTCCCAAGTTAGAGGTTTCATGGACGTCAATCTTCTCCTTACTGACCTCCGAGTGTCGCCCACATTAGTTTTTCTTTTGCGTCCTCTACATGCTGGCCTCTTGGCGGAGTAATCGTCTGGTTGTTGGCATTTCCGTTTTTCCCTGGGACGGCTGGTCTTGACGTCCTCCGGCTGGAGTCCTTCTTGAATTTCTTCTGTTCCTGATATTTTTGTTGCTGCTGTTGCCGTTTCAGTTTCCGGAACGGCGGCCTTGCTGGCACCTGACTCTGTGGCCGTGTGCGCGTTCTCCTTGATGTATAATTTCTCCTGCGATCCGTTGTAGGTGGTGTTTTACTCTTTACCACGGTTTCTTTACGCAGTGCATCTGTATTCTTGTTTTTCTTAAACGCTGGAGTTTGAAAGTTATTTTTTCTTTTTGATACCGACGTCCGGGTTGTAGAAGGGCTAGGTCTCTCTCCAGTTCTCTGCTTCTTGGGTGGTGGAATAGTTGTTGTTATTTCTGGACCTTCTACTTCGTTTCGACTTGAGTCCTGCAAGAAACTTTTAAGGATTTCAAAATCATTTCGATTATAGTATTTTTTCACCTGGTCGGGACTTGCTTTACAGATTTCCCCTCTCTCGTTCTTAAGATATAATACTACTCATTTGATTTCCTGAATTACATAGGGACCTTCAAATTTTGGAGCTAGCTTTGCCGTAAAATTGTCTGGGGCACTTGATAAAGAAAATTTCCGCTTCAATACTTTATCCCCAACTTTAAAATCTGCTTCACGGCGTTTTCTATCATAATATACTTTCTGCCTATTTCTTGCCGTATCCGAGCTTTTAAGCGCCTGATCAATCAGCTTTTGCACATCTTTTTGTTTAAACTCCTGCTCTCTTTGCTGCACAAAGAATAATTTATCTAAAGGCGTAATTAATTTTCGGCCTAAAAATAATTCTGCTGGGGTTTTTCCCGTAGTATCATGATGTGCCGTTCTTAAAGCATAAGCTAATTCATTTATGTAGCCATCCCAGCGCTTGTCATGTGTGCTCACGTAACGAATTATTTTTACTATGTTTTTATTAACTCTTTCTGCTATGTTAGCCTGTGGTCTATACGGAACCATTTTGATATGGCGTATGCCAAGTCCATTGCATATGTTTTCAAACATTTGACTAATGAATTGTTTTCCGTTATCGCTAATGACTTTTATCGGTGCACCGTATTTTAAAATGTATCTGTGTAAGAATGCATCTGCGACTGTTTTGGCTGACGCGCGTTTAAGTGGAACAATTTCTGTCCATTTTGAAAAATGATCTACTATTACTAAAAGAAAACGATTTTTATTTAACTCGCTCTGGGGGAAGGGACCAAGAAGATCTATGTCTAAAATTTCATTCGGAAATGTAGCGCGAATGCTATTTAAGTACCCGGCCGGGCTGTAATTAATATCATTTATTAACTGACATTGATTGCAGGACCTGACATACGCCGTTACTATTTTGTATAATTGCGGGAAATATACCGCCTCGCGTACCCTCTTTAAAGTCTTTCTGACCCCTAAATGACCCGCTGTTTTCGCGTCGTGTAATTCCTTCAAAATGCTTAATCGAAGCGAGGCTGGGATGACTGGTTTGTACTCAAGATTTTCGTTTGTTGTTTTCGTATAAAATAATAAATTATCTATTATTTCATAGTTTTCTGCTCTATTTCTTATCGCATCGATGTCTGTGTGCTCAAAGCTTTCGGGGTCTTTCAAATATGCATAGATATTTCCAAATTCAGGATCAGCTTTCAGTTCAGTAATAATCGTATCTCTAGAATCTAAAATTTTTGAAGTCAACACAGCGCATTTAATTTCATTTCCTTCATCGTCCAGTTTTATACGAGAAAGCTACATTGTTTTCCTTACCCGGTTTATATTTTATTCGGATATTATATTCTTGGAGTTTTAAAGCCCATCTTATTAACCTGGGCGTTAGGTTCTTCCCCGAGTAAAGTCTACCAACAGCCGCATGATCCGAAAAGACTGTTACTGGCGCTTTGACGAAATAAACTCGAAATTTG
Organism: Stegodyphus dumicola; assembly: GCF_044657685.1. Lineage (NCBI taxonomy): Eukaryota > Metazoa > Arthropoda > Arachnida > Araneae > Eresidae > Stegodyphus > Stegodyphus dumicola. The sequence continues at coordinate 155,834,086 of NC_140768.1, read as the reverse complement.
TGTACAGCCATTAATACGGCTAATGTTTCTCTTTCTGTAGCTGTATAATTCCTTTGTGTCTGATTCAACGTTTTACTAAAAAATGCCAGAGGATGGTTATTTTGCATAAGAACCACACCCACCGCATAGTCTGACGCATCTGCTGCAATTTCCAGGTTTTGGTCCCCCTCCGGGAATTTTAAAACAGGGGCATTAATGAGCGCTTCTTTTAATCTTTCAAAAGCTGTGTTTGCTTCCGCTGTTCACGTAAATTTACCCCTTTTTCTTTTGATTACTAAGAGTGGTTCAACAATATTAGCGAAATCTTTTATGAAAGATCAATAGTAAGAACATAACCCAAGGAAAGAAGAAAGTCTCTTGGCGGTGTTGGGCGGTGGGAAATTCTTGATAGCTTTTATTTTTGAATCTTGCGTTTCTATACCCTTTTGCGAAATTTATAACCGAGATATTTAAGTTCTTTAGTTGCGAACTTGCATTTTGAGGCGTTAATTGTAAGACCGGCCTCTTTTAATAATTTAAAAACTTGTTCTAGATCATTAATGTGTTGTTCCAACGTACTACTCGTTATAATTATATCATCTAGATAAATTAAAGTTGATTTTCCTAGGACAGGCTTTAGAACAATGTCCATAGCTCTCTGGAATGTTGATGGGGCCCCACACAACCCAAAGGGCATGCGTAAAAATGCATAAGTGCCCGATTTTGTTATAAACGCGGTTTTATGTATGTCTTCGGGTCTCATAGCTATTTGATAGTAGCCAGACGTTAAGTCCAAAGTAGACATGTATCTTGTCGATTTGATCTGTCTAATGATCTCGTCTATAACCGGCAAAGGGTAGACTGGAAATTTCGTAATACTATTTACTTTTCTGTAATCAATAGCAAACCTCCAAGCCCTTTTATCCGAAGGAGGAAACTCGTTCTTTTTCCTACATAGTACGACTGGACTCGCGTACTCACTATTTATGGGCGTTATTATTTTATTCTTTAACATCTCCTGAATATGTTCTTCGATGATTACGTCTTTTTGTTTGTCGTACCGATAAGGATTAGTCCTACAAGGTTTTTCGGCATTTAATTGAATCTTATGCGTGACTATTTGACAATTTCCTGGTTTTTCTGAAAACAAATTAGAAAAATTACTCACCACTTGCTGTATTGCTTGCCTTTCATGGTCATTCAGATGGCTAAGGTCCACTTGCGGTGTCTCCACAGGTTCCACCACCCTCCGGTCCATCTCCAACACCACGGAACTATCTTGAAAATTTAATTTGGCCCTCGCGGCCCTTAAAAACTCCATACCTAAAATAAGAGAATTTTGCAGATTTTTCACTACAAAAATTAATACTTTGAGGCTTTCCTCTTTTACCTGTAAGTTTAATGATAATTTCCCGATGCAGTGACATGTTTTTCCTTGCGCCGCTATAATTTCCGTATTTTTGGTTTTAAATAATCGTACCCTATAAAAATTCTTTTTGAAGAAATTTTCACTCATAAAATTTCCTTCTGCTCCTGTATCGATGAGAACTTCTACTGGTACATCGCCAACCAGGACTTGTATAATTGGTAGCTGTGAGTTTTTTACGATGACCGTATTTAGATGTATATTTGAGGGTTTTTTTAAAACTTCCGGGGTCTGGACCCTCCCTTTCACAGGCCCCTCTACTCGTTTAAAGCTTTCCTTTCAATCTGTGCCTTCTGGGTACGCGGATGTTTATTTTCGAATTTTCTTTTTGGGTCTTGACCTTCGAGTTTCGATGAGTTAGCTTGATAGTTCTTTCCCCCATAAGAGCGATTTCCATTTCTGGTTTCCTCATTTGAAGATTTCCTTCGGGTACTTTGAGAATACGTTGCTCCTCTAGTTTTTTCCGCTATTCTGCGATTTTGAAACTTCACCGCCAATTCGAAGAGCTCCTGCAATGTGCTTGGGTTTCTAATTTCAAAGTAGTCTTGAACAGCGGATAACAATCTTGGTAAGATTATTTCAATTATATCCGCATCGGGTTTTTTTCCATACAGCATATCCGTTAGCTTGATTTTTCGTAAAATAAAGTCCGTCAATTCTTCTATATCCCGTTGATAGAAACTATATAGTTCGGCTTCCAGCCGTGCGCGATCTTTCACTATGGGGAAGGCCTTTACTAACGATTTTTTGAAATTTTCAAATGTATATGTCTGGCTTCCAAATTCCCCTAATAAAAATTTGCCTATATTTTTCCACCATAGCGCGGCCTGTCCTCTTAGTTCGGATGTGGCGATGGCAACGTTTTGTCTTTCAGGAACAGGGTAGAGCTGAAAGTGGTTTTCTAGACCTTCTAGAAATACCGTTACCGAAGTTTTTCCGTCGAAATGGACGTTTGGCTTGATTGACGCTCTCAAAGTCTGGACCAGGTATCCAAATCCTTCCAATTGGCTTGTCATTTCTTGGTGTTGTCCAGCGGTTTCCATCCAATTTTCGGCCATTTCAGTTCGATAAGTGTTCGGGCGCCAATGTAGCGTCCAACTTGCACGCAACCTTGCGCGCCTCCAACTTGCACGCAACCAAGAGGTGACTGTGAAAACTGGATAAAAGACAGAGTCTTGTTAAGGGTTTAAGTCCCTTTTTATTCAACGTAATAAATTACAATTGCGTGCTCTTGACGCTCACAAATTGCGCCAACTCGGCGGTCAAATAAAAATAATAACCTGAAAAGAAACTAAAGACAAGACTCTAACTACGAGGCTCTCTAAAAGTAACTAAGTCACCGCGTTTTACAATACCGCTGCTAATTCAGCAAACTTGAAGATCACTTGAACGATTAACACTACTTCCAGGCAAGCACACAGGCCGAAACGCGGGGTTCTTCAATTTCTGGCGAACTACCTCCGCGCTCGTGAAGTAAGAATATCACACCTCGAACTCGTTTCCTTTCTATTTAAATCAGAATACTTCCGCTGATAATTTGAATCCTTGCGCGTTCTACTAAAATTTACATACTCTGGCATTGGCAGTTCCATGGGAAAGTAAGGCTTGACAGGAAAGATAGTTTAAACTTAAAATAAATGTTAGTTAAAATAAATATAAACCCTACAAAATAATCAGTGGGAATTATCTCTTGTGGACTTTATTTACCCTCACACGTGGTATAACGTCCGAAAAGACAACAATTTATTTGGATTTGATTTAGGAGATGGAAAACTGGAAGGGAGAAGAGTTCCTCCAGGATGTTATGAAACGATACCAGATTTATTAAAAGCCATGAAAATACCCTTGCATAAAAATAAGATTGAATTCAGTTATCATCCTGTCACGAAAAAAGTGACCATTAAGACAGACGAAAAATGCAGTGTCATTCTTCATGAAGGATTAGCTGAACTTTTAGGATTCAAGACTGGTGTTTACAAAGGATTGGAGCAAAGTCCTTTCGTAGCCGATCCAAAAGCCTCTTTTCCTGTCATGTATGTATATTGTGATCTCGTAGAGCCTCAAATCATTGCAGATGTACAAGCTCCGTTGCTAAAAATTGTCACGGTGGAAGGAAATGATGGGGATATCATAAACGCTCATTATCTCAGACCCTTTTACCTGCCAGTCATTCGTCAGCAGTTTCAGACTATACGTATTGACATAAGACTTCACTCTGGAGATTTAGTGCCGTTCGAAAGAGGCAAAGTATTTCTTGTATTGCATTTTCACCTCAGACAAATTCTATAAAAGAAGCATCCATTTGAAAATCCATTTCATTTGAATTGTGTATGCAAGAATAGAAGCATCAAAATGAGAGTGCCTTATACGTGTTGTACGAAAAAATTTGAAGATTATTATGTAGCTCAAACTGGAAATGGGCTACCTTACTATCAAGGAACCATTTTACAGAAAGGTTATGGGATTGGTGGATTTTTTGCAAAACTGTTTCGCAGTGCCATGCCTTTTTTGATGAGAGGGGCAAAGACAGTGGGAAAAGAAGCTTTACTGACTGGAACACAGATTGCGAACGACGTATTGTCGGGCGAAAATTTTAATGTGTCCCTCAAAACCAGATCTAAAGAAGCTGGAAAAAAATTAGCGAGGAAAGCAGTTCAGAAAGCAGACGAGATGATCGGTCATGGAAGGTTTAAAAGGAAGCGCAAAATCCCCAAACGCTTCATTTCGTCTAAAGCCAGGAAGGTGCAACGACGTGATATTTTTGACTCGTAATGGCTTTTCTGTTAAAAGATTCTCCAGAATGCGCAAAATCCGAATTGGATTTATTTTCGTTACCTCCCACTCAAACAGTGATAGAAAAAGGTCAGTGGGTTGAATTTCATCCATTAGCCAATGTGTCGGAAGGAAGTCCTGTTGAATTCAATGTTTCTGAAAGCCGAGACGAATACTTTGACTTATCACAGACACAACTCTATGTGAAGGTGAAAATTTTAAAAAGTGATGGCAAGCCTATCACCGCTGAAAGTAAAGTAGGACCTGTCAATCTGTTTTTACATTCCATGTTTTCACAAGTGGATATTAGTTTAAATGAAAGACTCGTTTCTACCAGTAATAACACTTATCCCTACAGAGCCATGATAGAAAAATTATTGAATCATGGATTTGATACGAAAACTTCGCAACTTTCATCAGAATTGTTTTTTAAAGATACAGCAGGACGTATGAATGTTTTTGATACTCAAGATACTCAGCCGAACGAAGGATTCAACCAACGAGCAGAATTGTTTAAACTGAGTGCCTCAGTCGATATGATTGGCCGGTTGCATTTGGATATGTTTCATCAAGAAAGACTTTTGTTGAATATGGTGGATATGAAGATTAAACTCATACGCAGCAAACCCGAATTTTGTTTACTGGGAGATGGTGAATTTAAAGTCGTACTCGAACATGCTTCTTTGTTTGTAAGAAAAGTGAGAGTTAGCCCTGGTGTTGTGCTAGGACATGCAAAAGCCTAGAAAAATCAACAGCCAAATATCCCATTCAAAGAGTACTATGCAAAGCCTATTCCATTCCCACTGGAAATATGACTTTTTTTCAAGATAACATTTTCATAGGCCAAATGCCTAATCGTATTGTGGTGACTTGCGTCGATAATGATGCCTTCAATGGAAACTATAAAAAGTCTCCTTTCGAATTCAAGCATTATAATATGAACTTTATCGGCGTTTATGTAGATGGTCAACCGGTACCTCATAATCCTTTTCAACCTAATTTTGAGAAAAACCATTTTATACGAGCTTATCAGAATTTATTTACAAATGCAGACGACCGAGGACTTTACCTTTCAAGATCAGAATTTCCAAAGGGATATTCCTTATTTCGCTTCGATTTGTCACCTGATCTTTGTGATGGCTCTCATTTAAACCTGATTCGACACAGCAACTTAAGATTAGAAATAAAATTTGACAGTCCTTTAGAACAAACTGTTACCTTATTAGTGTATGCTGAATTTGAAAATTTGATAGAAATCAATAAAGCTCGAAATATTCTGTATGATTTTGGAAACTGATGAATTCATCACAGATTCATCAAATCTTATCTCGAGATCCTATTTCTTCGAGATAATATGCGGGTATTTTCCCATCTGACAAAACACCTGTGATTCAAAATTTTCCCTGTGCACTGGTGCTGAATACGGACAAACATGATGAAAAGGAACTCATTGACTAGCTGTCTACCTTACAGATCAACAGACTCTTGAATTTTTCGACTCTTATGGACTCCCTCCTGAAGTATATGGAGAAGATATCGCATCCTTTGTCAAGAAATATCGTCATGTTCGCTGGAACAAGATTTCGCTTCAAAGTTTAACTTCTAATGTGTGTGGACAATATTGTATTTATTTTATTATTAAACGATGTCAAGGACTCTGTATGGAACTCATTGTATCACCGTTAACCGGAAAGAATTATGATTTCCGAATATTTCAATTTGTCAAGAAAAGATATGGTGTAAACATGATTTTTAAAAAATAAAGTTGTTTTAATTTGAAAAATTGTGTCTTGCATTTCTTTTGTGTTGTTTCTACATATATTTAAACAAAACTCGTGTAACAACAATTTAGATAACACATTTTGGGGTATGAAAGGGCTCTCCATACACAGTGTGAGCACAGTGTGTTAAACATCACGAACATGGAAAGACAAAAAATTGTTGTTATTTTAGTTTTGTGGATTTTTTCAAGTATGGCCCTCCTAATTTGAACTCATCTCCAATGGACATCTAAACAAGATTTCAACTGTTTTCAAAATAAAACAACACTTGACATTTATAAAATTTATCAAAAGATTGATTCAATAGGTTTTATCAAGTGCCACGAGTTTTCCAATTTTTATTTAAATCACACACATTGCGGAGAAACAATTTGTGAATGCGTTCAAAGCTCTTTAAATGTTTTCAAAAATCACTGTTTGGAATTTACGAAAAATATTGTGGATTCAAGGAGCGAATGTCTTCTGATTGCCAATATACTTAAAGGCTGTTTAGAGATTTTCTGTGAAGTATAAAAATCAGTATTTTCTTGTTCCTGTCATTTGCAAAAATGGAACTGCCCAAGTTAGTACATCCTTCTACTTGTCTTCTGAGCGGACCTACCGGTTCGGGAAAAACATTTTTTGTGAAGAAATTGATAGATCATAAAATGTTCCATCCTATGCCGACCAATATTATTTATTGCTACGGAAGTTATCAACCTCTTTTTAATTCCATGAAAAATGTTAATTTTGAAGAAGAATTACCATCTAACCTGCAGACTCTTCAAAATGCTTTAATTATTATAGACGATTTAATGTCTGTACTAGCAAGCGATACCCGTTTAAGCAAACTTTTTACAAAAGGAAGTCATCACCGAAACCTTTCAGTCATTTTTATAACGCAAAATCTTTTTCACCAAGGCAAGGAGATGAGAAATATTCATTTAAATTCCCATTACCTTGTCCTATACAAAAATCCTAGAGATAAAAGTCAAATTATGCATTTAGCTAGACAAATGTTCCCCGGAAAAGTAGAGGCCTTTCAAGAAATTTTTCAGGATGCTACTTCAAATCCTTTCAGTTACTTGTTGATTGATTTACGACCTGAAACAAGTGAAACGCTTCGCCTTCGTACAGGCATCTTTCCTGGAGATAAATGCTATGTCTACCAGCCCCGATAGTTCATTTCAGTTTGAGACGTCGAATGGCTAACATGTCTTCTCCCATCGTGATCGATTTCGAAGGTTTTCAATGGATGCCTCATTGCTACGTTGTTAAAGAATTAGCCTTGTATTCTGTGCATGAAGGATATCACAGTTGCTGGTCATTTTTACCTCCTCAACCTTGGAAAACATTATCACGATCTCAGCAAAAGTGTTTTGCTTGGGTCACAAGAAATCGTCATCACATGAATTGGAGTGAGGGTGTATTACCTTATACTCACCTTCGTATTATTTTGCAGTATTTGTCATCATGTTTATTCTGTCATATACGTGAAAGGGTTAGAAAAGAAATTATTTTTAGAAAATTTAAGAGAGACATCATAAATCTAGACTGTCCTAAGATAGAGAATTTAAAAAAGAAAAGTTCTTTAACATGTTCATGCAAAAGGATTTAATTGCTGTGCTTTAACCAAAGCGGCTGCATTTGCTACCTATATAAAAGAAAGTGTGCAGGAAGAAGAGTTCATTTGTCATCAGAATGTCTCATCAGAAGGATGTGGATTATCTAAAACTATTAGGAAAAAGTCGAATAAAAGCAGCTCTACTGAAAAAGTGCCCAAACCATCTCATCAAATCAGTTTGTGAATGCGTTTTAAATCTTCTAAAAGGAAACGTACCCATCACAAAACGCGTCAAAAATCGACTCGCCCCATTCAAAAGAACTTTAAGAAAACTAGCGGACAAAAACGTACCTCTTTTTAAGAAAAGGCGTCTTTTGGTTCAAAAGGTGACGGTTTCCTATCTTTCCTGATTCCTGCAGCAGTCAGTGTCTTATCCTCCCTTATCCATGGAACACAGTAAGAAATTTGCGCTGGTACCCCTGGATCGTATGCAGCAATTTGAAGATGAACATTTGAGTGATTTAGACACACAAATTCAAAACATCTTAAAAAAGAAAATGGACGATGAAGAAAAGTCTAAATTGTACATACAAGTTCTGCAAAAGTATGTTACATTTCCTCATGTGAACACTTCCGAAGAACAACCGCCTGAACAACTTTCTGAGAAAGGTATAGAAAAAGAAATTATGCAAACAGTTCCTGTGAAGCAGAAAAGAACGGCACAGAAAATAATAGATTTTCTAAAAGAGCATCAGATTTCCTGGACACAGAATAAAGAACTCATTCTGGATGATCATGTGTTTTCTGGCTCTGACATTGTTCAGTTGATAAACTTTCTGTTGAGAAATAGAACTCAAAAACCTTTTGCCTTTGAACAGTTTAAAAATGTACTGAATGTTAACAACTTTCCTCAAGACTTTGTCAAAAACAAACATTTAATGAATGTAAAAACTATGTATGCTAGACCTAAAAGAAAATCCTCTTCGCAGCTGTGGCTAAAATTGTAATGACATGTGTAATACTTTGAGATATGAATAAAAGTTAATTTCTGATTATTTGTGTTATGTTTTTCTTTCTAATTAAACTAACATATAATAATAATTTTTGAAAAAATATAACAATTTTCTTAAAATAATAAAAACTTACCTTTCATGCCATTCTTTGAAAAAAGAAAAACACCATAATTTTCAAACTTCTGTTTATTTTTTACGTAAATAAGTTTTTACACGCAAATACTGTGCATAACATCTTTTTACATACAAATATTTTTTGTACATACCATACATTTTTACAAAAGTTATTTTCAAAACCCAAATGGTAAGGTGGTCAAGTCCTGTTGGATCACCCTTTTATCCAACACAATTCTGTACAGTTTTGTTTCCGGGTTATTCACCACCTTTCTTCTCTTCGCTTCTCGGGTGATTTTGCAGGGGTTGTGAAGAGAGATGATCTCACTTCGGTCGAGGCTGCAGACCAGACTTTTAATATCTTCAAAATTCAGCAACTGGGAATTCCGGAAGTTCAATGAAAATCCTCGGACTTTGCAGCAGGTTTTCCCAGTGGCCGTCTGGTATGCGTAGTTTTTCGGTCCTCCAGAAAAAATAAAACATCATGAGAAAAAAAGAGATAATAGAAAAAACATTAAACATTTTTTGGTACATATTAAATAAGGAACTTTTTAAAGGTGTTTAACTAACACGAAGGTTTTGATAACATCTCCATCCAGTTCGTCGGTAAATTCTCCTAAGAAGTTTCCTAAGGGGGGATCATTGCAACCATTCGAGGCATAGATGATGGAATCTGTGTCGTGATACAGGACATCTCGACCCAGCTTCTCCATTTCACTATACAGCTTGAGACGAGCCCAAGCTGTCGTAAAAGTTGCTAGAAAAATGTTGGTCGAGGCATCCTGCGGTACAAACTCCTTTGAAGATTCCCAGCAAATGGCAGCCACCTCAGGCGTGGGAAGAAAGACATCCTTGATCTGAAAATAAAAGAAGAATCATAAGTTAACAGTTCAAAATAGTTATGAGTTAACAGTTTGAAACACACTAAGCTTATAGATGGATAAAAACGATAAGAAAACTTACTTTTTTAGTAGGATCCGCCAACATCTTATTAAAGTCTGGCACCGTATGTACGTAGGTCAGTTGCGCTTTGTTGACGTTCATGCCCCATCTGAAACAAAAATTCAACAGAAACTGCCCCAGAAACTGTTTAGGGCCAACTTGGCAACTTGTCGACGCCCAAGGTTCTTGGAAATCTTTCCAGCGTCCAACTTGACGCCCTCTCTTTCTTCATACTGGCGAATATACTTTAATTTGTCTTCAGGCGTCACACACTCCGAAGGCCAACCGCTACTTTCCTGTTTGATCTTCAGAAAGAGATCAATGTAGGAACGAAACAGGGAAGTAGACGATTCTTTAAAATGATAGACTTCGTAAATCTAGAAAATAAAGAATAAATTTCAGTTATGACAAAAGATTTTAAATAAATTTGGGTTATGACAAATAATTTAAATAATCTTTTGAATACTTACATGTGTGACTCGGTAACCTTTCTTTATCGCCAGCTTGACTTCTTCCGATACCCACGTTCCGACAAGAGCTCTTTCATCGTCTGTATGGGTACAGGAAGACTGAAACTGTAGAAAGGCACAAGTCCAACACAGGGGGGACAGGAGCTTCTTCCTACACCGATAGGGCAGTACCGGGAGATAGAGGTTCCGAGGAGGAATCACACGGCACTGGATAAGTCCAAAGTAATTTTCTATATCCCCAAAGCTTTCCGTAATGATTGTTGCATGTCCTACAGGGTAGACGCAATATTTGTTCACCTGTGAAATAAAACAAAAAGTCAAAAAACATACATAAAAATCCGAAAAAACACATCATCCATGAAAAGGTTTTAAAATAATAAAAAAGTACGAACCCATGGATAGAGGGATGTGAAATCCACATATTTAGCGTCTCCCTCGTGGAACAATTTGAGGGCATTGGTCCGTCCTCCGAAAAATGAGTCTCGAGGATTAAGCCGGTCCCTCAGATGGTGTTGCTCCAGGAAAGCTTGGAGATCTGGATTTTCCTCCTTCTCTCTTTGAAATTTATGCTCCCACATTTCGATGACGTGGAAACCCTGGGTGCGAAGCTTTCGTGTGGTCTCTTCCGTTTTCTCTCGCAACGTTGTCATGGAAACCCCTTTTAGTGGATGAATGACATCACCGTCATAACAGGAACTACACCCTTGGAAGAAACAGCCCTAAAATAATACAAATATATTAATAGTGTTCCACATGTAAATTAAACATTAAAAGTGTAAAATCATTCAAAAGAATCATATAGAAAAATAATTTACTTTTTACATACCTGAAACTGATAGACGGTTTGTGTTGCTTGGCAGAAACCGTCTACCGAGACACCGGCGATTCTGTGCTCTCCGGCTCCGTTCAACGCATGTTGAATGGCAATGCCTTCCGAAGCAGCAACAAAGTCTAACCACCGGATCGAATCAGGGCTGTAATTCGTTGAGTTGACGTAGCCGTGCGTGGGCACCATGGCAATCGTGTTGGGCTGAATGTGGCCACTCCGATACGTTGCCATACAGGCTGACGCAATGGTCCCGTATCTGAAAAGAAATTAAAAGTATGGTATGAGACACTAAACATAACATAATTGTAAAACATGATTAGAACAGAATGAGAAAATAACTTACTGGAATGGATCCACACCCGCCACATCCAAAAACTGGGCTCAAAACTCCAGACAACAGCGCCGAAGAATATCCACGTCCGATCTATTAAAAGAAAAAATGTTAAAAATACGAAATATAAAAAAAAATAAAATAAAAATGAAACAAGAAGAAAAAAATATACTTGCAATAGGCCAACATCTCGTCTTGAAAGTTAAACACGTCCCCCTTGTGTGCTTCATGTCAGGACAGAAATGCCTGTCGGGCTGAAGTGCTCATGGTATCCGGGCTGTAATAGTGGGGGTCCGGTAGCGGTCCGACATAACTCTGGTTTTCCCTCGAGTTAAAGAGATGAGGGAAGTATCCTTTCTTTAACTCGCTGAGACCGAAGCACCCCGGTAGTTTGGCCAACGCCATCGGTAAAAAGTTTAACGAGTCTATGACCCGAATGTTGAGACTGGAGTGTCTTACAGTCATGATCATAGACCCGTTAAGGATCACCTCCGGCGCTGTGCCTTGCTCCAGGAGCCAGGCCATCACGAACTGCCCATCGAACCTGTAAGTAAAAAAAATATCATTAATACTATTGAAAGCATAGTCATAATTAAAGCATGCAAACTATGGTATTTTTAACTTAGCCTTTCATGTTGTGTGCCACGGCGGTGAAGCCCTTGTGTTGTGGGGTGAACAGCCAGGCGCAGAAATCTTGGCATGCTTCGTAACCCGGGAACACCTTTTCAGTGCCGTCGGCATACTGAGCCACCGCGAAATTTACGAGATGCTCCCCCGAAGACTGGTCCGTTTTAAAGTCAAAAAAGATGAATCATCATCAGACTTCTTCGGAGCAACACGTCGCAAATAACAACGGTGCTCAGCAGCCACGACAAACTGGCCGCAAGACGGACATTTGGTGGTACCGCACTTATGCAGATCTTTAGGGCACTTACGGCGTTCAATCACTTGGCAGCAGTCCCTGCACTGGTATACCTGTAACGACAATAATTTTTTTAACATAACCATTTCAAAATAAAAGTACATGATAATTAACTTTGTTCATTAAGATATATTTTCAAAACACTTACCTTATCGCAAAGTGAAAACTCTTGGTTTCCAGTGAGGGCTTTGTGTGCTGCACAACAGGCATCGGATCGGCAGAGACGGTCACAGTCCGGGCATCGTTGGGTCTGGCCTGGAGCACAGTCCATCCTTAGGCATATAGGGCACTCATTGGCACATCTATGGCTTTCCGGATGATCATACGGCTTTTCACATGCTGTGCAATAATGGTTGCTACCAAAAAAACCCTTTCAGGGACTTATGGACTTTCAGGACAACATTATGATGTCATTATGTCCATCGTGAAGCCACAAATTGATCCGTTGTGCCCTCTCGCTTCCTTTGTACACCACCTAAGATACAGCAAGACAAAAAAAAAAATTCTCTTGAATTCCAAAAAATCAAAGTAAAACCAGTTTTTAACATTTAATTGCATACATAAAGCGATCTAAAAATTCCTAATGCATTTAACATCGAAAGTAATTACATGCATATATGTTAAAGTAAAACAAAAAACATTTTCATCGTGAATTCATTTTTTATAGTTTAAAGTTTTAACATCTTAATGAATTGCATATAAAAATAATCTAAACAAGTTAATGTAACCTAAAAGTAAAAACTTTCACAAGTTTTATTTTTAGCATCTAAACAGAAAAAACTTTTCCTTAAATCGAATAATCTAAAACTTTCGATTTTATACACCCTAAATTTTGAATATCTAAACAAATTTCCTACATGCATGCATTTTATGCGTGAATATGCATAAAATATAATCTTAAAAGTTAAAGTAGTCTAAAATTTCACTAGCCATTTTTATAAGGCATGTTTTTAACGTCTAAAGAAATAGCATTCATGCATAAAATATAAAAGAATCTAAAAATTCTACCATGCGTTTTTACAAGTTATCTTTTCTTTAACATCAAAGCTAATTGCTTAACATGCATAAAATATAAAGTTAATATAACAATTTAAAGTAATCTAAAAGTAAAGATCCACGTTATATTTTAAATTTCTAAACGAAAAATCTTTTCTCTAAAAATAAATTCCAAAGTCGAACAATTTAGAAAAAGAAAACATTCAGTTTTCCCCCATTATATTTTTAACGTAGAAACTAATTAAAAAAGTTAAAGTTCTCTAAAAATAAAAATTCACCATGCGTTCAGTTTTCATCCATTATATTTTAACATCGAAACAAATTGCATATAGGCATAAAGTTAATTTAAACATTCACTGTGTACTCAGTTTTTTTAACATGGAAACAACATAATCAGAATACTATAATGCTAGTTGTCTGAATATTTTTCAGTTCATTAATATTGAAAACTTTTTTTAAAAAATCATTCACGTACGAAATAAATTTTATCATAAATATAAAAGAACCAATTTAAATAAATGTGAACTATCATCTAGTTAATTATGAACATTTAAAAACAAAAAATATCTTGAGATAAAAAATAATGACTTACTCGGTTCAAGTTCTCCGAAGAAAAGACGGCAATTTGAGTATCCAGGTGAACTTCAAATATAGCTATCTCTGCAAAAGTACAGGGACCTAGGGACACTAGGACATTGTATCTTAATCAAGGTTCCTTGCACGGTTCCTCAGTGTTGGCTGACGATGATTTTTCAAGGCATTGATGGCACTTGTATCTTTGTGCAAATGCGCCAAGGCATAAACAATCGCTTTGGCACAGCACAGTCTTTCATCGTCATAGGGAATGGACAAAATAGACTTTTTACTGAGTCTATCCACTGAGATATTAATCACTTTCCTGTTTCGTCCGGCACCAACAGGTCTTCTGATGGTGATCACGTCCACTGCGAACCCTGTATCCAGCTCGATTTTCTCTTTGGACTGCAGTACTTTCATGACTGCAGCCAGAATCTTTTCGACCGTTAAAGTCGAAACTGCCATCAGAGAAGTGCTGATCGGTTTGTCCAAACCTCCTGCCTGGATGCAAAATCGGATGAGGTCCGATGGATTTAAATCAGCTGCTGTACGGCGAATGAGTTGTTCGAACAATTCTCTGACGGCATAAACAATTCAGGAATTCGAACCATCGGGATGCCTTGCACGCCTTGAGGCAGTCTTTCGATGTCCACACAAGCGTGGAAGGTAATCTCCTCGGCCTGATATTTATGGTTCCGTCGACGAGACTTTTCCGTAAGAACAATTGCCTCATCGATCTGAAACATAAAAATAAGTTTTCATTAAGAATCAAACATTTTCAAAAATACATTATTTCAATAAATCATGTAAAAAAGAAAAATATACCGAACGTTCATCGGAACCGGCTATGTATACAGGCCCACGAGCTGATGAAGGAGAAGTCTAAAAATAAGTAAATAAATAAAAAATAAATACATTCATTTCTAGTACTAGAAAAAATATTCTAATCGAATCATAACGAAACGAAAGTTTACCTCAAATCCGGAACCCACTTGATAATACAAGGGTAGATCCATAGGATTTTCCAGAAAAATCTGATCCACTTCATCGATTAACTATCAAAATAAAATAAAATACGTTTAAAATACATTCAAATAGTAATAAAATACGTTAAATAAAAAGTGCGTTAAAAATACATGTAAAAACTTACATCGTCATCTGAGTCCCGAAAAGGAAAGTCAGGATCTTCAAACAGAACCTGGCAATTAAAAATTTAAATAAATAAAACATTCAAAAAGAAATAAAATTCGTGTTTAAAATAGTAATCTAGAAATTAGGTACAAGCGAGAAATACTTACATTAGATGCAGAATAAGTTCGTTTAGCAGACATCGTGTACAAGAAAACGAAATAGCGCAGGAAAATGGCAGAGTCAAAATGACGTTCACTCAGCAAGAATCAGAGTAGAAATGATGAAATCTAATCTAATCTAATCGGTATCTTTTACAAAATTGGCCTTGGCTACAACGAGCCTTAATCCAATCGGTTTTGATCATGCCATACGGCCAGTTGAATAGAGAGAAAAGTGGTGCAATACGCACCCGCACAGAGGCGAAAAATTCAAAAGGATAAAAATCCTGCGATTTTAAGCGAAAACAAAATGAGCAGTGGCTGTCCGAGCGGCGAAACGTTTCTGCGTTTACTCCTGAATTTCTTCGCTCACCCACAGGGTCGTCATTCGTCGAGGCCAGTCACGAGGGTGGTCACCCACCCAAGTGCTGACTCTCCGGTTGCTGCTTGAAAAGAAGCCTAAAGTTAAAAGAGAGGTTCATGGCCTTAAGGAATAGAATTTTTCAGATAATATTTTCAACTGTGAAACTTGAAGTTAATCAGAATCCTCGGCGAACTTAATTATCGACATGACTGCTTGAAATCCTAGCATAAATTTTTCAGCGGAGTTCTTCGCTGTTCTTATTTTACTTATATGATTGATGATGTTACTTAATAAGTTATTGATTTTGGGGTCTTTGATCCATTCTATTGCTTCATTAAGATCTTCAGGCGGAGGTTGGATGTTTCTACTTCTATTACGACTGGATTCGGCGTTTTGAGTGTTTCCATTATCAGTTCTTGTCGGGAGAGGAGGAAAATCTTCGTTGTTATGTCTAAATTTTGGTGCACTTGGTACAGGTTTTTTCTTTTCGAATTTTTTCTGATAAACCTCACATCCACGATATGAGGATACATGTTGCTTCGAGCAGAAAATACATGTTGGCTTTTCTTCCGGTTTTAATGGGCATAGTTTGCTTCGATGGTGTGCTCCGCACTTACAGCATCGTTCCGGTTTCGTGCATAAATGTTGGGAATGTTCGTATTCCTGGCAGCGAAAGCATTGAATAATTCTTTTCTTTGGTTGATATTTTTCAATTTTTATGTTCATATTGAACATATTGTCAAGATGATAAATGGCATATCCTGCTTTGCTTTTCTTCAATTCTATTAGGAAAATAGGTAATTTTTCGAGATTAAATTTTGGGCTGCGTGTGAATTGTTTCACCTTCAAGACTGGGAATTTACGTCTTTCAAGATCGTCTTTGATCAGTTCTTCTTGCATGCTGGCCGGTAGATTTTTTAATATCACTTTCAATGGTTTTTCACTTTCGAGTCTATATGTGTGAAAGGGTATATTCCTGGCATGTAGTAAGCGTGTGGCAGCTCTATATTCGTTGGGAGTTTTGACTTTCACAAAAATAGATTGCACTTTCGTTTCTGCTTCGAATTCATCCGAGCATACCGTTAAAAGTAGCTCCCTTATCTCCATCCAATTTACTTCTTTTTGTGTAAATACAATTGGTGGTGGAATTTCCGTTTCACTGGTGGTCTCCATGTTATTTTCATTATCTTCTTTTTCTTCTAAGTCTTTAAATCTATTTTCGGTGATGATTTCCATAGACGTAGTTTCTTTCGGAATCTTCGCAGTTTTCATGGGAGAGATCCATTCATCCGTCAGGGTTTCGGGAATGATGAAATCGTGAAAGCGAGCAAATTTATAGGCGGTATACAATGAAAGAGAAACGCTGATTGGCTGAAATAAGATAGATATTGTTAGCGGAATGCTGATTGGTTGTTAAGATTGTATACGTTCGCCACGGCGGATGCAGAAAGCGTGAAGCGGTTTTGACAGGCTGCAACGTGAAAGAGATGACGTTTGCCTGTTTCCCCCCAGCCTATTGACGTCATGGTGATTTTCGCTCCAAACGGAAAAATAACAGGTTTGATAACATGAAGGGCTTAGCCGAGCGGTAAAACGCTAGACTCACACCCCAGAGATAGCGAGTTCGAATCTCGGCCGTGGAGTTGCTTTTAAAATTCATTAAAAACAGATTAAAACATAATGGAATCAATTAAAAGTAATTAAATAAATAATGACGAACTAAATAATTAAGATACTTATTAAAAAGAGAAAATTAGTAAAATTAATGACATACAAAATAGTATTAATATTAATCAAATATCAAACTAATATTAATCACGTGTCAAATAATTAAAAATAATAAATTAAAAGAGATGTCATTCCAAACGCGTGGTTCAAGAGTTCGTTGCCACAAAACCTAAAAAAATAGTGTCGATGCCACAAAAAATAAAAACTTTGAAAAATAGGGTCGTTGCCACAAAATCAAAACGAAACTTGGATGATGTCATTCCGTCTACGTTATTCCTTCCATCTACGTCAGTTCCGGTTGTCACGTGATCCAATATGGCGCTGGTGTCGTCACTTCCGGGGGAATCCAAGATGGCGGAGACCACGCCCCATTGCGTCATCCATTGTTCTATTACGTCATGGCGGCATCCTTTGAGCTCCTGAGGACCTGCGCTTACTACTACCACTACACCACGAAGGCACGCTAGGAAAGCGGGAGATATACCTTAAAAATCGTCTATTAGTTATGCCTGTGATGTCTACAAAATCCTAAATGCTCTAAGAAATTAATTTTGACTGTAGTTCTCTTTGTAAAACACAATAAGACATATAAGTTGTTCTCAAATATTAAAAAAGAATAATTTGAAATTTTTTATAAACTCACAATTCGAAAATGCAGCAAGTATTAGAATGCCTTTTCAGAATAACGGCATAATAATTTTCAGAATAACTAAATATTAATTCAAAAGAAGTACTCATATTGCACGAAAACAAAACATTAGTGGCACAGTTTAAATAATATACTGGATAAAACCCTTTTTACTTTTTAATCATTTCTATTCTCAAAGAGAAAATAATATCCGTTAATATTATTCATAAAATAAAATAAAACAAAACACACAACTCATTCATTGATAGCGATACAGTTATAAAAATACTCAAAGAATTACGCACACCGGGAACATTTATCAATCAGAATAAAAATAACATTTTACCAAGTAAACACTTTTCGGTCAGAACCAAAACAAAATTTAACTTGTGTTGACTTCCAGTGAAATCAAAATTAATCTTCAGTTAGAACATAGAATTAAAACACAGGAAATTCAAATGAAAATCAATTATTTAAAACAATGTAAAACAATATAAATTCGTAAATTGCAACATAGCTAAAAGGAAACAACCATATTATTAAAGTATTAACAACGTTATAGTTAGAATATAGTTATAGTTAGACGACGACGTTTAGTTAGAATTTTACATTGTTTCAAGTGAAACTGTTATCTCTTTAGTTAAATGCTTATTAAGTGAAAATCTCTTTCTTATTAAATGCTTATCTCTTATCTTCGGGTGAAGATGAAACCATACAATGTCTAAAAAAAGCTTCGGGTGAAGATAAACCGCTACTTTATGCTATTTCCAAAATAAGCTTAGGGTGAAGTCTTCGCTGGTGGGAGTAGTACCTAAAACCTGAAAAAGAATATGAGTCTATGTCCTGGAGTCGTAAACTAAACATGTTCTTTTTTTTTTTTTTTTTTCCCGCTCAACTGGATAAATTATTCAACTATAACCAAAACTACCTAAACAAAAGACTCATTTGGCCTTTTTAAATAGTTTTAATTAACAAAACACAATTAAGATAAAACATTGCAATTAAGGGCGTTATTACACATTTAAGTTACAAAGTAAAGCTCGGGGAACAACATCTCGGGGAAACAGCATGCATAGTTCATGACTCCCGTACATCGACTGAAGGCTATTACCTTTTTTGGCCGGTGTTTCTTCCGGCGGCCGCTAGATGGCGCTCATTGAGCCGTGAGGTTACTCGATGATAATACCAGGCATTATAAAACTAGACCAAAGAAAAATCTCTTACAGAGTAAGACTGAAGAGATATTAGGACTTTTATGAAGCAGGTGACACGAAAAGTGAGCAATGCCCTCACACCTGGACTTCTCGAATAAAGGGCGACTGGGGATTAGAAGATCCTATCGCCAAATGCTGGCGGCGAAGAATCATCAACCACCACCTTTTAGTTCAGACACCACTGTAGAGTCGTTATTTTTTGATGCGGGAGACGTGAAAAAAGAGTAATCCCCCCGCCGGGAGTCGAACCTGGACTTCTCGGATACGCTCCAAGTGTGCTACCGTTATACCACGAAGGCATACAGAAAGGAGGGAGAAAATACCTTATAAGATTATCAGACGAATCAAAAACCCTGAGTAGTTTCCAGATCTCAACCTCACTGAGGACGGGTGGATATTACGGAGAGATCAACTACAACTTGTAATTATTTGAAGAAAAAAAGAAACAGGCGTAATCCGTGTTACTAATGAGGAATGCAGAATTTTCCCACATGACTCGTAAAATCGAGTTATATTCTACGCACACACATTGGCGTTGTTATCAGAGTGTTGTTTCAAAATTTGGGTTGGACATATACCTTGTTAAGAAATCAAATTGCTTTGCAGATTGGGAAGTACACTTCAGCCATTCTTCATCTGTACCTAACTTCTATGGACAGCTTTTCATGATTTGGTTTCATGGCTTTGATGGATTATATTTAACAGATAGTATCTTGTCTTAGGCATCGGAAAGTAAACAGTTTGCCACAATTTTGTCCTATAAAGGTGATGTTTATCCTTATATTGATCTTAAAATGAAAATCCTTAAACGATACGCCATGGACTAAACTTTGTTCATCGTAGCGAAGTGGCTTTCATGTAGATGATCTACATGATAATTTCGGGGAGTATGAAATCATTTTTGAGTGCATACCATGGCAAATTTGTTTGCTGTTGCTTAAAAAATTCAAACCAATATAATAAAAACGCTAAAAATTTTGAACTCAGTTCTGTGAAGAAAATGTCTGATAAATTAAGGTAAGCTCGTCAAAAATGCGTCCCTTGACTTATTTTTCTGTGGCCCTTGGTTCACACGAGAAAATACAAATAATATGTAATTATAATCTATATATATATAAAGAAGAAAAGTCTGAGTGTTTGTTCCCTGATAACTCAGTCACTATCGTCATCAAACTTTCTACAATTATTTTCTGGGTCCTGGAAAAGGTCGACGCCCACGTTTTTCTAAGAAAACATAGCTAAAATCAGAAATATTAATTAAAAACTCGGAAAAATGATCATTTTCGCCCTCATTTTTTCGAGTGGCAACAGTCTCGTAAGCTGGAGATGAAAATATGCTTTATTTCGAAAGTTGTTTCCACTGCTCGATTTCAAATCCTAGAGTTTGTTAATAAAAAGTTTCCAAATTTTACGATGAAATAAAAATAGCATTGCCAAGCATTAAGTACATTATTCCCGATTCCAAAAATTTGTGGGATTTCGTGGGACTATTGCCATCTTTGTACGACTTTCATCAGCCGAAATATTAAAAACTCTGAAAGCGCTAATTTTCACACTCATTTTTTTCCGAGTGCAACAGTCGTTGGAGATAAAAAAGCTTTATTTCGAAACGTGTTGCTTCTGCTCGCTTGAAAACCGTAGAGTTTGTTAGTCAAACATTTGTAAGTTTTACAAAATTTATACATATAAAGAATAATATCTGTTTTTGTGTTTGCTTGTTTGTTTGCGTTATTAATTTTATTAATTTCTGATCCATTATGATAAATGTTTTGCCACATTTAATCAATTAAAATTGAATATAGACGAAATATTGGTTGCAACTTGGAAATATTGGATGTCTTTTACGACCATTTGATTAGAAAAACGAAAATGATTCAAAACTGCGTGCTATTGTTGCTGGTATAATGAGAGAGAATTGACTTTTTTTCTATGGAAATTTTTTATGTGGATTTCAAATTGCATCAGGCTGAAAAATGTATGACTATGAATCGTATTTTTTGCGTCATTATTAGAGAAGGATTACAGCGGTATCGTTCTGTCTGTTGCTAGATGCATTATTCTCAATCTAACTTAACTGGCATCGGGTACTTCCGCTAATATATTAATAAAATTAGGAATCCCAATATCGAGACATATATAAAACCTAGGATTATGAAAAGTACTCTTGAGATGGTCTCTTTAGAAAATTGTTTTCTCAACCGACGTTGTGAATGTGCTATCCCACTTACAGATGGATTTAAGAGAAATCCAGCGAAGTTGCCATTCTCGAATTTTACAAATACTGCTCTGTGAGATTTCCAGAAGGCCGCAAATTTAAATCGCTCGCGAATTTCATGTTCAGTAGTACGTATCAGCCTGATCAGCCTTTCTCACTTTATAAAAAGGGAACACTTTATAAACGTGATCCAAGTTACGGGGCATATAGCTGATCTCTGTTCTGAAAAAATTACTAGTGCGAGCAGTGTGTCTCCAAAGAACCGAAAGCTGGTGGCAGGGAAAAGATGCCAGGTGTCGGGAAACAACCAATAGGTATCGATTTACTACCAAGGTTTCCCTACGTTCCTTCCATATGTTAAGGAGCTACAATAAAGAAAAATAAGCTGAAAGGTTTCATATTATAATGATTGCCCGTAAGGGTTTTTTAAGTTTTTATGCACTTTCGCCGAGCTCCCAGTCTGCCTGTCTGCTGTTACACTCACTCCTACTAACCCCCCTTTTTTGTCTTTTAAGCTTTACCGTTAAGCATAAGTTTCTTCACACTTACGCCATATACCAGGGTTGGCCAAACTTGATGGCAGTAAGAGCCGCACGTTTGAATTCAGGAATGTTCGAGAGCCGCATCTAGACTTTCTAAAAGCCACAAGTTCATATTTACATCATTATAGAAGTAGTGGAGGAGGAGAAAGAAATCCCTGATAACTTTGTAAAAAGATTCTGAACTAATTAATTACTTCTTTTTGGACATTGAATAGTTTTAGTTTACCATATTTCATACATATATTTTATATACACTAGCCACACAAATTGACTGCGAGAGCCGTATCAGGCTCGCGAGCTGCACTTTGGCCACCCCTGCCATATACAATTCAAAATGAAAATTACAAAAGTATCAAAGGCAGCAAAGCAGTATGTGTTTAGAATTCCCGATGCAGCGTTAAGTATTGGCATACAATTTTCTGGTTTTCTCTCTTGCAGCCTTTTTTACAGTTTATCATATCAATGTTCAGTTTTCTTACTAAGATTAACTTTACAAAACTTTTTGGCTCTTTATTATTAACGTTTTGTATGTTTACTTTATTTATTAAATATCACATTCTTAGCGCTTACGCCACATAAAATTCGATTCAACGGCAAAGTCGCAGAATATTTAAAAACAGCATATCTTTAGAATTTCTGAAAGACAGTCCCGAGTCTGAAATAAAAATAAAAGTGTACGGCGTTGCCACTGCTCGCTTTGAAATTGTTAAGTTTGTTTATCGAAAATTCGTAAAGATTTTACAAAATATGACATAGGTAATAAAATCAATTCGAAGTTTAAAATTTGGGCTTTGAGGTGCCTATGTGCGGGTGGAGGACTACATTATGCAACACTACATGGCTCTAGGTATTGTTGGATTTTCACAATACGAGAAACATGCATACATTTCAGATACTTCATTATTTAATTTCTTTCAATATAATACATTGGGCTATAATATTTGATGGCAGCAATTTGAAACGTGATACGCGGTTTATAGAAATTCAAAGCAAACTGCCGTTTCGAGACTAATATCCCATTCGGGGCTAACGTCCCTTTAGGGCTAATAAGATATTAATATCATCAAATATGGAACGTACTTTTCTTTTCCTTTGTGGCCAGTAGTATTGTGCACTGATGATTTCTGTGGCCACTGGAGTAACTGAGTTGGACAAGCCTGAACTAAGGTATTTCATCAAGTAAATTATTTTGCTAAATAATTGCTTTATTTCTACAGTGATGTTATCCTCATTGAATAAATGTAAAAGCGCCAAAGTGCAGTGACATATTATTTTTCTGCTTCGATGCATAAATATTTCCTTTATTTTGCTCTACAAAAATATTATCTTTAATGCTTAAAAGTATTGAAATGTTATAATTTGATGCTATAATCCTTTTCATAGGTCTTTCTACATGGGAGCAACTTGGAAGAACTTCATGAGTACGTTTCTCCAGAATTTCTTTCAGAGGAATTGGGAGGAACTTTAGGTCCCATAGATAACAGAGAATTATTTAACTTTGCCCTCACACAAGAGTCCGCTTTCGAAGAAATGAGAAACTGTGGGTTTAAGAAAACAGACATAGAAAATTCTGAATCATGAAGAAATTAATTTGTTATGCACTTAAACTTTTATTTAACAATGTTTTCAATTCTTCTCGAGTACGACAATGAAGAAGTGTCTTTGTTATGTACGTAAACTTTTTATAACAACATCTTCACCGTCATCTCTAACATAGTGATATGGAAATGTGATTGTTATGTAAATAAACGTTATTTAATAATATATTCTATATCTTCTCAAGTACGGTAATAAAGAAATATTACTTTTACGCATCTAAATCTTATTTAAATGTATCTTTAATAACTTTTCAAGTACAATGATAAAGAAATGGCATTGTATTTATTTCACAATATCTTCAACATCTTCTCAGATACATGTTCAGAAACGTAACTTCAGCAATTTCTTAGTTATATTTTTTAACGAAAATAAAAACTGAAAGAAAAAATAAACTTTCAGATTTTAATGGTTACTAGGTTTTGTCAAGGTTCCTTATGCTCTCGTGGAGCTCGCAGTGTAATAGTCTACTGTTACACTCTTTCCTACTAACTCATTTTGTGTTTTTGTTTTGTTTTTCTAGCTTTATCATTAACCATCCTTTTGTTCGCACTTGCTCCACATACAGTTAAACTGCAATATCACAATTTTTTTAAAAGCTGCATAGGAGCATACGCTTAGAATTTTCGATGCGGTGCACATTTCTCTATATTTATTTCAGTCTTTCCTCATCTCATCATATCAATGTTCAGTTTTCTTAGTATGATGGCTAATAATTTTTTTTCTTTTTACCATTAATTTTATTTATTAAAAACCAAGTTCTTCACACATTAAATCCAGTTCAACAGCAAAATTACAAAATATTTAAAAGCAGCATACTTTTAGAATTCCCAACATAATGTTAGAGTGTCGCTATTTTTTCAGAAATATGCCACAGAAATGATGTAGGCACTGAAACGAAGTGACAAACCACAGTGCCGCTGTAAGCATTGAATGGAACGGGGGTTTAAAGCTGTGAACCTTTCTCTATCCAGTGATGTATCGTATATATATATATACGAGGGTTGGGGCAAAAGTCATGGCAACTATTCTTTTCTTGTAGATATGTGAACGGATCACAAAACTTATATGTGTCGTGTGGAAGTTCTGCAGGCGTAGTATGTATGCAGGACAACAGATGGCTCTGTGATAGTTGGCTCTGTGGTAGCGAGGGCTCTGAAATCAGTCAGTTGGTGAGTACCGTGCAAGATGGAAGTAACCTGTGTTGAGCAGCGTGCTTACATCAAAATAGCCGTCCTCCGAGGGAGAAATGCGATGGTATGTCACAGTGAATTAGTAGAAGCCCTTGGGAATAATGCCGTACTATATCGTACAGTAGCACAGTGGGTAGGAAAGTTTCAGCAAGGACGTGTTTCAACCAGTGATAAGCAACGTTCGGGACGACCGGTGAGTGTGCGGACCGATTTGGCACGTGCCGTCATCGAGCACCTCATGGATGAAGACAGACGATGGACATCACTGGAGTTAGAGAGGGCAAGTAGCATCGAGAAACGCACCGTCCACAGGATATTGCGTAATGAGCTAGAGTCAGAATCGTTCCCCAGTCAAATTGATGGTGATCGTCGCGTATGACGTCAGGGGTGTCATTGTTTGCTACTTTGTTCCTCATGGCAGAACAGTGACCACACAGTACTACAAGAACTTCCTGGTGCGACAGGTACGACGTGGTGTTCGGGATAAACGTCCGGATCTTGTAGACAGTGCAATAATTCTGCACGACAATGCAAGACCACATAAAGCAGAGTGTGTACGACAGCTACTCCGACGTTAGGGATGGGAAGAATTGGAGCACCCAACTGTACTGTCCTGACCTTTTGCCCTGTGACTTTGATCTCATTCCCAAGATTAAGGAACCAATACGTGGTAGGCGGTTTGCAACACGAGAGGTCATTGCTAATGCTGTGCGCCAACAGATGACTCGATTCACACATGGTGCGGCAAATGCTGAGGCTGATGGTATTCAGCGCTTTCCACATCGTTGGCGGCGTGTGGTGACAATAGCAGGGGACTACATTGAGGGTCTTTAGGCCCAGGTTTGTCATGTCAACTTTATGTTTATGTGTATTGTGTTATCATTCTTGTGCATCGTGAAGGCTATATTGCCCTGTATACTACCGTAATAAATTCGAGTGTTACGATATTTCAGTGTTATTCATTGTCCACACATGTAGTTAAGACCTTGTCCTTTCGTCTGTATATGTCACATTTTTCAACCGGACTTGTATCTTCAAGAATAAAAGTAGTTGCCATGACTTTTGCCCCAACCTATGTATATATATCTTGTCGGTTATTATAAATAAATATTTTAAATCTGATCATTCTCTTTGAATAACACAATTCTTTTGAAAACATCAAATCCGACTTGTAAAATATTGATTCCCGAACAAGTTTCCTCGCTCTAAGTATCAATGGACGATCTCAAAGAAGCTTTAAAATATTAAAACCATTTTGAAATAAAAAAATTAAATTAAGAATACAAAAACTTTGAAGCTACGCGATTTTTATTTAATGCATTAAAAGGTTAAAAAAATAATTGTCACAATATTCTATGATCATATGTGGCAATAAATAAAATCGTGGGGTTCCCAGTAATGCTGGGTTTTATTTCAAAATTGTAAAAGAGCAATATAATAAAAAAACAATCTGAAAGGTTTCAGATTTTAAATTACGTCCAAAGGGGCGTTTTTTTAACGTTTTGTGTGTTAACACCTTTATTTAGTAAATATCATGTTCTTCGCACTTAAATCATTAAATTCAGTTCAATAACAATGTCGCAAAATAATTTTAAAATGAGCCTATCTTTAGAATTTCCGACACACAGTTCCGCGCCCTGGAGATAAAGAGGTTCCCCCCCCCCGTAGATTGTTGCCATTGTTTGCTTTCAAATCGTTGTGTTTGTTACTCAAAAATTCGTTGAAGTTTTACAAAATATGAAATAGATAATAAAACAAATTCCAAATTTCAAATTTGGTATTCCCCATGCCCATATTCGTAGCAGAATTACGTCATTCAAAATTCGATGGCTCTATGTACCGTTGTTTTATCACAATGCGAGAAATAGACATATATTTATGCAGATTTTTTATTATTTAATTTCTTCAAATATAATGCAAGACTCTATTATTTGGTGGCAACAGTTTGAAAAGTGAAACGGACAGTTTGAAAAGAGATTCAACGCAAAATCGCAAAACGAAAGCAATAGTCCTTCAGGGACAAAGCCCCTTTGGACTAAAAATCTAAAAGGTTTCAGATTTTAACGATCATCCAAAAGGACGCTGTCGCTGCGCTCGCAGTCTTATCTGTGTGCTGTTGCTCTCATTCCTACTAACTCGTTTCCTTTTGTCTTTTTAGCTTTGTTATTAAGCGTCATTTTTTAGCACTTATGTCACTTACAATTCAACAGCAAAACCAGAAACATTTTAGCAGCAGCATAGCTGCATATGTTTAGAAGTAGGATTTCCCTTAGTTTGAATTATCAGGTTCTGTGTTTCTCCTTACTTGCTTTGGGAACATTCAAGAACCTGACTCGGAACAGAGAGCTTACTAAAGCTATGTTCAATAAATGTGGGAAGTAGACAGGATACACAGGAAGGGTATACGAAACCCTTTATTTTTCACTCTTTACAATGATTTCCGGACTTTGGAATACAGAGACCAACCACTTGTGGTCTGAACGTAAGAATATAAAAATATTAACTAAACTCTAACTTAACTTTGGAATAATAAACAAGGGCCTACGTGGAAGATTGGCCGTATATTAACAGGAAGCCGTATGTAGTACAGAGAACTGTTAACACTACAATACGTTTAAAATTATTAAGAGGATTAAACCTCTGGCCTGGAAGGCAACCAGCAACCGAGTAAAACTTCTAAGGCAAGCGGCCTGCTTCGACTAACTCCTTCCTCTCTCTCGCTTGGCAAAAAGCCACAACTTAAATACTTGGCGTTCGCCAGACAAATTTTGCATAAATAAGTTAACGCTTTTAATTCTGTCCGGAAGTAGAAAATAAGAAGTGACAGTAAAGATTTAAAATAAAATAAACGTTAGTAAAACTTAAGATCCTTACATACTTCCCGCCAGAGTTAATTAGTTTGAAACTGAGGTCTAAAACGACCTTGTTGAAAACTTTTAGCTCTAGAATCTAACGCGAGGCCAATCTTTTACAAACATTTCTCACTAGAAACTAGAAATTAACAAAAAAAAATTGTTTTTACATTATCAGTTCCATGGACAATTACTTTTCATCTGTACTGCATCTAAACAGGAGCTTTTAGTTGAAATCTGGTTCCTTCCATATCTAGTTTAATGAAATGTTACACAATTCAATGGCAAGTAACATGAATATTTATATTTCACTTAACATTCTTGTTTCATTCATGACTTTATTTAATTCTCTCTTCCCGTGCTCTCTGACATGTGTTGTAAAAGAAAACACCGAACACGAATGTGTTTATGTACCAGTGTTCAACACTGCCGCCTACAATCAAAACACTAACGTGTTAAAATTCAACATAACAAGACCACGTAACACACCCTATCTTCATCTCTAAACCCTGAGGTACTATTCTGAAAGTGGCTAACTCTGAAGTGTAGCGTCAGAGAGCCTAACTACATTCATTCAACCTTTAACACATATTCACAATACTTTTCTCTTTTTTTTCTTTTTTCTTTTTTTTTTTTTTTTTTCAGTCACACGAATAAGTTTAAAATTTTTGGCATTACTTTCACTTTTACCATATCACAGTATTTCTTAACATTTAAAATAACAGTTCACATTGTATATAAGAACATATTAACATGCCGTTAATTTTACAGAATTTAAAACATACATTAGTAGTACATTGTTAACTTCTATTCTTTTCCAAGCAAGTGCCAATTCTTCTACATTGAAATACTACATTTCCAAAAGTCTTTCAGACTAAAACTTCTTTCTTGCCTTGTGCTTGACGTTGTTCCACCTCTTTAGCTTGTGCCTGCCGTGTCTGCGGTGCCGGATCCTGCAAAAGATCTTTGAAAATTTGCATTTTATTACGATCATAGTAGGGTTTTATTTGATCAATGTTTGCGGAGCACGTTTCACCATTTCTGGCTTTTAACACCACTACAGCGTCAGTTATTTTTTCTATGACATATGGTCCTTCAAATCGTGGAAAAAATTTGGTAGTTTTATCTTCTGGTGCTGAAGAAAGTGAATGCTTAATTTTTAACACTTCATCCCCTACTTTATAAGTTACTCCCCATCGTTTCATATCGTAATAAAGCTTCTGTTTTCTCTGTGCTACTTCAGTATTCTTTTTTGCTTCTTTAATTAATTTTTCTATATCACCCATTTTAAATTCTGGGGCTCTTTGTTGCACATAAAATAATTTATCTAACGGCGTTATAATCTTTCTGCCTAAAAATAACTCAGCAGGAGTTTTGCCCGTTGTATCATGTTTTGCGGTCCTAAGAGCGAAAGCAAATTCATTGACATAGTTATCCCAGCTTTTATGAAAATTTTCAACATAACTACGGATAATTTTCACTATATTTCTATTGACCCGTTCCGCTATATTTGATTGCGGCCG
Source organism: Stegodyphus dumicola (assembly GCF_044657685.1). Classification (NCBI taxonomy): domain Eukaryota; kingdom Metazoa; phylum Arthropoda; class Arachnida; order Araneae; family Eresidae; genus Stegodyphus; species Stegodyphus dumicola. Next base: position 155,805,248 of record NC_140768.1, on the reverse strand, counting down.
ATACGGGACCATTTTTAAATGACGTATGCCCAGTTTTTCGCACATGTCTTCAAATACATTACTTACAAATTGAGGACCATTATCCGATATAACTTTTAGGGGCGCCCGTATTTTAAAATATATTTATTTAAAATAGAATCAGTAACTAATTTCGCGGAGGCTCGTTTTAAGGGAACAATTTCGGTCCACTTACTAAAATGATCAACCATAACAAGGAGATAGCGACTTTTATTTAACTGACTTTTTGGGAAAGGGCCCAATAAATCGATGCCAATTATTTCATTTGGAAATTCGGATTTAATACTATTTAGAAACCCGGCCGGGCGGAAATTAATATAAATAACTGCTTGACATGTTGGGCAGGACTGGACATACGCCCTTGTTAACTTTTGCAGTTCAGGAAAATAGACTGCCTCGCGTACGCGTTGTATAGTTTTTCGAATACCAGCATGAGAAGCTAAAGGGCTGTCATGCAACTCCTGCAGGATATTTAATCTAAGGCTAGCTGGGATAACAGGTCGAAATTCGTTGTTGGAATTTGTAGTTTTTGTATAAAATAATAGACCATCTATTAGTTCGTAATGGGACGCCCTATTTCTTATCGCCACAATAACTTGGTGGCTAAAATTTTCAGGATCCTTTAAATACTCATAAATGCTTCCAAACTCAGGATCCTTACCAAGTTCGGTTATTACAGTTTCTCGGGAATTTATTGTACATGCTGTGAGCATTGCCACCTTTACAGTATTACCTTCTTCATCTATTTTAATTCTGGATAGGGCATCTGCTACGATATTTTCCTTTTTGGGGGTATGCTTGATTACCAGATTATATTCTTGTAGCTTGAGTGCCCATCTTATTAACCTTGCGGATAAGTTTTTCCCTGAGTACAATCTAGTTACCGCCACATGATCAGAATACACTGTTATTGGCGCTCTTCCAAAATAGACTCGGAACTTTTGCACTGCTAACAGAACTGCAAGTGCCTCTCTCTCAGTCGCGGAATAATTTCTTTGTGTTTGATTTAAAGTTCGACTACCACGCCACGGGCCACGGGCGTGGTAGTCGAAAATGCCACGGGCTGCTGATTTTGCGAAAGTACCGCTCCTACCGCATAATCCGAAGCATCCGCTGAAATTTCTAAATTCTCATCCTTTTCAGGAAATTTCAACACAGGGGCTTGCGTTAATGCTTGCTTTAATTTTTCGAAAGCACTATTGGCTTCGGCCGTCCACGAGAATCTTGCCTTTTTCCTTTTTAATTTTAACAATGGTTCAGCAATAGCTGCAAAATCTTTTATAAAGGACCTATAATATGAACAAAGTCCTAGAAAGGAAGAGAGCTTCTTCTCCGTATTTGGCGGCGGATACTTTTGTACAGCGATTATTTTTGATTCGTCTGTCTCGATTCCTGTCTGAGATATTTTGTAACCTAAGTATTTTAATTCAGGGGCTGCAAATTTGCACTTTTTGACATTAACTTTTAGACCGTCCTCATTTAATAATGAAAACACATGTCTTAAATCCTGTACATGTTGGTCAAGATTATCACTAGTAATAATGATATCGTCTAAATAGATAAATGTGGACTTTCCAAGAAGAGGCCTTAGCACAATGTCCATACATCGCTGAAATGTTGCCGGTGCCCCTGAAAGGCCAAACGGCATACGCAGGAATGCATAAGTGCCAGACTTGGTAATAAAAGCAGTCTTAGGCACGTCCTCCGGTCTAACCCCTATTTGAAAATAACCAGTCGTTAAGTCAGTCTAAAATCGTCATATATTTGGTAGACGTTATGTTCCTTAGAATGTCTTCAATAATAGGTAACGGATATACCGGATATTTAGTTATAGAGTTTAATTTACGATAGTCAATCGCGAAACGCTACCTTTTTGGATGTGTTAATGGATAGTCATTATTTTTCTTACATAAAACCACCGGGCTATCATAACTACTTGAGATGGGCGTTATGATCTTTTTACGTAGCATGTCGGTGATATGCCATTCTATAATTTTTTCCTTATTCTTATCATACCGGTATGCTTTGTGACGAACTGGCAATGAATCTCCGGTGTCGATACTTTGGTTAGTAACTTGAGTAAATCCTGGAATATCACTAAATAACGAAGCAAATTCACTTACCACTTGTCGGATTCTTTGTTGCTCTTCCTTAGGCAGGTGGTCAAGGTTTAACATTGGCAGTTCCGTTTTTTCTTCTCGAACTGGTTTCATCGTCAGCTTAAAGGACGCTTCATTAAAATCCAGCGTTGCTTCTGCCTCTGAAAGAAAATCTATCCCTAAGATAATATGTGCTTGCAGATTCTTTACTATAAAAAACATAACCTTTACTTGTTCGTCCTTGATACGCACGTATAGCGGTAATTTACCTATGCACTTGCATCTTTCCCCTTGCGCAGCTAACACTGTCGTATTATCCGAATTATATATGCGGTATTTCCGAAAATACTTCCTAAAAAAATCTTCTGCCGCACAGGAACACTGCGCGCCTGTATCCAGGAGTGCGGTGGCTGGGATGTTATTCACCAACACTTCAATCTTTGGAAGAGTCAAATTTTTCACCATCGCTGTATTTAACTTGAAGGAAGAGGGGTTTTCTTGGCCTTCGGATTTCCGCACCCTCCCGTCAGCAGAAATCCGTTTTAGTTTAAATCATTTTTCATTTCCATGCTTTCCTTCTTTTTCCACTGGCCTTGAGACTTTTTTCCTGGATTGCTATTGAACTGTCGACGTTCGCCGACTGTTTTTGGATGCTCGGGTTTCCTTGCCCACTGATTCGCTTTGCTTCCGTAGCCGTGTGCTTGACTTTGCTGTGGTCTTGGCTCACCAAATTGGTTTCGTTGTTGATATTGGCGTCTTCTTTCAATGTCCGCCGTTCTTCTACTTTCAAACTGGATTGCTAGCTCAAATAACTTTTCCAGTGTAGTCGGATTCCTTAATTCACTAAAGTCTTGTACTTGGGGAAGTAACCTCGGCAAAATCACTTGAATTATCTCAGGATCCGGACGGTTTCCATACAAGAATTTGAAGACGTGAATTTTTCTTAAAATAAAGCTTGAGAGATTTTCAATTGGTTTCTGGTTTATGCTGAAAAGTTTCGCTTCTAATTTCGCACGATCCCTTACTACAGGGAAGGCTTTTACTAAGGCAGTCTTGAAATTTTCGTAAGTATAGGTGGGACTTCCCGCTTGACCCAAGAGACTTCTGCCTATGCATTTGAACCAATTAAGCGCTTGGCCCTTCAAAGCGCTGGTTGCTAAGGTGACTTTTTGGAACTCATGCACGAGATACATCATGAAGTGGTCATCTAGGTTTTCCAAAAAACTGGTTACCGGTGAGTTTCCATTAAATGTTGCTTCTGGTTTCATCGCAGCGCGCATGGTCTGGGCTCTGTAACCAAATCCTTCCAGGGCGGCAGCTGGCATTTCTGGATTCTGAGCCGCTTCTGCAGGCAGCACAGGTTCTTCTTGAAACTCGGCCATGTTTATTCTTCTTCGTCGTGCGCCACTATCAGGTTCTGTGTTTCTCCTTACTTGCTTTGGGAACATTCAAGAACCTGACTCGGAACAGGGAGCTTACTAAAGCTATGTTCAATAAATGTGGGAAGTAGACAAGATACACAGGAAGGGTATACGAAACCCTTTATTTTTCACTCTTTACAATGATTTCCGGACTTTGGAATACAGAGACCAACCACTTGTGGTCTGAACGTAAGAATATAAAAATATTAACTAAACTCTAACTTAACTTTGGAATAATAAACAAGGGCCTACGTGGAAGATTGGCCGTATATTAACAGGAAGCCGTATGTAGTACAGAGAACTGTTAACACTACAATACGTTTAAAATTATTAAGAGGATTAAACCTCTGGCCTGGAAGGCAACCAGCAACCGAGTAAAACTGCTAAGGCAAGCGGCCTGCTTCTACTAACTCCTTCCTCTTTCTCGCTTGGCAAAAAGCCACAACTTAAGTACTTGGCGTTCGCCAGACAAATTTGCATAAATAAGTTAAAGCTTTTAATTCTGGCCGGAAGTAGAAAATAAGAAGTGATAGTAAAGATTTAAAATAAAATAAACGTTAGTAAAACTTAAGATCCTTACAGAATAACCAATTATTCTAATTTTTGTAATTTTTTCTGAACTCCTCAATTTCCCCTCGCATTTCATGCCAGGATGCAGATTAAGTTAAAGTGAAGAAGAGTACTTTAACGGGCGGAAAAAAGAAAGTGAATCAGGTTAACAATAATACAATCCTAGCCTATTATACGGATACCGGCTGGGTGGTAAAATCAGCCAATGTCAACCACGTCATTAAAATGTTGCAAACCATCATTTCGAGTATCGAACATTGCTGTAGCTAACGCCCAAAATTCACAGCTCCTGCTTGTTAGAAGAAAAAAGCGGAATTTAAAGCCAAAGTAAAATCTCTTCATTTTCAACGAGCCGGTACCCTTTGCTCCAAAGGCTAATTACCTAGGAATCATCGTTAATGACAAACTCACGGGACAACACACTGATCACGTGAGAGACAAAGCAATCAAAGTCATGAAGTGCCTACTTCCCATCATAGGGAAATACTTAAAGCTTGATCTTTCAAAAAAAAAAAAAATCTCATCTAGACTTTAATTATTAGACCTTTGACGACTTATTCTTCGCCAGCTTGGGCTATTGCTACTCCTTGGGATATACACAAGCTTCAAGTTGTGCAAAACAGATTGTTAAGGATCAGCACTACTAATACATACTATTTTGTTCGAAATAAACTTCTACATGCTGATTTCAAACTAGATAGACTGTGTAACGTTTTCAGGAAAGCTAACAAAAATTTCTTCAGAAGTGGTCAATATTGTGACCGAATGAACTGTTTCCGAATTCATTACGAAGTGCTCAACGAAGATAGACATCTTCGCCCCCATGCAGATTTCATTCTCAGTAAAAACCAAGACTTTCCCACTTATGAAAAGTTCTTGTATAATTATGATATTACTTTATACAGATGTTGTTTAATTTAATAGTTTAATTCCTGCAGATTTCAGCAGCATTCTTTAGTCACAGCACTGGGGTGGGTGACCACCCATGGGACCTCGTTGGGCTATGTAGCTCCTGTTACTGAACTTTAGCACCTATGATTTTATATAGATCCATGGACCGCCATCTGCAACTTATTATATATAATCTTATATCTTCATTTATTACGGAATGTATTTTGTTTACTACACTTTTGGATGAATGCAATCCAAATCGCGTGATACATGCGATCATGAAATTTTGATATGATTTGATATGCTGTCATCAGTATTGTTATCCAAGTTAATCTGCATGGCGATTAGGACTGCTGTAAGACTCTTTATGTATGTATGACTTACTCACCCTGCATCCATCCTAACTGTCCTCCTGGACTCATTGACCAAGTAATCGCTCTACTTCAAACGCCCACTGAGGCAAACATACCAATCAAGACAGCCAGAAAAGACGGACATGCCGGACATGCAGCCGGAACAGGCATTTAGCATGTTAATCATGGCGACTAGCGGAGTCTGGAGCCTTGAAAGTTAATCAGAGCGTGATTTCGCTAGCATAGCGCACGTTGCTATTCAGTCCTTCCTGCTGTTACTCCGAGTTTTTTGGCCGTTTAGTTTAAGTCTTTCGCCGGTGCAGGCTGCTGTGTCACCCTGTTAGTTTTAAGTAGTCTAGCACTAGTCTTTGCCCTTTAAATTTAATGTTAATTCATTCTTATAGGTTCCCACCGCAAGTAGTCTGTGAGCACGAAGTACGTGCATTTTTGTTAAAGAAGTCTTACAGCAGTCCTAATCGCCATGCAGATTAACTTGGATAACAATACTGATGACAGCATATCAAATCATATCAAAATTTCATAAAATAAAATTTCATTAAATAAAAGGCAAATCCTTCCCCTGTGTGCTATTTCTTCACGCTTGTGTGAGTAGTTGCCTGGCTTAGTATCTTTGAGTGATGGCAAAAAGTTCGCGTCTAACAATGTAGGCATGCTGCCCAAAACTTCATTTGTTATCCTTTTGCGCTGTTTATGATCACGAGGTACAACAGCAAATAGCAACTTAGAAAACACTTATGGCTTTGCTTCTTGCTGATCCCGGAACTCACGGTAGTCCCTAGTCAACTGAAATTCCAACAATTAACGAGTGTTAGATTTGTTGCTACTGCAGAAGTAGCTTAGAAGAAAATGGAACTATGGTATTCGTTTCAAAGTACTTATTTTTAGTATATTATAAATACTTACTTTCTTTTAATTGACAAGCAATTAAATTGAACGTTATTCGACTGACCAATAAAACATAATTTCTAATAAAGGAACAGAAAGCGGCAAGCATCTCATTCTGTTGGTATAAACATAGCAAAGTCAGTTTTTACACATGGCTAATTGCAGATAATAAAGTATTAAAACTAAATACTTTTCTTTAATTTAAAAGCAATTAAATTAAATGTTATTCAAGTGCTCAGTACTGTAAAACATAATTTCTAATCAAAAAAACCTAAAGTGGCAAGCATTTGATTCTGTTGATATAAACATAGCAAATTCAGGTTTTACTCATGGCTAACTGCAGCTAATAAAATGTAATCCAAAATTTTATATGTCAGATATTTCTACGGATTAGAACTACAGATGAGAATTTGCTTGCAACGTTCAAAGGGAAGGGATGGTTTTCTTAAAACTTCTTGCTATTCGAAACTTAGAATTGCCAGAAAGTTTAGTGCTGGGCACATCAGAATTTCACACGCGCTTCAAGTTTGAAGAAGCAGCTACAAAGAAAGAAATGATTTTTCATGTGCATATAAAAATATCCTGCTCATACTTTACGAATTTTTAACAGACTATCCGAAAAGCAGCAGTAAAAAATAGTAAAATGTTTTTTCGTATTGTGGTTAGTTTCTAAAGCAATGATATCGATAAACGCTTGTCGACCTCTCTTAACTAATAAACTCGTTTCATCGACTTCAGAGCTGAAAAATTGTGAATAGGTCAATTAGAATCACTAAATCCTTTTCCCGCCAAAGATGAGAGTTTACACCTTCGATTTTACCTCTAACGAAAGGTCAAGGTGAGGCACTTCGAAATCGGGCGACTGTAAAGCTTCCTACTTCGGAAGCATCAAACCTTGTTCCGGAATCGAATTTGATTTCGGGTTTCGTTGATTGAACTTTTCGTCCTTCTAACAGACAAACCAAATTCTTGCTCACTTTCGAAGTTTCTCATCTGGCAATACGATATAATAAAATACTTCTCTTCACCCATATCAATGTTTCCAACTCTTGAAGCATAGACTTTTGCTGACTGTGCAATCTGTAATGAGCTCATACTTTAATTATGAAAATGGCGCACATTGATTTCAATTAAAATCCATGAAAACGCATTGGCAGTGATTTTACAACATTCCAGCAACTTCTGCCAATAAGTGTGGACGTCCTTGCCTGCAAGTTCTTGTCCATGGCTTGATCTACTAGTAATCATTCAGAATAAGATTCTTATTTGTGTGTTCTAACCGTATACCCCCGCCCCCCCCAAAAAAACTATGGAAATCTTTATAACCGCCAACCAAAATCCTTAATTTTATTTTAAAGTAATACGTTTATATGTTGATACTATATGCTGCTGTAAAATAAAGTTAGTGCATATTTGAAGGAAGAATTAGAACAGCGTTTCGTAAACAGTGGGTCGCGACCTCCAGGGGGGAGGGTCGCGGGACATACAGCAGGGGGTCGAAAAAAAATTACCAGTTTTGGTATTTCTTTAACTTATTACAATAATTTTACAATTACTGAATATTTTAACACAATGTATCTGAAAATAGATCAAGATAAGACAATACAGACAAAAGATAAAAGGAAAACGTTTCAACGCATTCTTTTTATAATAGAAACGTTCATTTTTACTAGCTTTGTACGTGACGCTGTGAGTTCGTCTGTTACTTAAAATTTTCACATTGTTCCATGTCATAAAATTAGAAATGAAAGTAAATGACGTAAAACTGCAGTAGTATATTACATTACAAGTGAAAAAATTGACACTTTCACAGACGCGTGTGTCGGATTTGCGCAATGCTATGGGGTCCCGCAAAATTTTTGTAAATATTTTGGGGTCCGGGGGGTCACCAAAAAATCTCAGTGATAAAAAGGGGGCGCGACTAAAACGAAGTTTAATAAACCCTGTTTTAGAAAAATGTCATATCAGTCGAATGCTTTTTATTATTAAAATTTTAAATCTTAGAAAAACCTTCTTTTAATTTATTCTTTAAAATTCTCACTCTATCTATATGTAACACAAGTTCGGTATTTTTCTTTCCAGTCATATGTAGCGTGAATGCAAGACAGTTTCCCTAAAGAATCCCCCACGAATACTTTCAAGTTTTAAGTAGATACATCTGGTGTGCTCCACCATGATCTTAAAACAACAACAAAAATAAATAAATAAATAAATCTGAAGGCTTTCAGATTTTATATTACTCCCAGCCCAAAGAGGCGGTTTTTTTTTCATTTACACATGCATATACGTTTCGAGAGCATTTGGGCTAAAAATATTTAAAAACAGCATATCTTTAGAATTTCCGATAGACAGTTTCGCCCCCTGGAAATAAAAGTATTTCATTTTGTACAATGTGTTGCCACTGCTCGCTTTCAAATCGTTGAGTTCCTTAATTAAAAATTCCTTAAAGTTTAAAAATATGAAATAGATAATGAAACCAATTCGAAATTCAAGATTTGGGCTTTTAGGTGCCATATTTGGGTGGAGGAATACGTTATTCAGAATTAGATGGCTCTAGGTATCGTTGTTTTTCCACAGTACGAGAAACATGCATATATTTATGCAGCTTCTTCACTATCTGATTTCTTTAAATATAAAGAATACAGGGCGAATTCATATACGGAATAATATACATGCATGCATATTCATATTCAGAATGCATATACATTCATTTATATTCATATACAGACTACATATACATTCATTTATATTCATATACAGACTACATATACATTCATTTATATTCATATACAGACTACATATACATACACACATATTTAGATACACAATTCATATACAGAGCGAATACAGGGAATATTTTTTAAATATAAAGAATTCTTTAAATATATATAATACAGGGCGATAATATTTGGTGGCAACAATTAGAAAAATCTTTACCAATGCAGTTTCCTTTCTTCCTTCGTGAAAACGACGTTTCTTTTCTAGACTTTGATATTAGGTTTAAAATGTAAAATCACTCATCTCGTTCTCTATAGTATCTCAAGGTCACCGGTGTATGAAATCTGACTAAACATTACTCAGAAAATATATATATATATACCTATTCCACAAACCCCGTCACCTGCCTTTAATTTTTCGTAACGGTTCAATTTTGATTTGCCTTGAGATTTGCGCAACCCTTTGTTGTAGACACACATTCCCAGTTTCATGAATATTTTACATCACACAAGTTCATGTTTTCAGATCCATAAATTTGAGGGAAAAAAAATGTGCATAGAATAGAAATCTAAGTTTTTAAATTTTCTGTGGTACCTATACTTAAATTGAAGAAAATTTTAAACTCTATATAAAATGAAATAAAACACAGAATGTCATACTCCCGTAAGACAAAAGTTGGTCGACATATTTAACTTCAAAATTTGCTATATTTGACGTCATTCTGAATTTGCATTGAGAGATCAGTTAATAAATAAATGAAGATAATTTGAGGTTTATTTTTTTCTGTGTAAATATCATTCAGTTTTATTGTTGTCGCCTTCTCCATGTATTTCATGGAAGAATAATAGCCAGCACTTCAAACTATTAGGAACGTTAAAGAGCAATGCAAAGCTCTCACGTAGATCTCTCAATACTCCGAACTCAGAGTTAAACTAAGCAAATAATAACTGGTGCTCTCTCCGGAAGCCCATAAGGGCCAGATATGGTACAGTTACGTATAGGAATCAATTGCATTCATTTATTCACAATACCAGTTAAAGTTATACAGGGATCAGATAAAAATGTTCCGAAAAGGTCGCCAAATTTAGCTTGGCGAAATCTCGTCAGTTTAGAAAGATACCCATTTACTTAACGTTAAATTGATTTGCCCCAGCATTCTTATTTTTCCGGAAAACATTCGCTTCTTCAAATTTTCATGATACATTAAGGGGAGGGTAAAACCTTACAATTTCACTAAAATTATTTACATATGTACAAAATTCGAAACTATATTATTTTCATTGCTGCGAACCTACCACGGCTTTGAGTACCGCTTCCGGTTGTCCGTTTTAACCCCATATCTAATCAACTCTTTTTATGAATACGGAGCCAACCAGACAATATAGTGGTTAGGGGAGGTAAACCGCTGAGTTGGCTTCCGACCCAGGTATAGATATATCCATGCAGAATTGGTTACCAACTCGGCGGGAGTCAACCACTAGCTACCAAGCCGCAGCCCTGGGCAGCCCCGGCTGAGCAGACGACATTTATAAAATGAAAAAAAAATAGATATACATGTGCATACAAGGCACTTGAAGAAGAGTGCAATCAAAATATATGTATATACATATAAATACCAACTCATATATAGATATATACACACACATTTACATACATAAATATTCCGAAACAAATAAAAGTATACATACTCTCACTCATATTGATATATACATCCATACAAATACGTTATCATGATAGTTAAAGTTTACAAGAAGCATGCCATTGTGGTACGCGTGATCCTTAGTATAAATTCGGTACCATAAATAAAAGATATAAACATGTACAGATACATTACAGCATTCAGATACAGTACGAATTTTATGTATGAGAACCTGGCATAGTATAAATGCAAAATTATATATTGAACATACATATGACATACTCTGTTGGTGACATATTGAACTAGCTTATATAGACTTTTATGACTACTATCTTCCAGCGTCAGAAGAGTAATTGCTAGTACAGTAGTCAATTATTTTTTTCAGTTTCCGCTGGGCAACTCTGTTACTTTGTAGATTCTGGAACCAATTTGGCCAGAATCTGGCTCCTGGTTGCTTGAGGCTGTTAAGTGCTGTGTGTGGGCAGCAGAACACAAAATGGTCTGGATGACCCTCCTCCCCCCATTCACAGTTACCATTCTCTCTCAAGCCAAAGCGGCAGAGGTATGAAGGGAAAGTGGTTAGAGGAGCCTACTGCGGTACAGAAGGGTCCAGGTTCGAGTACGGGAGGAGGCATGCATGCCTGTAAATGTACAGTGTCTTTGCGGCATGAGGCACTCTTAAGTCCCAATGACATATGTTTCCGCTACGAGGGACTGGACGTCGAAAGGGATAATTCTCAGAACCCTCACATTTGCACGAAACCTATGTAGCTAGGTTACCATTTTCGCTTACTACTAAGAGTGTTGATTATCACTCAGATTATCACTCAGGTTATCACTCAAATTGGGATTATGTTATCCTTTAGAAGCAGAACTTATTGGTTGGTTGATCTCTACAAGGGACAGAGCTGCAACCGAATCATTTTCGTCGAGGTTTCAAAAAAGTCCCGCGTAGCCGGTACATCGTTTCCGTAGCTAGGCGGGACTTTGCTTCCAGGGGAGCTGTTTTTTCTAGGAATCTTCCCGTTTAAACCAGTGCTACTAGAATCTCATTTCTCAGAAAAGTCCGGTCTACCAGGGACCGTCGCTAGATGTAATAACCCCTTAAATATATGGCTAGCCAAAAATTCTGTCAGGTGGTTGGTGGAAGTGGAGAGGGATGGGACACCCTCGAACAACACTCCCGGGGGGCTCTCCCTCAAAACTGAGGTCGAAGTAGAAGCTTCTTGAGGCTCTCGCAACCATACTTCCACGAAATTCATAGACAAGACAGCAACAACATATGAATGTGGAAAACGTAACTACAAAACAGAAATTTTTGGAGGTTTTAATATAAGAGTTATATTGGACGAAAAAAATCGTCGCACAGATACACGCAGACAGAACATCATTGATAAAATAATGAAAACGTGTTATGAGGACAAAAATTCATGCTTATTCACTGAAAAATTCACTATCGAATTTTTGGATCAAAAATATTACCACACCCCTTATACACTGACTACCAATAAGTATTTGGACACCTATGCGAATGACGATATCTGCGTTCCTAAGGTACGTCACGGACTCCGCCGGTATATATCGTGTAGGAAACAGCATCGGCTTTAGTCGCATGCAAGATGCCTCGCAGTTCGGAGCTCTCTGATTTCGAGAAAGGTATAATTATCGGGTTTCACAAATGTGGCCGATGCTTAAGGGACATATCTAGCGGTCTGAAGTTCCCAAAATCGAAAGTGGCCTATGTGATTAAGAAGTGGAAGGTGAGCGGTGATTGTCGGAATGTGCCCCGAGTCGGCAGACCAACGAAACTGGGAGATAGAAACCGACGAGTGCTGTCCAGAGAAATTCGGAAGAACCACACCCAACCGATGGCCCTCATCCGCGAGGAGTTTCAACAGGCATCCGGGAGTATTGTTTCAATGAATACCATCCGTAAGGAAGCACATCTGCTTGGTTTTCATGGTCGTGCTGCTGCCCATAAACCTTTGATCACAAAGTCCAACCGCGCTGCTCCGTTAATGTGGAGCAAAGCTCATCGAAATTGGACCGTAGGTCAGTGGAAACTGGTTCTTTGGAGTGACGAATCAAGGTTCACCCTTTACCGTTCGGATGGCAGGGTCTGGGTCTGGCGTCTACCTGGAGAACGTGTCCTGCCAGAATGCATTGTGCCAACAGTCAAGTTCGGCGGAGGTGGAATTATGGTCTGGCGGTGTTTCTCCTGGTATGGGCTGGGACCCTTGGTCCCCATTCATGGTAAGCTCAACTCTGATGCCTACTGCACTATTTTGGATGATAATGTGCTTCCTACGTTGTGGCAGTTTTACGGGTTGGACCCCTGTTACTTTCAGGACGACAATGCCAGTTGTCATGTTTCGACGTTAACCAAGGCTTGGTATGGTGCCAATGGAGTTCATCGAATGGACTGGCCTGCCAAGAGTCCAGACCTGAACCCTATCGAGAACCTCTTGGACGAGTTGCATCGCCGAATTCAGGGATGCACTACCTGTGCAAAATCGGTGAAGGAACTTCTATGTGTTCTCCAAGCCGAGTGGAAGAAAATACCACTAGCTGTCATACAAAGACTTGTGGAAAGTATGCCCGGAGGGTCCACGCTGTGATTACCTCTCGTGGAGGCTCTACCAACTATTGATTTTGAATAAAGTTAGTTTTTCTTTTCTATCACAGGTGTCCAAATACTTATTGGTAGTCAGTGTATATGCATATATGTTTATAAGCAATGAAAATTAATTTAATCTTTATTTTTATTTGAGATGTGTAACACAAAGCTAATTTCACAATGTTCATTTATAATGCATAATATAGCATAATCTTCATGTATTAATTTTCCTGCATGGATAACATTCGCAGATTATCTAAGAGAATGATGTAAGTTAAGATAGTTCCAATAACCCCCACGATGAAACTTCTTTTAACAGGTACGATGTTCCAAACAGTCAGCCATATTTCTTTTTCGGCGTTTGTCCGAAATCGTTCCTGATACACACTCGAGCACCTTTCATCCACTGGTAGAAACTGAACAATAGTAGCTACCTCCGAAGAAGCTTCATATACTAACGACCCAGAGACGGCCATAACTAAAAAAGAGAGGAAACTGATCGTGAAAAGTATTATTACCGAGATCGAAGAATATATATGCTCATAATCTCGAGGATGAATCAATGTAGATACACCAAAATACATTAAAGAGGCATTATATAGAGTGCTTAGAAAGACGAAGACCGACATTTCATCGTCCATATGCTTAGTACTCTTTTTTATGAAGTTATACAAATGCAGACACATTTTATAGTTAATATTCGGTAATTCCACCAAACCGGCGATTTTCAAAATTGCAGTTTTCAGTCGGTGGCACTGCGTGGTGTAGAAAATGGCAAAAGTGTTTATTGGCAAGCACATGCAACAAAACAACGTGATTACATGAAAGCCATCGTAAAATTCAATTTCTACAAAGCTTTTGCTTGAAGAATTTACTTTGTACATTAGAGAGAGGATAAGAACTGGTACGTGGCCTAAAGTCGAAACGACAGCGAAAATACGCAGCCACATTTTCCCTTTCTCCTCATTACACGTCTGTAACTGGGAAATATGTCCATCTATATTTTTCAAAGTGTTTAGTTTGAAACATAACAGGAATCTAATTCCAACGGAAAAAGTTATCATCATTAAATTTGCTGTTGCTCTCACATGTTCCAGAGAATGTATATAACTTTTGATAACATTGAATAAATGGAACAATGCTATCAGATGACCAAATGTCCAGCAAAGACAATTTAATAATTTATTTCCTAAACAATCATAAGATCCTATATGTATATTCGTAACTGCACTCAATTTGAAAAGAGTAAAGATATATTGACAATCGGACTTCATCTTAAGTACTTGTTTTAAGTAAGTATTTGGTACTTCTTTAAGTACTTGCTTTAAAACATGTTTTCAAAATCCAGGCGTTTCACTTTGTATTGAAAACATTTCCCTGTGATATCTCAACATTTATATACTTTTACCTATTTAACGTAATTTTTTATTTTCCTCTGTCCTGTTTTTCCTGTGTTTAGTAAAGACCGAGAAACGCATAAGAAGCAATTGTTTCATTGTTTCACGAGTCTGAAATATTTTGCATTTTTAAAGGGTTAGTTAAGGTTTTTCACGCTGTCGTTGAGCTTGCTGTCTACCAGTCTGCTGTTACACTCACTCCTACTAACCCAATTTTTTTTTTGTCTTTTTAGATTTATTATTAAGCATCATTTTCTTCGCATTTACCCCATGTAGCAGCAATAGCAAAATTACAAAAATTTTAAAAGCAGCGTAGCAGTATGCTCTTAGAATTTTCGATGCCGCGTTAAGGGGTGGCATACATCTTTCTGTTCTTTTCAATCTTTTCTTAGTTCTAATAACCCCCACGATGAAACTTCTTTTAACAGGTACGATATTCCAAACAGTCAGCCATATTTCTTTTTCGGAGTTTGTCCGAAATCGTTTCTGATACACATTGGAGTACCTGGTAGAAACTGAACAGCAGTAGCTACCTCCGAAGAAGCTTCATATACTAAGAACCCAAAGCAGAAAAGCAGAAAGCAGAAAACTCTGTGCCTAGCTAATGAAGTTGGTAGATTTTAAATGATACCTGCACAAAATCCACTGACAGAAACTTTGTTAAAGAGTACAGAGATATACAACAATGTTCCTTATGCATATTGCAATCCTAGTTAAATATGCCAACAAATAATATCATCAGAAGTTCATACAGGTGTACGGTAATCAGATTTTCATGAGCAGAAAGTGAAAATGGTATTAATAAAAGGAAAGCCGACTTTGCTATGACTGACACTTTATCCGCTTTTAAAAAATAATTGTACCTCCAAAGTGATTCAAAGCAGACCAGCAAATGATTGATCAAAAATCAATAACTGGATTTTAGCGTAATAAACTGGAAATGAAGAAGATCGATTCGCCTTTTGCGTACTTTTAGCTCGCTTAACGTTATTAAATTCCTTTCCGAAATAAAATTAAAAACCTCTTTTTTCGATCGGTTAGGTTTCCTATTTATAAGTATCATAACTGAAGGTGTCGGCTTTGTGAAAAATATTTCGATAAACTTCATGAATGTCATTTGCGTCTATTTCACAATTCTTGCAAAACTAAATCTGAAGATAAAGAAGATAAAATTCTTCTTTCTTTTTATAAATACATAGTCGAAAATTAATTTCACCTTAAAATCTCATTTGAATCTTTTTTTTTTTTTTTTTTTGTGTGTGTGTGTGTGTGAAAACGTAACATTTTAATTTTACGTTGAGCCATCTCTCTCTCTCTCTTTTTTAAAATCAATTTTCATCTGCAAGTGTTTAAAAAGGCAAACGTCATGTTTCATAAAGGTTTTTATGCAACTTTCTGTCTGTCTCAGTGCTTATAGTAGTGTTATGCACATGTGACTGTTTAGATGTTTTAGCGTCTTTTAGGTTACCGAAGGGCCCAAGTTCGAATCCCGTAGAAGGCATGGAGGTTTGTAAATTTTAGTGTCGGTGCGGCATGACGGCACTCTAAATATGCGGCGAGCCTAAAATCCTCTAGTATGGTTTGGTGGAAGGGAAGAGGGGTGGGAGACCCTCGGAACGGATTGCTCTCCATCAAAACTGGGGGAGGAACTGAGCCAAATCGCACTGTCACCTGCTAGGTGCTCTAGGCTGTTGCCAACGACAGGCGTATAAGCAACAACAAGAACACCTTTCGTGTTGTACTGTACATTCATCTCACAGTACTTATGCCTGAAATGTCTTATGCGTAGGTAATCTGTTTACAATCTGGACCTCGCCGGGAGTTTTTTATCGTGCTCTCTAGTATCTGTACTTTGACAGTCTCGGCACCGCGGGTATAAAAACACGAGCCTGGTTCCTACTTAACACCCATTCAGGTGGATAGCGTGACCAGTCATCACTGACGACGGTTCAATGATGACTGGTCACGCTTTTACTGCTCCAAATCCTGCGGGGTTTGTCGACAAGACTGTCTTCCCATAAGGGTGGTATGTTGGCAAACCCTTTTGGGCCAGTGTATTGAAAGTCTCAGAGAGTGTCTCTTTTGGTCAAACCGTGTTTCTTGCCCAATAAGGAGGCTACGAGCTAGCGAGTGAGATCCCCGTACTTGCAATAAGTTGCCGTGAGTGGTACAAATCTTAGTTAGTCTCTAATCCGGAAATATTCTTTTAACTGAAGTATTAGAACAACAAAGTGAACCAATGTCTTGTACACAATATTTCCCACGAAACAGTATGTATCATAACTAATGTCCCTGGAATTAATATCTTTAGCATAACATGTGTTGTGTGTTTTATACACAACACATTGTCCACAGTATATCACAAGCACACAGCATTTGTATAATTAGTTCTTGTCCCTTCCGTAATAGCGTTTGTTTGTATTAATATTTTTACTGTTCTGTATTATATGTTTCTCCCTCAATATCCAAAAAGGGGGCCAGTTCTATATCTCCCGTTCTACTGAACCGATTGATGAAATTTAACTTGCATTTTTCATGTCTCGATGAATTAGGTATATGTTTTATTAATATCTCTTTTTTTTTTATTAAACTTACTTGATTTCTTCTTTCACAGCTCGAAATTTATGTTCGATCCAAATAAAGCTGGCAGATATTTTCTGATTTATTTTTTTAATTTGTACATTTTGTTAATTTTTTTAGTTTTTCGAAAACAGTTTTGAATTATAAATTATAAAATATTTACCATCAAATTAAAGTAGATGTATTTATACGCAGATCAGTAAAAAGCAACAGTTTTTTATTCAGCATTTCCAAAGATTAACGTGAATATTGATGCGTTTCGAAATTTAGCATATTTGTTATAAGAGATAATATTCCCAAATGTACTTTGCACACTTTGTTAAAATTATTCGAAAGAATGAACGATGCATCTTTCTTTTTCGCCCGTGCACAATGAAAAAAAGGGAAACGGAAATAGGTTACCATAAATTAGGAATTCCGCCAAGGGAATTTATTCCTGGCGCTAACTAAAAAAGGTGCGCCAAGATAATTTGGTACGGAAGAAGTAGAACTGTCCCTTTTATTTATTCGAAGTGTGCTATCTGTCTACAATCAGCAAATAACATTTCTTTGTATTTCTTAGCAATATTATGCAACTAGCCCTTGTTTGGCATTACATGCTTTTGAACATCCCTAAAGGAACTGTGGATGCGGTGGTCTTGGAGCACCAGCAACTGCTTGTTTCAGTCAAGTGTGGGCTCCGGACAATAACCGAATAGTTTATGTAAGTCACTGTAAGTCACTCGTGTCTCCGGATCCGCTTTCACTTGTCCTCTGTAATTTTTTCCCTGACTGACGTAACGAAGGGCCTTGGTTCAAATCTCAGGAAAGACATATGTTTGTAAGTGTATAGTCCCTATGCGGTATGGAGGTATTCAAAATACTGGCTATCTGAAAGTTCTCTCGAATGCTTTAATTTTAAGGAAGAGGGTGAGAGACCCCTCGGATCTTCCGGAGTGCTGATCATCCAAATCGGCGCGCAGCTGCAGATATAATGTGGTAGGACTATACTATATCCATACTAACCAATGGTGAAACTCTGATGTCCCTCTCACTTGTACCTGTATCCGTAACTTTCTTTCTCCCACACGTTTTCCAGTTATCATTAAGAGGAACCAATGAGCGTTGAGACATGACACATAGTAGTTAGTAGCAGGACGGACAAGCGGTATGTGTTTTCACAACTTTCAGTATTTGTGCCCGGAGTAGATTGATTGAACAATAGCCGAAGATTGCAATTAATGTCAGAGTCGTAGCCGCAAGTTCGTGTTTGATTGCTAGGCTGCAATTATGCTTAAGAACGCTCCTTTAAACTGTGCCGTCTTTCCTTTGACTGCGTTTGCGAGGTATTAGAACTAAATACTGAGTTCAAATTAATGACTACACAATTTGTCTCTGAAAACTTGGGAGTGAAGTTACCCTACCTTTTCTGTAGCCACAGATCTAAATGCAATTTTGATATGGTCTTACTTCGAGTCATTTTTGTTCAATTAAATTTTAGTAAATTGCTGTTGGTCCATAAATCGCTAAATTGCGACTTGTTAGTTCAGTAGATTAGTGGAAATCGACTGAGGTTACTAATAATCTGAGGCCATATATAATCTTATAGTGTTGCTTAAACAAACGTGGCAACTGTTTCTTACTTATAATTAGTCATTGTTGTTGCTGTTGTTGTCTTGTGCATATTACATGGAACAATGGTTGCCAGAGCCTACTCCGAAGAGAGGTTGGACTTCTATTTTCCGTCCCCAAACTGAAAGTTTTGAGGAAGAGCACCTGGGATCTCCCACCCCTCACCTCACCTACCAACCCACACGAGAGGACTTTCGGTTCGCCGCATATTTAAAGTGCCGCCATGCCGCACCGACACTATACATTTACAAATATCCATTTTTTACTCGGGATTCGAACCCGGACCCTTTGGTACCGTAGTAGGCTTCTCTAACCACTTGACCATTTTGTGTTTTCCTACCCACACACAGCACTTAACAGCCTCAAGTAACCAGCAGCCAGATTCTGACCAAACTGGTTCCAGAATCTACAAGGTAACAAAGTTGCCCAACGGAAACTGAAAACAATAATTAACTACTGTGCTAGCAATTACTCTTCTGAGCTGGAAGATATTAGCCATAAAGTACAAACTTGAGTCGTGTCTAACACACATTAGGTTCTAACAATGCCATTTCTAAGCACAGTTCTCCTAGAAATAAACATCGCACCTTCAGTATGGCATTAACTCTTCTTGAACTGGCTCATTTATTAACCTGAAAACAGATTACTTGCTCTGCAAAGCATAGCAGTATGCACGTTAGAACTATATAAGCTAGTTCAATATGTCAGCAACAGAGTATGTGAAAGGTATGTTCAATATATAATTTTGTATTTATATATGCCAGATTTTCAAACACAAAGTTTGTACTGTATCTGAATGCTGTACTATATCTTTACATGTTTATATATCTTTTATTAATGCTACCTAATTTATACTAAGGATCACGCGTACCTCAATGGCATGCTACATGTAAACTTTAACTACCATGATAACGTATATGCACAAATGTGTATATGAATATGAGTGAGAGTATACTTTTATCTGTTTCGGAATATGTATGTAAGTGTGTATATATCTGTATCTGAGTTGGTATTTATATGTATATGTTATGGAGAAACACCGAAATCTGGAGAATGTTGTCTTTCACTGGTGAATGTCAACATTCACATAGTCGCTTGGTGTATGTCCGAAATATTTTCCAAATACTCTTATTTCTTACTTACACCGGTGATGCTAATACCACTCATCAGTGATGCTAATGCCCGTAACAGGAAAAGGTGTGTTTAAGCCTGTACTATAGAGCAGTGGAAGCGAGTAATATGGTCTGACGAGTCTTCTTTCACATTGTTTCCCACTTCTGGCCGAGTTTACGTCTGGAGAACGCCATCTCAAGCCTATAATACAGACTGCTTGTTGCCAAGAGTGAAACATGGAGGTGGTTCTGTTATGGTTTGGGCAGCCATATCGTGGTTATCTGCTAGCCCCATGATAACTGTGTCAGGGCACATGACTGCCAAGACTTATGTGAACATTTTGGCCGATCAATTTCATCCCATGGTACAAACTTTGTTCCCCGATGGTGATGGTGTCTTCCAAGACGA
This sequence comes from Stegodyphus dumicola, assembly GCF_044657685.1. Classification (NCBI taxonomy): domain Eukaryota; kingdom Metazoa; phylum Arthropoda; class Arachnida; order Araneae; family Eresidae; genus Stegodyphus; species Stegodyphus dumicola. The sequence continues at coordinate 155,784,907 of NC_140768.1, read as the reverse complement.
CAAAGCCCCTGTTCACACAGCTCACATTGTCCAGGACTGGTTTTCTGAGCATGTGGATGAGTTGTCCCATCTCCCCTGGCCACCACAGTCACCAGACCTGAATATTATCGAACCTTTGTGGTCTACATTGGAACGGAAAGTGCGTTCTCGTTATCCACCGCCAACATCGTTACCTGAACTTGCCACCGTTTTGCAGGAAGAATGGTATAATATTCCCTTGGCAAACATACAGGAACTGTATTTATCCATTCCGAGAAGACTGCAAGATGTTTTGGATGCCAACGGGTTTCCTAAGCCATATTAAGCAAAGAAACATGTTTTTTTAAAGGTGTTTCCATATTTTTGTCCAGCCCCTGTATGTCAGGCCACTTAATAGATAAGTACTTACTTATCTCCTTCCGTACCAAATCTTACGTACTCAACTAAAAGTATTTCTTCACATTAGCAATCTATGGATCAGCTGTGTACCAAATTGCAAATCTCTATGCATCTGCAACATATGTGACTCAAATGTATATCGAATTTGTAATAAATGCAATAGTACAAATATGCATATCCTATATGCCAATCACTATCTGCACTACAAAGTGAGCGTATTACTTCTATAATAATCTGTATTAAGTATTATATATATAATCTCCAATCAGTAATATGTATTACGTACCAAAACTATGCGTAATTCAAGTGCCTGCAATGTATTATGTATAATCTGCAAACTGTATTATGTATAATCTGTATTATGTACAACAATCTGCATTACGTGTCGTGTATAATCAGCAACCTGCACTACGTATTACGTACATGTATTATGTACCAGTACGCCTTATATACATGTATTATGTACTTGAAATCCGTATTATGTATTTGTACCAATCGCGTCTCATATTGCAAATCTCTTTGCAACTGCAACATATGTGACTCAAATGTACAATCTGAAGTACATGCATTAGATGAAATACACATATCATATGTGTCAACTACTATCTACATTTCAAATTAAGCAAATTAATTCCATCACAATCTGTATTATGTATTATGTATAATCTCCAATTTGTATTATGTACCTGTACTATATGTAATTCAATTGCCTATAATGTATTGTGTATAATCTGCAAACTATATTAAGTATTATGTCTAAACTGTAATATGTACAACAATCTGCATTATGTACAGCGTATAATCTGAAACCTGCATTATGTATTATGTATCTGTACCATGTACCAGTAAGTACCTGTATTATGTACTTGCAATCTGTATTTTATATACTATATTTTATGTATAATCTGCAATCTATATTATGTAATATGTACTGTAGTGTGTGTAATTTAAATGCCCGTAATGTATTGTGTATAAACTGCAATTTGTATTATGTTTTATGTATAATCTGTACTATGTACCTGTATGCATTATGTACCAGTATTATATACTTGCAATCTGTATTTTATGTACTATATTTTATGTATAATCTGCTATCTATATTATGTTATATGTACTCGTATGCATTATGTACCAGTATTATGTACTTGCAATCTGTATTTTATGTATAATCTGCAATCTATATTATGTAATATGTACCTGTACTGTGTGTGATTCAGGTGCTTGTAATGTATTGTGTATAATCTGTACTCTGTTTTATGTATAATCTGTACTACATACTTGTATGCATTATGTACCTGTATTATGTACTTGCAATCTGTATTATGTATAATGTACCAATTGCGTATCAAGTTGCAACTGCAACATATGCGACCCAAACGTATATCAAATGTGTAGTACATGCAATTGATCCGGTATACATACCATATAAGTCAATCAATATCTGCATTTCAAATTAAACATATTAATTCTATAACAATCTGTATTATGTAACGCGCATAACCCGCAATTTGTATTATGAAGTATGTACCTGTATCACACACAGTGTAGGTGACTATAATGTATCTGCGACCTGTATCATGTATTATGTAAGATCTGTATTATGTTTAACAATCTGCATTATGTACTGTGCATAATCTATGTCAATCACTATCTGCATATCAAACTAAGCGTAATATCTCCATAACAATCAGTATTGTGTATGGTATATTAATTAGTATTAAATAATCCTAAGTATTATGTACCAGTATTGTCCTACTCACAGTACACTATGTATCCTGTATGTATGTAGTTTATTTGTATTGCGCATTATGCAGCTCCAAAAGATATGCATCATGTATAGTATATTAATTAGTTTTAAGTAATCCCACGTATCATGTAACACTATTGTCCTACGCACAAAGTACTATGTATTCTATATGTATGTTGTTTATCTGTATTATCTGCATTATGTACTTGCAATCTGTATTATGTACACCATGTAATCTGCATGTATTTAATTTTCTCTTTTGTACTATGCATTTCGCATAAACTATGTACTTGCATGCTGCACAACCTTTAACATAAGTAACCCGTACTATATGCATATCAATTTGTTACATATCACTTAAACGCATTCCCGTATTGCATTATGCAAAGCGCATTATGTATATTGAATTTTTAATGGTCTTTGTTTATATGTGATATTTTTTTTCTCTTTGTGTTTATTTATTTATTTATTTTTTTCTGTGTGTGTGTAATTTGTGTATTATGTGTTCCATGTCATATTTTTAATTAATTTTAATGTGTATATTAATGTGTTTTATGTAACGGCTGTTTGTAATTTTTATATATAACATATGTACTACTTTCCCACACAATGTCTTACATCAGTTATAGCCCCTGTATGGCCATGTAACAAATTTATTTAAGATCCAAATGAATTCCCGGTTCAGCCTCCTGGGGCTCCAGGGAGTTGATGTTTTTAGATAGTGTAGGGCGCGGGACATACGCCTGTTTACCTATATTAACCCAGTAGCCGCTGGTGTTGCGTTGACGCAACGGTCAAAATAAATGCGTATATAAATAGAACTACCTAAGATATTTTATACCAGCAGATGATTTTGTGTAGGGAATGTTATGAAGATTGTTTCTGTAAAAAAATATTTGCCTTCAACAATCATTTTGTTTATAATAATTAATCTCATACTTTAAGCAAAATTTAAGCAAAATTTTCGACCGATTATTTTTGCTGAAAATATTTAACGAAAGAATCGCCGTCTTTATGTGTGATCTATTTTTAGTCAAGGTCACTGTTTATCAGAACATTACATCAGTCAGATGCTTATATTTGTGTTCGGAAGAAAGGAAAACAGGTGTTGCGCTGACGCAACGTCAGTAGGAAACGGGTAGTCAATTTCCCTTTTCACTCATTTCTTTCGATGTTCTGGTTGTTCAAAAATGTCTAGAACGAGGTATCTTACATTAGAAGAAGCCTTTCAAAGATTGTTTGATGAAGAAACAGATGACGATAATGTTAATAATGACCAGAATGAAACTGATATTGTTGTTGTTTCCCCAGAAATTGCAGAAACTAGTGACGAAGAAGAAAGGAATGGCAATGTTTTAAATAATGATAATGATTTTTTACCAAATACTGCTGGGAAAGTTGAAATTTACGTAAGAAGTTAAGTTTCAGCCTTCTAAAAGCAGTTATAGTCATACTAAAAAGTTTAAAAAGCAGAAGATTGAAATCTTGAACTGGATAAAAAAGGAACTGTTAGTTATGTCTCAGAAAGAACGTGAAGAAAGAGATAGAAGAGAAATTATAAAAGACAAAGTACAAGGTAAAACTAGTGCACAAATTTTTGATTTTCGTTTTGGTTTAGACATTTACTCTCTTCTAGTTGAACAGATAAATATGTACGCTCACAGGGAAAAAAAACAGAATTTATTGCATCTGAAGCGCATATGAGAAGACTTATTGGAATATTATTGCTTATAGGATATTATTCTTTACCTCAAGAAAAAATGTATTGGTCTTTTGATAAGGACATTTCTGTTCTTCCTGTTGTACGAGAATTGATATCACGTTTGCAGTACAGGAATATGAAGCAGAATTTTCCTTTGGCAACAGTTAAATTGACAATACTGATAAATTATATGAGGTGAGACCGCATCTAAACTTACTAAATATCACCACTTTTTACTACTGGAAATATAAAGTCTCTTTTAGATTTCAAAAGTGAGAATGCATTATTCCTTTTGCAAACTCCTATTGAGAGTGTAGAATTAGTCATAAATAAATCAGCAACAGAAAGACTTAGTAAATTCAAAACCATTGCATGGAGATGGTAGACATTTTATCGTAAAGTCCGTTGATAACAAAACACTTTGTTGTAAAGACTACTTTACCAGACTGTTACAGATGCAAAGTATGTAATGTAGCTTTACATCATGATTGTAATCAAGCTTTTCATACTTGAATCTTTCAATTGAAATAATCTGTATTTGTAAAAGAAATATAATGTATATTTTAATATTAAATTAATTACAAGTAAAGTGATTTGTAGATTTATAAAACGTTATACAGCTAAAAAGTAATCCTGCGCTCCACTCAAAAGAAACATCACACGAGTACAATCCTACTTACTAAACATCCGTAGTCTTATTCCGCTGACGTTGCGCGAACGCAACACTCGCGTTTTCCACAGGTAAGAGCACTTTTCAATGTAAATTTATGTTATAAATGCTTAATTTGATATTTGTTATTATTTTCATGAGAAAAGAAACATTCCTTGTAGTTTTGGCGGTTAATGGGTTAACCACCAGGCGTCCCCGTCCTCCGTAACCTGTAACCTGTCACTAGAACTGGCATACGTTTACGTGCAATGAAGCTTGCAAAAGAAGAAAAGTATGGTGTTCCAAACACGTTTCGTGCATCAACACATTGGTGCACTAAATTTATGAATCGACATGGTTTGTGTTTGCGCCAACGCACCAAACTGGCGCAAAAGTTACTATCTGATTTGGAAATAAAGGTTATGGAGTTTCAAAAATACATTATCGATGTAAGAAAAAAGGACTTCTTTTGAACTGTCCCAAATAGGGAATATGGACGAAACCCCTATGTCTACCAGAAAATAAAACAATTGACTGCAAGGGGGGAAAAAAGCATTTTGATAAAAACGACCGGGCATGAAAAAAACCCATTTTACGGTCGTTCTTTCGTGCTTGGCTGACGGCAGTAAGCTTCGTCCGTTGATCATTTTTAAAAGAAAAACTTTACCGAAAAGCGTTGTGTTTCCATCAGGTGTGCTGGTTCGCGACAGAGTTCGAGACTGAAAATACGTATGATGACAAGCCAATGACGACAGAAGAGTTCTATGAAATGTTTGGCGAATCTGACCATGAATCGAACGTTGAAGGATTTTGATTTTGTTTATTTACCAAGGTATTTTTTATCGTATATTTACTTTTCTTTTCTCAGATGATTTTGAATAAATGTAGTACTTAAAAAATTTTTTTCGAAGTTTCTCGATCGATTTCGGAAGTGGGGGGGGATCGACTTATACGCGGGTTTCTTATTTTCTACGATTTTCTTATGTCGAAGTGGGGGGTCAACTTATACGCGGTATCGACTTATACGCGGGTATATACGGTATATCACCTGTAAAATCACTACACACATCTTCAAGAATCATATGCAAATTTCAGGAAGTTACCAGATGACACCGATGGTACGTCACAATGACGAGAGTGTAAGAGAGTGATACATAAGGAATACAGGCAAAGAAGTAAAATTGTTCGCAGGCGATTTATAAGCATTTCAGTGCAATAACCGAATAGTTATGACACAAAGGGCGCATTTGGATGATTTTTTACGTGGTAGAATTATCGGCCGTCTGGATCGGTAGAATTATTCCGTATGGGCCTGGAAGTATCAGACGAACTTGGAATTGCCCAGAGTGTCATCTCCAGGCTTTGGCAAGATTCCAAGATGATGGTAATGTGAGTAGACGTTACAGCACAGGTCGCCCCAGAGTTACAACGCCGAATGAGGACCGGTATTTGGCAGTTACTGCCAAAAGAAACAGGCGGAGCACAGCCTCAGACCTGTCTCGTAAGCTCTCTTCAGCCACTGGTACGACAATTTCAAGGCAGACCGTGTACAGACGCTTAGGGCAGATTGGTCTATATGCTCGTGGACCTGTCAGATGCGTTCCATTTACTGCAACTCACTGTCGCCTGGAGTAGAGAGCATGCATTGTGGACACCGCAACAGTGGGCTTGTGTGACGTTTTCCGACGAGTCCAGGTTTACCTTGCAGTCTTATTCTCGCCGGACTTTCATATGGAGAGCTCCAGGTACCCGTTACCACCAAGAAAACATCATTGAACGACACCGTTACGGTGATGCAGGAATGCTCGTTTCGGGTGGAATTATTCTGGGTTCGAGAACTGACCTGCATGTTCAAATTGGAACCATGCCTAGCCAAATCTATCGGGACGTCATTCTGGAACAACATGTAAGTTTGTTTCGAGGCGCCATGAGCGCACAATTTGCGTTTATGAATGACAACGCCCGTCCTTACCGTGCAAACATCGTAAGCGAATGCATTCAATCGGAGGATATCACCCGTATGGACTGGCCAGCATTCTCACCGGACATGAATCCAGTAGAGCACATGTGGGACATGCTTGGCCGACGAGTTGCAGCCCGTCAAGCTCCTCCTACACGTCTACCGGAACTTCGGAGAGCATTGTTTTTTGAGTGGTGTAATATCCCGCAAGATCAGATTGATAATTTGATACTCAGCATGCCTAGGCGTTGTATGGACTGTATTGCATCGTCTGGGAGACATACAATGTATTAACAATCATACCAACCATGTAATATTGGTTTTTTGTGAATAGGTTTTTTTTTTTTTTTTTTTTTTTTTTTTTTTTTATAATTTGCTCCAGGGAGAAAAAATCGCTAATTTTTTTAATAATATCAAACATATAACATCTTTTTTTGCTCTTTACCTTTTGTTTAATAAATAAGCTTTACAAATAAGTCAAATTTGTTTTGTTTCTAACTCTTCCTTTGCCCCTGATTTTGAATTATCCTTACTTTATGGACATGAGTGTATTTTGATTGTACTCTTCTTTAAGTGCCTTGTATGCACACGTATATTTCTTTTTTGCATTTTGTAAATGTCGTTTGCTCAGCCGAGGCTGCCCAGGGCTGTGGTTTGGCAGCTAGTGGTTCACTCCCGCTGAGTTGGTAACCAATTCTTCATGGATATATCTATACCTGGGTCGGAAGCCAACTCAGCGGTTTACTCCCCTAACAACTAATACCGTCTGGGCGACACAAAGAGTCATTAAAAATAGGAATTAGAAAGCACAATATCTTCAATTGGCAGATTTGTCAATTGAAGAATTGCAATCACACGCAGTGATACTTTTGGAAATTTCTCTCCGACTCCATCATGAAAGAGCGAAGGAGCCAAATGCTTCAAAAGTATTTGTCATCAACACGTTTCTGAATTTTCTGTTTGATTTAGATTATAGAGGTTATTTCAAGTTTCTAACAGTTATTTTAATTTTTAAACATGGTTTACTGTGTACTCCATTTTTCATCAGAATAAGTTTTTAGTATCACGTTGCATGTAAATAAGGTAGAAAGAGTATTTAAAGGATGTTAGTGTGGCAAAGCACACTAGGGCTGTCTTCCTATGGGTAGGGATGCCTTCAGGGAGGACTTTCTACGACAAACTTGTTCGAATGCACGTTAGAAATGGGGAAAACCATGAAAACATCCATGCAGCCAGCCCGTTCACGGGATTCGAACCTCGGACCGAACTACCAGTGTTCAGCGACTTTATCGCTCGGCCGCTGGTGGGCCTAGTATTTAAAGAAAGGTTTTGTTTACTTCAGCTGAGGGCTTAGGAATCCTTAGTGGCGCGCGTTTGCAGTCAGGCTACCTCGTTGTTTAAAAGTTTAGCATTAAATTAGTTTCTTATTTTATGATTTTGAGTTTAATCCCAAAGTGGGGCCTTTTCTGTAAGCCCGAGAAAGAAACAATCTGTTTTCTTAGTTCAGATAATAAAGGGTAAGCTTAACCCTTCTCTGGAATTTTCATTTACACACTTGGACTCAGCGATAAGTCGCTAGATGATTCAACTAGGTTTCTACGAAGTCAAGCGAAGACAAACTAGTGGAAACATTACAAGATATGTAGCCAATAGCAGCATTTGACGTATGAGTTTAACATAATTTTTTTTTTTTTTTAAATTTCTTGAAAATCATGTCTATTTGTATTTAGTTTAGGAAAAGTGATATATTATTAGTCTCATCTTCTGCTTTGACAAGACAATCTTTAACGAAGTGCAAATGCATCTGTACAACCTAATTAGGTTCGAAGTGTCTTTCATTTATTTGATTACGCCAAAGCACTCTTCAGCTGCCTAAGGGGAGGGATGCCCTCGTGGAGGATGTTCTAAGGCAAACTGGCTCGTATACAGGTGGCACAAGGGCAAAACTACGAAAACGCCGATGCAGCCAGTCCGCTTGTCAGGAGTCGAAACCAGGTCGGAACTACCACTGTTCGGCGATTTTACAGCTTGGCAGCTGGTGGGCCTCGACATTGTTAGGAATAATTGTCTCCCTAAAATATGCATCTTAATTTTTTCAATCTTTTAATTACGTTTTGTGTTTTATTGTTGCTTTCACGCAAAAAGTCGTCTTGTTGAGTTAAAGCTGTAAATAAAATTATGATAATGATTTAAGTTAAGACATAAATTTTCGAGCCGCGCCTTTAAGAAAAGGTAAAGGAAAAGTGAACCAAAAATATCTGATGAGGACACCACATAACATCCTTAAATTATACACACTTTATTGTTGTACTTCATTTAACTTTATTTCCTCGAATTTCATTTCAGTTGTATTTCTTATTCAGTTCTCACATTGCGGCAACGCATAAATACATGACAACTCAAAACACCTTCATTAATGATTGTAAAATACAGATAAACCTAAAACACTAATACCGTTAAAAATAGTTAGAAAACATCCTTTACAACTGTACAGATATTAGGTAGTTTGGAACCAGGAGTGATGAAAAATGAGCAACGCCTTCGCCGGGAATCGAACCATGGACCTCTGGAATACGTGCCCGGCCTGCCGACCACTACACCACGAAGGCTCGCTAAGAACGCGGGAGAAATACCTTATATACTCCCCCTTTTAAAGGGCGACTGGGCTTTTTAGGGCACCCAATCGCCAAATCCTGAGTGTGGAGAATCATATCAACCACCCTTTTAGTTCGGGCGCCATTGTAGAGACATTAGTCCCACCCCGAGGTTTGACTCAGAATTCCTGGAATTCCTGGGAAGTACTGGCTAGGATCTGTACTTAGGCACTCTCAGCCACAGGACACATAATTTGACTTCACAGGACTACAGCCCTAGTTCAGACTTGGCAGGGACCGTACTGGTACTGTCGTGGGTACTGGTACTATCGTCGACCAAATCCCGGGGGTTTGACTCCATTCAGTTCTCGTGACGGGGAGTGACAGAGTGGTTAGAACGCACAACGACGTAAGCTGCCGATGGAGTGGTGCCCAAGGCAAAATATAACTAAGTAAATTCATATCTATGATTTGTTCTGACCAATGCTTTGTATAAAGCCGGGCGGGGACTCCGGGGTTTGCGCCCGTGAGGATGAGGTCCCCAGGACCATAGATATACAAACTCCGCATGAGTCCGCTAGTTGGAAATCGGTCGAAGATCTATGTTTGTCTGCTGCGTCGCACAATTCTGTGCACATTGAACTCTATGCATAATGAACTCTGTGTAAAGTAAACTCTGCAAAATCTGTGCACAATCACACAACGATACCATCAACACAAAAATAACATAGCATTATAACTCACATCACATCCATCTTCCGAAATGCTAAGGCATTCCTCCAAGCACACCAACAAATGTCAAACTGCAACTCCTAATTAATTGTAACATGTTATCTCCATATTGATTCCTGTATACCAATATATCTGTACCTCGATTACTTGTACCCCAGTTTATTTTTATAATTGTTCTTCCTATGTAAATAACTTGTTACTTTAATGTAATTTATTATGTCAACTGCGTAATGTAATGACTTAAAATGTAATCTTTTGTCTTAATAAATGCCAGAAAAGGTTAGTGCAGTGGGGCAATACCATTTTTGTCTATGACGATGTCGTGGTGCCCCTTGCACTTTTTCCTGTCCTGTCCTGTCTGCTGCGTCTGTAGAGACATTAGGTATTTTGGAAGCAGGAGTGATATATATATATATATATATATGGTTACTTTATTTAACCTGTTCCGCCAAACTAAGTTAATGGCACTACAGGGTTAGGAAGTCGTCCTAGTCGTTGCTAACAATCTGACGGTTAGGCCGCCTTTCTACATTTTACATTAATCTTCAGTTTCTTGAATATAATTCTTTTCATTCACTTTCTTCATTATCTCTAAGATGCTCTTGTTGCAGTAATAGTCCATGAACGGTCTATTGACAGGATATGTGATGTAGTCCGAAGGAAAGAACAGCTGTCGAAGGTGCTCTGTCAGAGGGCAGGTAATCAAATGCGTCCGCATCTTCTCTGTGAAGACCGCAAGATCAGTTGACGTCCCGTCTGAGGTATCGTCTGTAATACGCTGGGAATTTTCCGTGGTTTGTATAGGCCTAGAGGAAGAGTCGGTTGCATTTGAGCCTCTTGAGAAGTCGGTATTGGGAAGATGTAAGTGAATCTTCCTGTTTCTTCTTCCTGCCATCATGATAACCATGTCTCTTGGAATGTTGTCTTTAGGAGTCTTTTTGCAACTTCTGCGTAACTTCCTTGTTAATTTCTGGTTTGAGAGCTGCGGTCTTAGCTAGTTCATCAGCTCGTTCGTTGCTTTTCTGCCCGGATTGTCCTTTTATATCCAGTTGATCTTTAAAGGGATGGAGATACCTAACGTCAAGAGGATCTTTCTAATTGCTGTCGTGTGCGGAATTTTGGAGGAAAGGAATTCAGCGCATCCAGAACGCTCATGCTATCTGTAAAGATTGAAGTGTGAGCTGCTGGTTGCGTGCCTAACCATAGTGCTGCGTCTTTGAGAGCGAGGGACTCGGCTTGGAATCTCTCTTTGCTGTCCTGAGAGTGGCGATTTGCACCAGCGAAGGATGGGTAGATATTCTGGGTGTAAGAAAGGGGAAATCTTGGAAGCTTTCTATGCTGACATAGGATAGATGTAAATCTTCTTTAGTGTGAAGGTCCTCGTTGTGGTGTAGAAGTCGGTAGATTGATCTCTCTAATTCTGCTTTTAGGTCTAGTGGAAGCGTGCCAAGTAGAACCTGAAGTGCTGCGTTTGATGTGGTGCTATAGGCACTGGTGATTTTTAGCAGGATTACTCGCTGTGTTTTTTAAAGTTTTTGACATATTCTTGCTGTGGCAGTCATCCAGACTGGGCAGCCATAGAAGATCATGCGTTCAGTTGCATTTAGGTATAGGCGTTTTAACGGACGTCCTTTTTGGCTAAACTTGTCTGTGATTATCCTGTTTTGTATGAGTCTTTATATGCGCAAGTGTATGTGTTTGTATATGCTGTAATTAGTGTTTAACAAACCAAGATGTAACAAATCATTCGCCTATCGATTAAAACTAATGTATTCTTAAGACGCCTCAGTATGACCATGTACAATTACGTAAAATTCTTCAATAAACTCCCGAGGTGGCCTCATGAGGCTCCTGGGAGTTGCTGTCACTAGATAGGGGAGGTGTTGGTGTATTGAGAATACGGCAAAGCACACTAGGGCTATCTGCCTAAGAGGAGGGATGCCTTCGTGGAGGACTTTCTAAGGGAAACTGGCTCGTATACACGTTACACATGGGCAAAACCACGAAAACGCCCATGCAGCCAGCCCGTTCGCAGGATTCGAACCTCGGACCGAACTACCAGTGTTCAGCGATTTTACCGCTCCGCCGCTGGTGGTCCCTATATAGGGGAGGGCGCGGGACATATGCCTGTTTACCTCTGTTAAACATCAGGCGTCCCTGTCCTCCGCCACCTGTCACCTGTTTAGTTTAGTGATGATTCGATGCGTTTTATCTCGGACTTCCGTAAGATGTGATACCCATGTGAGCTTCTTTTCAAGTGTGAAATCGAGGTATTTAATGGTATCCTGGAGTCTCAGTGGATGCCTTTCCCACTTTATAAGTGGTGGATTCGCATCGATTTTTGAGTCCCTTGGAAAGACTATCATCTGTGTCTTTTCAATGCTGAAACAGAGTTTGTTGTCTTGACTCCATTTTTGTAAGCAATTTATTTGAGTGCTACGTCTGCTTTACGCTCTATTGTTGTCCCATTGCCTCAGTCTATTATGAGTATAATATCGTCGGCTTAAGCTTGTATCTTGGCACTGTCTCCAAAGTTGATGTTTAGCGCTGAGTCTGCAATTATGTTCCACAGGATCGGTCCGATATTAGACCCCTGTTGGGCTACTTTGTGGTAATTCATCGTAATATTTAGAACGTCTCTTTTGTAAGTCACTTGACGTTCTGTGAGGTAGCTTGATTAGTTGGTAAAGATTCTTTGGACGTCGCATGTCAGTTTCGTTTTAAGTGCTCGCCACTATAGTTTATTGAATGCTGACGCTACGTCAAGCGATATTATACACCTATGGAGGTTATTTTGTCTGTTAATTAAGATGATGTCTTGCGCACGGTTGAGGGTGTCGGTGGTGCTCCGCTCTTTAGTAAACCCGTATTGGGCGGGGTTTAGTAATTTGTTTTTGACCAGGTAATACATTAATTTCTGCGTGAGCATCTTGTCAAGGACTTTGTCCCACGCTGAGAGTAAGCATATAGGTCTGTAAGAACTGGGCATGGACTTTAGTTTTCCCTCTTTCTGGAACATGACCAATTCTGCGTTTTTCCATTCCTTTGGAAAATAACTTAATTCAAGGCACTTGTTAAAATGTGCTAGAATTAGTAATCTCGTTTGATTGGGCACGGATATCTACGTGATATGTAGAGTCTTAGCTGGGGTCGTCTTCTGAAAAATTGAACTTCATTATTTCCCTAATTGTATTCTTCATTGTGCCGTCGTCTTTTGAATTGAACCTATCTGTAATGGATTCATGCTCTTCCCTTTAGCTATATCGAAATATGTTCCGAACGGAGAGCTGGTAGTGATTTTGTTCGATATCATGTCCCACGCTTTTTTCTTTTCTTTGTACATCTTTTGCCGGTACTGGGCACGTACCCTTTGGTAAAGCAGCCTCTTATGGGCCCTTTCCTCTCCAGTTGATTTTTGGAATCTCTTCCTTGTTGCTCTAAAATATTTCTTGAGTATAGTGAGATCCTTTGTCCACCATCGGCAGGTGCGCGGTCTTGGTTTCGAGTTATGTGAGAGAATTGTTCTATTATAGATCTCGTGGAGACTGGTAACTTGTCTTATATATTTATCGATTTCTTCGATAGTTGTCAGATTTCTAGGGTCTGCTGGAGATTTTGAGACATCCCTTTTGAAACTTAGTCAGTCGGTATGTCTTACATTGATTTTCGTTCTTCGCCATTTCGTTCTTCGCTAAGAATTTCAAATGTACACAAATGGCGGCTTCGTTAGGCTTAACCCCACTTAAACTTTTAAATTGTTGATAATTCTACAACTATTGTTCGCAGACTAACTAAAGACAGAAAAAACCTTAACCGGAACACGAGAACAATATAATTCAAGCACTTTTGAAGGAAAAAATGCAAAATTTATCAAAATGTAAAACTAAAATACAAAGCTCACTGGAGTCAAAGCAAGGCAATTCCTCAACAATATTAATAATTGCATCCTTGTACAAGAGATTTCACACGATATCTAAACAATTCAAAATTAAAAAGAGGATCATAGTAGTACAAACTCGAAAACTAAAAATGCAAAAAGGAAAATGTACAAGAAATAAAAATATAAAAATTAATCTCCTTGTATTGAAATTCTAATTCAGAACTCATTAGGGGAAAATGAATTAAAGCTTCTTAAAAGTAAGTTGATTAATATACTTCGAAACCGTGTTTCGTTATCCTGATTCATTTTAGATAAAAAAACCGAAAAAAAGTAACAAATTTCCGTTACATTAAAATTCATATAAAACTGAAAAAATTGAATCTCAAATCTACCAGGATTTTCCCTACAAGCCTTCGAAACACTTGGTAAACAGAATAGAACAAAACACTGTTTTAAATTTACTAACAGCAGAGTTAAATACACAGAGGCAACACTAATACATCGATAATTTAAATTTACCACACACACACACACCATAAAAAAAAAAAAAAAAAAAAAAAAAAAAAAGAAAGAAAACCACAGAACTTTACGTAAAATGACCATTCGAGGAAAAAAAATTGCTCTAAAAATATGATATGCAAATCGAAATTCAAAATCAAACATAAATAAAGAGGGCAATATAAATAAATATACTTTAAACCAAATAGTCATTTAAACAATACTCTAAAAACGATTCAGTTTATATATAGTTATTACATACATGCGTACGTACATATGTCACAAAAATTAGCTTCTGAATCTATTTTAAATCCATTTTAAAATCCGTTTCCAAAAAATAGTGCTTTATTCTGTTCATATGTATAGATATTCCGGAAAATAAATAAATAAATAAATAAATAAAACCCTCTAAATGGATGCAAGAGAGCCAAAACGGATACTGTCGTTGAAATTTTACGAGACTGCAATACTTCTCTTACTTCATACATGTGCTTTAAAAAAAGGAGGGGGAATTATGTACTTTTAAAAATGGTGTTATGTGCAATAATATTGACTACTTTATTTACGATACAGGTTCAGTTCCAAAAGAATACAATTTACTTCGCTATTGTGAAATGAAGCATAAAGCAAGAATTGAAATTTTGAAAAGGAAATTTACAAGAAAAGTTACAGTTTCTAAAATCTGGCCTTCGATAACATATATATTTTTTTAGTTTATTAGCCCAAATGGGCGTTAGACCCAAAGGGCTATTAGTCTCAAAACGGAATTATGCGTCATTTCACTTTGTGCGTTTATTCAATTTTCAAATTGTTGCCACCAAATATTATCGTCGTGTATTATATTTAAAGAAACAACAGTACATAGAGCTAACCAATTTTGAATAAACGTACTCCTCCGTCCTAACAAGGGCACCTGGAAGTCCGAAATTTAAATTTCCATTTTGTTTTATTATCGATTTCATATTTTGTAACATTAACGAATTTTTGATTAACAAACTCAACGCCTTCAATGCGAAGAATGGCGACACTGTACGGGAAAAAAAAAAAAGTTTTTTATCTCTAACGCGCGAGACTGTGTATCGGAAATTCTAAAGATATGCTGTTTCGCTGTTTTTAAATATTTTGTGATATTGCTGTTAAATTGAATTCTAAGTGAGAAGAATACGACATTTAATAAATAAAAGAAACACAAAAAACGTCATATAAAATCTGAAAGCTTTCAGATTTTCTTTTTAGCATAAAGGAGGGTTAGTTCAGAAAGGCTCTTAATTTCGTTTTGCGTTTTGCTTCGATTCCCTGTAAATATCCGTATCACTTTTCAAATTGTTGCCACCCAATATTATCGCCCTGTGTTATATTTAAAGAAATTAAATATTGAAGCATCTGCATAAATGCATCTATGTTTCTAGCATTGTGATAAAACAACGATACCTAAAGCCATCAAATTTTGAATAACGTAATTCTCCTCCGAATATGGGCATCTGGAAGCCCAAATTTGGAATCTGAAATTTGTTTTATTATAGATTTCCTATCTTGTAACACTCTAACGAATTTCTGATTAACAAACTCAACGATTTCAGAACGAGCAGTGGCAACACTGTACGGGAAAAAAAATTTTCTCCAGCGCGCGAGACTGTGTATCGGAAATTCTAAAGCTATGTTCATTTTAAAATTATTTTGCGATATTACTGTTGAATTTAATTTTATGGTTTAAGTTCGAAGAACATGATATTAAATAAAAAAAAATAACGCAAAAATGAAAAAAAAAAAAAAAAGGCCTCTTTGGGCGTAATGTAAAATCTGAAAGCTTTCAGACTTTTTTTCCCCTCCACCAGAGTTTTTTTTTTTTTTTTTCAGACTTTGATAAGAAAAAGAAAGAATTCTTTTTCTTTATTTATTTTACTAGAACAAATAAATCAAGTGAAGCAACAATTGACGCAAGTTTTCCTCTTGCACACATCATTACAGAGCGATCAGAACAGAGACATTACAAAGAACAACGGATAATTACGGAACATATCAACGAAATCGCTAGTGATTCATCATGTCAGTTAAAACAAAGGACCTGACATGGACATCACATGACTTCCTTACACTGCTTATTAAGTTATGCACATTTCTTGCTGCAATTTGACTTCTTATAATCCTATTTTTTCATAACGCGTATAAAAACTTTCTCAAATATAACTAAAGAAACCAGGAGACGGCATTAAAAGCTAGATTTTGTTATTTGTCAAAATTTTATTTTTTCTCTTTAATTTGACATTACCAAAGTATGAATATTTTCCTCATTTAAAACACTTTTGTTACTGGAAGTATGTGAATACGGCCGACGATTGAGAAAATAAATGCCGGGTGAGAACTTAAGCCGGATAAGGAGGTGAGTATGTATATATATGAGTTTAAAATGAGTAGAAATTATGATTATCCTATCTGAGGATAAAAGTACAGGGTGGGGAATATTTAAGAGGTCTTAAAAGTAGAAGTGAAAATTTAGATTTGTGAAATATTGCTATCTAAGCTTTTGCTAGGGGATGGTAAAACTTGTTTACTAAGTAACTACGAAAAAATAATAAATGAAAAAATAAATTAACAAATAAAAAATTAATCCCCCCTATTTAATGTTTCAAACACAACTTGCCAATTTAATCCCAGCTTAAAAATTAATAAATTAATAATTTAAATTCGTCTTTTACTTTTAAATTTTCGCAAAATTCAAGTATGCCAAGCGGGCGGCGTGTTAAAGGCAGTCTCAATAGAATGTCCCATTAATGGCGATAAATGACATTTTTAGCACCTAGTCTTCTTGGGAAAGAAATAGGGGACAGGAAACGTCGCACAGTTCGTGGATTAGATAAGAGAGGGAACGGGGATCTTCGATCAAATTTGGCGCAGTTCGTACCCTACCCTTTTCATGATAGGTAATATTAGATGAATTTGAAGTAATTTAGGAATTATGAGAAATACTTACTAAAAAAAACTGGTGCGCAAGATATTTTTTCTAAAATACTTTAACAGATGTATGTAAATATGGAATAAAATGGTTGAATTTGCAAGTGATAATGCAGCTGCTATGATTGGTAAAAAAATGAAGTGACTGTAAAATTATGAAATGCAATGAAAGTAAAATATTTCAGAATAGTTATTGCACCACATATGAAGCAATCTATGTCAAAACTTTAAAAATGGATAATGTTACAGAAACTCTAACTAAACAGTAAACTTCATCTGTGGACGAGTTCTAAATCATGTGGAATTTATTAAATTGCTGGAGTAGATGCATTCAAATGGTTTTTTTTTTTAATTTAATAACTGACAAAATTTTCATTAAAATTTCAATGTATGGAACCACAAGCTTATAGCTTTACAGTAATCATACGTTTCGTATAGCTTGATATTAAAAGTTTCTCCTTTTAAGTCACTAATGATTTTGATGCTACAAAGAGGTTCAATAACCTTGAACCTTATTATAGCATAAAAATCAAAACTTGAACCCCCTTTCAGCATATGACCGTTTTTCAGCCTTTGAAATAGTGAGAAAATACAGTAACTTATTTCAGATTTAGAAAAATTTTAACATTTAGTTTTCTGCAAAATTTTTTAATTCCAAAAATTTTAGGTAATTAGTTTCCTATCTAACCGCTGATACGAAGATCGAAAATTCTACAGTGATTAGTTCAATAGACAAGCGATTATGGAAAAAACATTCAGCTGTTGCATCTAAACCCTGGATTATCAGTGCCGTTACATCTAAACTCTAATATAATCAAAACAAAAACATAAATAGAACTCTGATTTACATTGAACTAGATTGCGCCTAATTTTCACGTAAACTTAATCTAATAATTATATATAAATGTATATAAATATAATATGTTTATATTTCACAGAAGTCTCAGTGTCAGTATTTTGAAGAATCTTTGAATTTAGATATTTCAAAGATCAGAATGGATGTATCCTCGGCCGTCCGAAGGTAAAATCATTTTTCTTGCCTTTTATAGCAGCGTTAAATCAAAGAAAAGCCTGTTTCGAATTTCGAAGCCATTGGTATCGAACATTCTGTTGTCATCACATGTGTAAAAATTTTCAAGAAAATATTCTTTGTAGAATAAAAAAATTTCGGAGTATAAAAGATTGCGTCACTGTTTTAGCAAATCAGTAAATAAACTCGCTCAGTAATACTTGTAGAATCATCTCCCTCCAAAATTTATCGTGTTATTTTTTTCTTGTGGCGCCATCTATTCGTGCTCCTCTAAAGGCCTCATTCAATTGAAACAGCGATGATTCGTTGTATCCAGCATTAGCGATGACTTTTGAAAGCGAGTGATTTTTCGTATTCATTTGAAACACTTCCCTACCAGTCGAACTCGTAGGGGTTGCCAGAGGTTACTTGATGCGCGATGCTGTTTGTCACGTGGTCGGAAGTTGCGTTTGTTTCGAAATAACCAATGAAAGAGCTACCAGATGTGCAAGTTGACTCCTCGTAACCGTTCTTTAGGGTTGCAGTTCACGTTTGGTGTGCCATCTTTGGCTTTTCAGCGCTATTGTTTCAAAGTTTTATCTATGAAAATTCTTCAAAGGTATTATTTTATTTTAATTCCTTTATGAAAACAGCTAACCTTAAAGACACATTCCATTCACATAAATCATATACATGTGAAAAATATAGGTCAAGTAAGTTTTGCATACTGAAAAAAAAGCGATTCAAAAGACCTTTTAAAGCAAAAGAAAAGAAAAATGCACCTAGTTAGTTCTATTAACAACTCAAAAAATACAATGTAATATATTCTAAAAGGAAAATTATATAATACACAATGATGTAGATTACATATATTTAATAAATACATAAAACTCTATAATGACTTTAATGTTCATAACTATATAATAAACGCCAACACATATCACATCATGGTACATAACACTGCTATGAAAGGAAGAATTTTTAATTAGAAACATACCTTTTATATTTATTTGATAACATAGACGAATAAAATATAAAGATGACAAGAAGTTATGAAAACACGTTATGCAACTTAAGAAACAGTAGGAAGCCTTTTAAGTTATTGCAATATCATAAGGCACTGATTAGGAAGTAAATATCATTTTTTCATTTTTTTACATCAGTAATACTTTTTTCATTAAAAACTTTAGCAGTGAAAGCCAAAACAAATTTATTATTGGCGTCTCTGATGTAAGGTCACACAAAAATAAACTTGATTTAGCAAATTTCTAAAACATTAAAATCAAAAATAGTAAATTACAGTAACATATATTATTAAATTATTTTAATTACACATAAAAAATTGTCTGAATTAAATTAAGAATCACTGACTAAGCTTGTACAGCATTTTAAAACATATTTTATGTTGATACATTGGAAATAAATTGACAGCAATCGCAGTTAAATGAAAGAGCTGGAAATACAGTCTACATGATGTATAAATACAGTCAAAATTATTCGTTAAATACCTAAATTGATGCTTACCTTCTTCAAAATGAATATAAATACGATATAATAATGTTACTTTAAGGGAAACATTATATAATGCATAATTTCAATCATATTATCCAATGTTTACATTTTTTTTTTTTTTTTACATTGGAGGGCCGACTGACAGATTTGGCGACAGTATAATAAGGTCAAAAATAACATACGATTTTAAACCATGAATCCCGCATTAAAATTTAAATAAAAAGTGCACTTCATAGTTATAATCACGCACAAAATTGAAATCAAATGTATAATATAATTATTTAAACTTTGTCCTTTCGCGATAATAACAATAAAGAAAATCACATCAGCATCTACTTATCGCCGTCGGTATCTGTGTATTCTGATATTCATTTTGTACATATAAATCAGTTTGTCATTAATTAGCAATACTTAAATGATAATACACATTTCGCTGAAACATGAACACTTATTTTTTTAACAATTATGAAAACATACTTCAAAAGCGCACGGTCTTGCGATCGGAATCTATTCCAATGGACAAGAATTAATTATCCATTTTCTTCGTATTTCTTCATTTCTCGCGAAATAGAACATACTAAAGTTATTTCTGGAACGATATGAATAATTTGATGCAGTGCATCCACGCATATTTCTCTGAATTAGGTAGCAATCCATCAACACAAATGTAAACAACACAACGCTAAATCAATGTCCACTAGCAACAAGTGCACTTAATTTGGATACAACACAGATGATGTGTCGGCTGCCCTTGCTAGGATCCTTATACACCCTATACTTTGATATAAGTTGCTGCTCACTCAGCAGATCTAAAGCATTTTCTTTAGCACACTTGATTTCTGTCCTTGTGAAAGCACAAACAGCACAGCCGCCATATTGATTCGATCGTTTTTCGCCGCGGAATGATGGGTTTCAAGTGATCGCTATGAGAACGAGCGATCGCGAGCTCAGAGTGATCGTTGCGTTTCAATTGAATACCAAAACAGCAAAATCAATCGCAACTGATGACGTATGACGACAAACGATCACTAAATGTTTCAATTGAATGAGGCCTTAAATGTTTCAATTGAATGAGGCCTTAAGTCAGTAACTTTAAAAATTATGTAGACGAAAATACTAGTTCATGATCATTTCGTTCAAGGAAAGCGGTCATTGCCATCTCTAAATGCAATCAGTTGTCATCAGTTATAGATAATCCGGGGACTCAACAAAATTGGAAACATGAAATAAATTTCAAAATTTTTTTTCAAATAGCGATGGTTTATTGTCCCTCTATCCGCAAATACTTCCGTTTTAAGGACCAACTAACAAAGCACTCAGTTGCCTTACGAATCTTTCCTGTAGTTAAATGAGCAAGAGCCTCAAAAAAACTCTCACCCAATAACGCGTAAATAATCGCCAATAAAATTTTGAGATCAGTCTTCGTATCATTTAATGAACTTGATAGTTTCAAAAGTCGCGAAGCTTTTCTTAGAATTTGTACTGAATAATCCACAAGTTCTTTTCATGTAAAAAGGATATGAAAACTTATAAAGTTACTTTTAAGTGTAAATCATGGTAAAAAATATTTAGTGAGCATGACAATTTAAAACAACATGACACTTTGCATTTTATACATCGTATTGAATGTTTGGATATTTTTTCCCCAAGTAAAACAGAATTTAAAGAGGCATATGAAATCTCATGAAACTTTTTTTAAATGTAGCAGTAGTCAAAAGAAATACTGATGATGATGTTTTGAAACAGCATGATACTTTTCTTCTTAGAAATTGCATCCATTGTTTACAAGTGTTTAAAAGAAAAATGACTAAGTCTTAGATGTACTTCTTGAATATATAAAATTTTAACTAGTAGAAAAATTGAGTTATGGTGTAGTGTTACGTTGAGTTATGACTATTGAGTTATGATATCGATGTCTGAAATGGTAATCAGAATTTACTTTTAAAATGTGTCGTGAGTGTGAAAATGGAGAAATAAAAGAGCTTTGACGAATTTAATAAACGCGGTTCAATTTGGGTCTTGAGAAAATTTGTTCAATGCGAACTAAATAGTGTAAGATATGGATCTCTTTATCCCAATAGTTAATTATTCAGCTGTAAGACAATTAAACTTTAAATATATATGCATATAGTACATGTAATGAATAATGATGTTACATTCATTAATGTAAATAAGTGATCATATGTGTATTACCATAGTGAATGCTTATTTTTATGAAGTTCTAAGCATTACTTAAGATATCACTCGTAAAATTTTTATCTAATATATGCAAAGATAACAATATCTATTTAGTTTTCATTCGTACTCGGGAATGTATGAAAATTTAAATATTTTTTTTAATGTAATGTAAATTGGGGTAAAATATCTGCGTCTTTCTTTGGTTCAATCGGTAATGTGTGTATGCTGCTATACTGTGTCATGTTTTTGACAATCTTTCGTTCATAAGAAAATATATTAGCTTATAAGAGAATTATTGAAATTAGTAAAGTAATGAAAACCAACGTTATTGAAAGAAAACTATAGAAGCATTTACATTTTCAGAAGTATACCAGAGTTCCTTCTCTTAAAAACAGCAGGTGTATCGTGGTTTTTGTTTCTATTTCGTTAAAAGCTGGTCAAATAAATCGAGAGACAATCCATATCAGGAATGAAATACATGTCTTACATCGGATTAAAAAGAAATATTCTGAATCTAAGTGTTTATGCCTATAGAATGTCAGTGAAAGACATTGCGGTTGTGTGTGTGTGTAATTATGGCAAAGCCTCGAGGGCTATCTGCCTAAGGGGAGGGATGCCTTCGTGGAGGACTTTCTAAGGGAAACTGCCTCGTATACACGTTACACATGGGGAAAACCCAGCATAGTGTTTTAAAGAAGGTTCTGTATGGAATTTGAACAAACAAGGTAAGCATTAAAAGAAAAACCTGTTCAAAAGACGAATGTTAGAATTAAAAGTAAGATGTTAAAATTTAAAAAGGTGCAACAGAGTAAAATCAAAGAACATTGGTAAATCACATTTGAAAAATGGTAATTTGAGTACGATTCTGAAAAAGGTTGGTTTTAAGAATTTCTTTATGCATGTGATGCAAAAAATTGCTCGTTTTTCCTTAAGCTTTCCATGAGTGTGGATATAGACGAAATTAGTGCAGGGAAAAGGTAAAATTAGTGTAGTCAGTGTCTCTGAAACATAAAAAAAATAATAGTGTGAGCAGTGTAAATTCATTTGAAGTAGTGAAATATGACGTAGACTAAATATCAGAAGAGGTAAGAAATATTTTGGAATGTGTGGATCACACGTCGGTTTGTTTCGGAAGAACAACTGTTTGGAACAATTTTTCTGCTTTGTCACAACAGCCAATCAAAACAGATCGCTTTGGGGTTAACGCAGGGGAAACTGGTTCCCCACTACAAACAAGCTGATAGCAATCGAAGCTGATAGTTGATTGGTTGAAAACGAATAACCTGCAATTTTTTTGGAAAGGAAGGAAAAAGTCGCGCGTCTTTCTTTCAATAGTAAACCAGGCAGAAAAATTGTCCAAAACAGTTGTTCGTGTGAAACAAACGCCGTGTGATATGGGCCTAAAATTTTTACCCTGTGACTATGACTCATTCTCGAGGATTCAAAGTTTTACACCGAACTTGGATGAAAGGCCTCAGTTTCCCGCTGCTTTTGACCATTCTCAAACTAGCTTTCAAGGCATCTTGGGGCGCCAAGTGCCTCGCCTGTGGCCATGGAGGTAGGAAAGGAAGGAGGGGCCATTCCGCGCTAGAAGTGAAGCACTGCTTTGAAGCTTGGGTCACCAGACGGGGTGTTCTTTGTTTACATTCAGAAGCTCGCTTGACAAGTGCCTCGCCTGTGGCCACGTCTGTTAACAATAAAACTGATCTTTCTGGTTACCGACCGCATTATTTCCTTTTCACGGGATACAAAAATGTTTACGTCCATTTCCAAAATGCCAATATAAAACAGCAATTGGATCGTTTCAAGATATTCGATGATTAAGAACTTTAGGTTTTCGTTATAACACTGTGAAGTTCATCAATTCCAGATTTCTACAACTTTTCAATTAAATCTAAAAGTGCATTTTATTTCCCTTTATAACTATATCCTTTCAGTACTTACTCTTATTATTATTATCATCATCAAAGAACCGTTTTTTGTATACTGTTTATAAGGAACAGAAAATGTTTTACATTTCACTTAGCACTGTTATCTCTGATGAAACAAAACTTGGTATGTACAAAATTTATTCACTTGTAGAGCAATAATCACATTTAGCCTACAAATAAAAGATTTAAAGAACTACCCAGACTTTTCAATTCTGAATTTAATATCTAGTACCAAGTACTTTAGAACTCTGAATATTTGGAGTTATAAAATACTTGTTTCGTATCCGTAATTAGTTCAACAAAGTAAATAAATATTTTCTACATGCGCTAATCCAAACTTTAATTATGAAACAGAATATGCTCTTATTCAAGAATAATTTTATTTTAAATATGTGCATACTGATCTACTTAGCGATGAAAATTTCAAATGAGCGAGTTTCAAATGAAGCAACACAAAGCGAGTTATGTGTTTCTTCAACAAAAGAAAAATAGCTTTCTGGCAACATGGTGGTTAAAAAGAAGATTTTTCTCTAGTAAACTGGCTAAAATAACGCTGATTATTGTTTAGAAACCAAACCTATATGTTCAAATATTTGATTACTATTATATAAATGTTCACATAGAATTAATTAAAATTTACCATAAAATATTTTAAGAATATTTATTGTTAAAATATCCACATAAAATTATCGCCCCCCCCCAAAAAAAAAAAAGAAAGAAAGAAAAGAGAAGAAAAACTTAACTTAAATGGTGCAGTGTAATAAAATCTATAAAGACTTTATATTTTTAATAAACGTGCACATATAAAATTTCAAATACACTCAAAAAATCCTTTTGCGACTACAGTATTTTAAATTGTTGCATACAATACGTCTGCATGCATATAACAGCATTAGAAACCTGTTAAACATTTGTATATCTTCTTTTGTAATAAAAAATTATGAGATTTTCATAAAAATTGCAATCTGATCCTGCAGTATCCAACTTAATAGCTAATATGAGTTTAAACTGAAGGCATTCTGTACCATTTAAATTATACATGGCCATAAAAATTTTAACTTAAATGACATACGGTGCATTTAAATGATGTGTATAAGCATAAAAACTTTTTATTAACAGGGAAATTTATTATTTTCATATTTATATGAAGCTAATGATCGTTATAACGTCATTTCGCATCCTTAGAAAATGTCTTTGAGTATCAACGGTATATGAAATGTAAACCAAATAATTCAATTGAAAATAAAATTCAAAATAAAAATTGCACAATGTTATTGAAATAATGTTTAAAAAATATTATTCGTTTGTTCTATATTGCACGCTAGACGTAATTAACGTAAAAAAAAGTTGAATGTGATTTTAAGAGTGATGATGTGCGTTCTACTTTTGTTAGCATTATTTCGATATTTTGAAACTGTAACGTATCATGGAAAAATGTTCGCTGAATTACAATTTTATTTATTACCTGATCTTTGGATAACTTGCAGATTGCCGTGTAGAGTCATATATGATGATGGAAAACATGGAAGGTAAAACATGCATGAATTTTTCAGGAAAACACAGAAACTCGTTATATCTTGTTATGCTCATAGCAGGAAGAATTGCACTTTTTATTTATTCGTAAAAGGCAGGGATTTTTAATTTTATTTTCTGCATCTATGTAGCGCGAAAAATTCTGATAGTCATGTACAATTCACGCTGAAAACAATCTGCGAAACTAGTTGAGAAATGAGAACTGAAAGCTGTAGTCTCAAATTCCGGGCATTCGTAACTTAATACATTCTTAGGAATGGCCAGTCTTCATCAGTTATTTAGCCATTCCATCACCGAGAACTTTGCTGTGAGTGCGACCGATCTTCTGCCGTGAGAAAGGGAAAAGTTTCGTCGCAGTTTTGATGGAGAACACTCCGAGGGACTCTAACCTCTCTTTCCTAGCCAGCAAAACACTCGAGAAGACTTCATCGTCAGTCTTATAAATGCTTCTTTAGAACTGGTAAGTAAGAACTTAAAAATATAATATATATTTTAAAATATTTTAAGGAAAATTTTAAAAGAAATTCCATATGTTTCTGTGAGACATCTACTTAAATAAATTGCAGTGTTTAGATTTTATTTATCTCTTACTATCTGGTCTAATACTTATTTTCATTGCAATAAAGTTAATAAAATAATTCAGGAGAAAGGTTTGCAATTAGAAATCGCAATTTACAGGAAGAAAGTGCCGCATTTGAAGAGTTCTTTTACTATGCTTCTATTCTATTTGGCTATGGAAAACAACGTAATTTTGAAAATTGTTGATGCACAAAATATATTTCATAAGTAACTTCAATTTTTAATTTCAGAATAATAGGGTGAAGGGTAATAAATTAGGTTATAATCTAAACATACTATAGAAATTGCAATTTAAGAGAAATCCCGTTAAGGGGCCCTATGATCCAGCTTGCGAGGACTGCCAAAATTACTTAAACCGACCCTAACGATACGATATGTTTTACCTAATTGTGGAGAACAGTTTTTCCTGCTATTCTGTTTACATTATAAGATTTTTTCACCCTTCTTTCCGCATACCATCGTAGTGTAACTGCAAGCACTCTAATACGTATTCGGAGGATTCGGAATTCGAATCCTGGTGAGAGTACTGCGGATTTCTTGTTTCGTGAGTTCTAAAAAGCTTTACAAGGGGCGCCCGAAATAAAAGATGGTAGACAACAATTCGTCACTACCAGGATTTTTCGACTGAGCCACCTCATACCTAGTCACCCTTAAAAGAGAAAGTATATAAGACTTCTTTTCCTCACGTGTTTCATGTTTCCTGGATCGATTTAACCACTTCACCGGCGAGCAAAACTTCTATATTTTGTACCATTTTTCTCTTCCAAAGGTAAACATTTTGTGTCTGAAATTTAGCTCAGTTAACGAGAGAAATATTTCCTTCCCCCTTCCACTACCTGTGAGGTCTATTGAGAAATTCTATTGAAATGAACCTGAACCCCGTACTTGTCACACTCAAGGACGTCAGCTAATGATGCTACGATACCGTAACTGATCCTGCTATTCTGTTACTTATATAATCGACTCAAAAATAGTAACCAATGACACAAATAACAGGATCATGTTCCGAAAATGTAAAGCAGGCGTTATTCACGTTGGTGTCAGTAACGTTTTACAAGAACGTTCTAAATTATGCCTATCTGTTACACCTTTTATCCGTATAATCGCACGTCAATTACCGGTATTAACAGTTTCCATTACATGTAAAGAAAGTATAAAAGTGTCTCCTAGACGGTATAGTGGTTAGGGAAGCCTACTACGATACCGAAGGTCCCGGGTTCGAATCTCGGAGAAGACATGAACGTTTGTAAATGTATAGTGTCGGTGCGGCATGGCGGCACTCTAAATATGCGGCGACCCGAAAGTCATTTCGTGGGGATTGGTGGAAGGGAAGAGGAGTGGGATATCCCCGGGATTCAAAATTTGGGGTGGAAAATGCAAGTCCAACCTCTCTTTGGAATAAGCTCTGGCAACTATTGTTCCACGTAATATGAATGCGACAACAACAACAAAATATAAAAGTTTACGTAGTAGTGCACCTTAAAACGTGTCACATGGACAGTGTATGTTCATGAAGGGTATCTTTTTTATATGTTTAAGTATGATATTCATAAATGTCTCTTAAGAATAGTTTAATATATATAAATCAAATACGTATGTGCATTTATGGATTCTTTGAAATACTAATGTTACTTTAAATATCATTATGATGTAATAAATAAAGATGTATGCTTTTTAATATTTCACAATGCATTTAAAAAGAAAGCTAAGAAAAAAGATGCTTCCTCGTGAAGCGTTCAGATGCAGAATTCAAAAACACACACGAACATGCCCAATAAATAAATAAATTAAATTAAACTCGGAAAAGGACACTCTAATATTTCTGTGTTAATAGAATTAAATTTCCTACTATCTTCTAATCATGAAGATCAGCTTAATTTCCAGATATATTGGACAAATTTCAAAATATTCGAATATACTTTTTAACCAACATTTGTTTACTATCAGATATAAAATATTTCATCATAGTCGTGCTATGGTACGTTGATTTTTCTATGATAATTTTTCAAAAATTATAAAAACATTTGTTGATGTCGACGAGAATACGAAAATATGTTGGTTTTCTGCCATAATTATCTGATTAAATTTTCAAATTAAAGTAACTTTTGCAATGTGTGGAACTTACATCACTTGCAAGGAAAGCTGCTAGTTAAATTCTCGACTTAATGAAAAATTTTAAAATTAACACCTCCGTTTTTGATTAACTATTAAACTATTACCGTATAAAAACTCTATAAAAGCCAAAACGTCTCTGCAGTGAATGTGGTGTAAATTGTAAAGTGCCTAGTAAAACATTTTTAATTTTTGGTCGATGGATTAATCAAAACAAAATGTTTTTTGTACGTTTACTTTTTTATCATCTCACTTGACTTATGGATCTGCACACAGTAGACTTTAGGCTGGAGCTCTTTCCGCTTCTCCATATGTTGTCCCACAGCACTATTTCTCTCAAGGACGAAATCACTTTTTTACCCTCAAAGTACTCTCCCTCAAAGTATGCCCTGCGGTCCAAAAAACGTATGTAACCATGTAAGGATCTTAAGTTTTACTAACGTTTATTTTATTTTAAATCTTTACTATCACTTCTTATTTTCTACTTCCGGCCAGAATTATAAGCGTGAAGGAGTTTATGCAAAGTTGTCTGGCGAACGCCAAGTATTTAGGTGTGGCCTTTTTGCCAAGCAGAAGAGAGGAAGCCGTGAGTTCGAAGCAGGCCGCTTACCTTAGAAGTTACGCAGTTGCTACTTTGCCTTCCAGGCCAGAGGTTTTAATCCTCTTGATAAATTAAACGTATTGTAGTGTTCACAGTCTCTGTGCTACATACGCTTTCTGTTATTATAAGGCCAATCTTATTCTAAAGTTAAATTAGAGTTTAGTTTTATTTTGATATCTTTTAAGTTAGACCCCGAGTGGAGGGTCATTGTATTCCGAAGTACGGAAGTCATTGTATATAAAGAAAAAAAATAAAGGGTTTTGTATACCCTTCGTCTGTATCCTGTCTACTTACTACAATTAGTGAACATAGCTTTAGTAAGCTCTCTGTTCTAGTCAGGTCATTGTATGTTTCCGAAGAAGGTAAGAAGAAACATTGAACCTGATAACCAATCAAATCCTGAAATTACTGACGTCCAGCTGACTCTGACCTCAGCCATTCTTAAAGAAAAACGATTCGAAAGACCGGGGTTTGAGGTCATCAAGAACACCGCTAAAATTATTCCAGATCGAAGGGAA
Organism: Stegodyphus dumicola; assembly: GCF_044657685.1. NCBI lineage: Eukaryota > Metazoa > Arthropoda > Arachnida > Araneae > Eresidae > Stegodyphus > Stegodyphus dumicola. The sequence goes on along the minus strand of NC_140768.1, from coordinate 155,755,842 downwards.
GTATTGATGTCTTTGTTTTATCCGCTCTACTAAAAGTGTAAGTATGCATATTTTCACATTTTTAATCGTATTTTTAATAATGAAAGTTTGCTAAAATTGTTTTGTATATGTCTAAAATCTTCGAAATGCTGTAATCATATTGATCTCAAACTTATCATAGCTGCCAACTCAAGTTTTCAACTCAGTCCCAGTTTTTCATCACATCTCAAAGTAAATTACCAAATCTCGAGATTTTAAAGTCTCGAAATTTAAATCTTTACTAAAGAAAATTTTTCCCAGCAAAAAAACGAATTTTATCAAAATAAAGAAATTTTTAATTAGGCGAATTGTATTCGTCCACCTGTAATGATTTTCATAATAATTTTTCTTGTTAAACTTTATTTCACAAAACTGTATTTTTTATTAATTTTATTGACCTTAATAAATTTTTCTTATCGAATTTCGTTTAATCTGAGTTGTTTTAATCTGTTGTAGACATCAGTAGATTTTTATGTGAAGATTTAGGCAATGTTTAATTAGTTAATTTTCGTGTTTAATTTTGTTTACTTTAGTACCTGGCATATTACTAATTTTATCTAGTGTTATTATGTATGTTAATTATTAATTTCACATGCATCGTATATTTAAAAATACTTTGATAAATAAAAGCTTTGCTTCACTACTGAAGATTTCCTCAGCATAAAAAAGCGAGGAAATAAAAAAAAATGAAATTAGTAAAGAGCATAAATTTTAGACTATCTAATAAAATGCTAATGCATCTTACATCAAAATTGAATTACAAGTACTATAGTAACCTGAACCATCATGCATCATAAACTGAATCAAAGCGAGTTTGGAATTTCTTTGAAATGGTATAACCTCGCAGAGTGAAAAACCTTTCATTTTTCTAGAGCAAACCCGTCTTTAAAGAAAATCTCCCGTCTTTTAAGATTTTCCAAGGCTGGAAACTATGATCTGCATGCATATACGATTGTGTTTATGGCTTTAGAAATACAATTTTTATACTATTCAAATGTAGTACTGGTATTTTATGCACGTACTGTTTTCATTAAATTGTAAAGAAAAATTAAAACACTAAGAGAATTAGATATCTTATATTTACACAAGCAATTAAATAGACATTTTTTATTATTTGGAGTTAAAAACTGAAATTTTGGCTAGTTTTTTTAACTTTTTGATAGCTATTTTAGAGCAGTTTAAGTTCTCCAGCTAAAGCGGCAATAAATAAATAAACAAATAAATAAGTAAAAATTTTAACTTTCAATAAATCACTGGAACTGCACTGGAGCGATGTAAATGAAATATCTTCATCTCACATTGGTCTAAGACATTACGTACCAAGCGAATTTAGTCGTAAACCTAGAATACTTTAAGAAATACAGAGTTGGAAGGCAACAAAGTTTGTTTATTTCTTTTATACACTAGGCCTGTTGTTATGAATTCAATTTTACCATCTGCTATGTACAACTTTCTTTTACTACATGTGGAAATTTTTATTTTAATAAAGCCTTCAGATATTGCTTTCTCTAATGATGCATTTGCAGAAAATGATTTAAGAGCTTTTGTTAAACACAGTATTCGATTACATGGGAAAATATTTATTTAATAATTTATTTAATAATGTATAATGTTCTATCTTTGATTCATTTAATAAATGATGTGGGCCTCTTGACGCTTTTTGTTGAAAACATTTGAACTTTTTGGGGGAACTGAAAAATATGCTTTGTGCTCTTTCAAAACCTTTGCAGCAGCTTGCACGCAGATATGCTTAACAAACATGTTTTGACGAAGAAAAGGAATCAATAAGTGAAATTAGCAAAATATATCGTTTCAACTCTCAGAATTTAAGATATCTGCTGACACTGGTGATAATTGTTGTTTATTTATAGACAAATCAGTTCTAATAATCAAATATCTGTTAGAAAATTCATCTGAAAAAGAAATTGTTTTTTTTTATAGACAAATCAGTTCTAATAATCAAATATCTGTTAGAAAATTCATCGGAAAAAGAAATTGTTTTTTTACAGATTTAATAAACAAAAAGAATTTTAGTCATCCTTTCAGTTCTCTAAATTTAGGTGTCATTATAATTTCAGAACTATCAATAAATTTAGAATCTACATCAGTAGAATCTGTTAACTGTATATATATATGCTAGTGGCATATAGGGATTATTATGTTTGTTATCCATTATGTTTTTAATAAGGTGTACTAACAGAGTTTCCCTCACCTAGAAAATTTTAAACTGCCATGGAAAATACAAAATATATTCAGAAAGTCAGGGAGGAATTTTCCCAGAATGTCAGGAAGTTTGAGTTCGTATAAGACAAGCTTTTTAATGTTGATAATTAACTACATATAAAGTAAGATTGCTTCCATTCAGTCTCAGAACATTTACGGATTTATTTCATTACATTCACAGAAAATGGCATTTAGTGTTGTACATTTGCCAATGACCGATGAAGTGGCTGTCGCCCAAGCAAATGAGTGTCAAATGATAAAAAGGGACATGTAACTGGCCTTCGTATAAAGAAAGAAGTCACATGGAAAGAGCAATTCTGGAACACAGAGAACCAGATACATCCTGAGAGAATTTTTATATTGTTATCCTGGGAGAATATTGTTAAGTATTCTACAAATGATTTTTACGTCTGTTTTCCCATATTAATTTAATTGGTAGGAAGTTTTTCGAGAGCATAAAATTGAAATAATATGTTTTCTGAATTGAAACATTGAAATTTTAAAAAAATGTTTTGCTGCGTAGGAAAATGTATTAAGCATACTTTAATTTTTCTAAACAAATATTATTTATCCTTATTCTCTCTAATTAATTGTGCTCATATTATATCAGCTTATGTTTTAATAGTTTCGCTCCGAAATAAATCATATCTACATTCTTAATTACGGTTCATAGTAAGACTCTAATATTCAATATACTTTGCTAGTTTGTGAATTTAAATACAACCTCTTTAAAAACTTACCCATATATAAAATAATGGATGCTCAAAGGAAGACTGAACGAGAGATTTTAGCCTGCGGATCCATATAAATGTCAAATTCAATTCCATTGAGTGAAGTCATGAATCAGGCTCCAGAATGTTAACACTGTGTTTAAATTTAATTAAAAAACGCCTATCTATATATTTTATTTACAAATCTGAATAAAAATATAATTTTCAATAATAAGATTTGAGTTTTCTATAAGAAATGTTAAAGTGATTAACGATTCTAAACAATAAATATGCTGTTGAGTTGAAAGATGAGACTGTATCTAATGAAAAATGTATGCATTTTTGTAGCTAATTATGCTACAGTTAAATTTAAGTCCAAAAACGGCTTTAAAGACATTGAATTTTAAATTCAGGTTCAGACTTTGAAACACCAAAACAGAAGCGAAAGAGGCCATTAACATTCTGATTCTGATACATGTATTAATATACATGTATCAGAATGTTAATTCTTCGGATGATAAATTAAATACAAAAAGAAACAAAACAGAATTACCTCCTACTAAATTAAATTATAGCTAAATAAAAAGAAATCCCTTTTAATTTTTCCTCATGCGGTAGTAAATTAAATTTTACTACACTTTCTTAAGCTTCTTTACTTAGTTATATTAATTATAGTAGTAGAAGATGTTTTTAATCATTTATTTCAGTTTTTATTTTTTTTTTATAATTAAATCGAAATTATATGTTTAATTCCATTATAATAATTTTGCTTGCTGATTATTTTTTCCTTTATCAAAGTTAAATTTTATTTTGAAATTTTGCATTTTAACAATTTCACATTATGAACGTTTGTATATTATAAGACTTTTGAATTCTACAGTTTTCTTTTTCTTGGTAGCTTGTGCTTTATGTCACTGTACGTTTTCAAGTTCTTTTTATAAAAAGTTTGTACTTTAGTAGTACTTTTATAGTACATTTTATATAAAAAGTTTCTAACTTTCAAATTAACAAAATTTGCTCTTTTCAAAAAAGTGTTGACTTTTTCATATTTTTATATATTGGGTAACTAATTTTGATTCACGTCAAAAATTAACTAGCTATTAGTCATTTACTTTTATTTTTCAAGAATGTTCATTTCAGAGACACTTAGCGCTATGTTTAATTCCTCAGCAGTAACTTTGCTTATTAGCTATTTTTCACGATCTAAATTCATTAATCTTTTTTTGTGAATTTCATAAGTTTTCCAAGGCCATATTTTCAAGATTTGGCCAGCTTTGCCTTCTCTGTGGTTTTGAATTCCGCATGTGTCTTTTTTTTTTTTTTTTTTTTTTTTTTTTTTATGTACATTATGATATTCCTATTTTCCAAGTTATTAATTTTTAAAAACTTTTTAATTTAAAATTAATAAATATGCTTTCACTTATTCTTCAAAATCTTCTAAAGAAGGCGCGTTAAAAAATACTTCAAAAGGCGACTCTAGTCTATTTTGTCATTTATGTATTCGATTTTGAGTCACGTCGGAGTAACTGATATCGTGATAAATACTGATTTCAGATACTTGCAGTTTTTATCATTATTTTAATTTGCCCACCAGCGGCCAAGCGGTAACGTCGCTGAACACTGGTAGTTCGATCCGAGGCTCGAATCCCGCGAACGGGCTGGCTGCATGGGTGTTTTCGTGGTTTTCCCCATGTGTAACGTGTATACGAGCCGGTTTCCCTTAGAAAGTCCTCCACGAAGGCATCCCTCCCCCTTAGGCAGATAGCCCTAGTGAGCTTTGCCATAATTAAATACACACACACATTATTTTAATTTGCCTCATCGGTTGCTAAATATATATCACTAGCGAAGACTGGGAGTTCGTCTTGGCTTCTATTCCAGACGAACGGTTTTGTTGCGTAGTTGGTTTTCGTGGTTTTTCCATGAGTAGCATGAATACGAGCCAGTTTTCCTTTGAAATTCCTCCACGAATTCATTCCCTCCCTTAGGCAGATATCATTTGTACACTTCGTTATATTCGAGTATCATTAAATAATTTTTTAACAGTTTTAAATTTTTTGAAAAATTTTAATTTTGAATTAAGGTTTTGGTCTTTTAATTCAAAGGACTCTTTGATTACTTGTACAATTCAGCCAGATATAATTTGATTTCTCTGTTTATAATTCCATTTTGTTTCGGCTGCTCTTTGACAAAGACCGAAGATATTTTTTAATTCTTTAAATTTCATGCGAACTTTGTTTTATTTATGTATTGATTTAATTTTGCTCCAATTTTGTTTTCCATGTTTTTGATTCATTCTTTTAATTTGTGACTTATTGTTACAGAGTTCATCATTTTAGGTTTATATTAACTCCATTTGTTTGAATTCACATGTCTCTCTGTATGTATATATATATGCAAGGAAGAGGAAAGTTCAAAAGCGATTGCTTAAAAGTACATTTGGAAATTAAAATTTTAAAATCAAAAAATACCCTCACTTCCAATATTTCACTTAACATGATCTTTGAGACTAAATCGCGATTTCAAAATACATAAAAATTATATTCTAATCATATTCAAAAAAATTTCAATGATTTTTTTCAAGGATTGTATATTTTTATTCAAGTGAATTTAACTAAATTCAAATAGTGACATTACAGAGCGTGTTAATTTTGTATTTCAATCTCGAAAATGATTGCTTTAAACGGCGACCATTTCGAGAGCATTTTGACATAACTGACGATATATGAAATTGAAGTGCAACTTGTTGGCGACGTTTGGTGCTAAAAACAATTCTTGACCAATAATCTTCTTACAAAATTAATTTTAGTAAGAGTTATAATTTGTTTGCTATTTCCCTTTTAAACTTTGAAAAACCGTCAGTCATTTCTAGGATAACCCATATTGATTTTTTACTTTATATTTATTAATTATATACATATGTATAGATTTATATATATCCGTCAATCTGTTTTTTTTATATGTGTTAACTTTTCACATATCACATCGATAAGATTAGTTTTAGTGCATTCACATGCTTTCCAACATTGATTCTAACAGTTTTATTTCGCGTGTAGGCTGTTTTTTCACCTTTCCATGTTAATATTTTTTTAAAAATTACTTCCATGTTAATATTTTAAAAAATACTGCGTTGAACTATTTTATAGAGCCACAGCTCCTGGTAACTTTTTAGCAAGCTCACTAGAATATTTCTTCCTATTATTTCATATTTTTGCAGCATTTTGCGCAAAAATATTTTTAAGACCAAATAGGTCTTACGTCAAATTACTTGTTAGCTTTTCAATTTCTATTTCAATTTATATATATATGAAATGTAATTTCTCATACATTATTCGTTTTGTGCAGCCGGGGCAACAGGAATGAGACAAATTTTGGAATATAAAGTGGTAAGTTTATTTTAGCATCCATCTCGTAAGCGTTCTCCTCGTACCTTGAGCAGAAGCCCAATTTATACATGTGTACGTCACGAGGCTCCTCCAATCAGCGATATTAATTGAAATCACGAGGTGACGCTATCTTCTCATCAGGAGTGTTCTTAAGTACTTTATGTAATATGACAGATTTATGAGTTTGGCGATTTGGCGGGCGCCAACAGGTTAATATATTTTATACTAAAGAAAGGATTTCGCCAAAATTTAGGAACAGGGATGCAATTTAGGTAGAGAATCGCCAACACATTATTAAGCAATATTAATAGAATTTAATTTAATCAATTGTTTTAAAAATATCATCACAGATTATCCCCCCCATCTGAAAAGGCTTGCAGTCGCGGCCGTCGACCCAAGACAGTACAGATAGTGAGAGCAGAAAATTTAGTTATTAGGAAATTAAGTGAGTAGGAAAACTGATTGGATTTACCGCAAGGCACACAAAATGTTTACATAAAATATGACATAAAATATTTGAATATAATTAATACAGTATATAAAATATAATAAATGATTAATGAGATTATAATATAGTAACTAAGTGCAGAACAAATAAAGCACTAATAACATATTGCTGGTTAGCTACGCGGCAATAGGAAATAGTAATATAACTGAATTTGTAAGTTTATATCTTAGGGCATGCCATTCACAGTTTGTGTATGAGTCCGTACAATCATTAGAGTTGTCATTCAGGCTCATCTTCAGTCTTTTACTGGTCTTTGGAGATCTCCGGATCATTTAATTAGCGCTAGAATTATGGATCACATTTGAGTTTTTATGTCACGATACTAGAGCTCTTATACTCTTGTTGAAAATACACATTTTGCTAGGTTTTTAACATATTTTGTCACTCTATTTTTCTCTTATTAATGATAACAAAACAAAATTTAACTTTCAACATCCATACCAGTTTTTTGTACACGATGCTGCAGAAACATAAAATGAAATTCAGAAGTTTCAACAACTGAAATTTAACTTTTTCAACTGTTGCTACAATTTATAACACAAACATAGGAAAACATGAGCTCAAGGAAATGTGAGGGTATAGTACTCTACTTGTAGTATAGCCTCAATTGAGTGTTTCCCACACGGAAAGTGCATTGAACCTGAAACTCAAGTTTGAAGGAGCCCAGTAAAAGAAAAGGGCAGACAAACTTTTCAGACACTGAGAGATAAATCAATTATTAAGGGGGACAACAGGATGAAAACTAAAAGAAGGGTTATGGATAGTTTATTGATTTATAAATTTTGATTTATTCATGATGTAATTTAAAGTTCTCGGGTGGATAATAGAACCTTAATTTTGACGCATGTACAATCTCAGTTGGTTTCTTCGTGTGAAAATTTTCCCTGTCGATTTCATAATTAAATTCAGATAATTTATTCATAATCCGATAAGGGCCTGAATAGGGTGAAGTCAATTTTCTAGTATTTGGGTATTCAAATTCCTCGTAAAGGACAAAATCTCCAGGTTGAAATTTAGATTCTACAAATCTGATGTCATATCTAGTTTTATTCTTTCGGTGGTATTCGATAGTTCTTTGCTAAAGCCCTTGCTTCATTTAAGGAAGGGTATTTATTTTGATCAATTGGAGATTCAAAAGGGAGGTTACCAAATAGTAAGTATGCTGGGGTGAACTTAGTTACCGTATGAGGGGAGTTGTTATATTCGATAACAACTTGCTCTAGCACTTTAGTCCATGGTACTTTTTTAGAAGAAGAATTTACTTTACATTTTAGTCGACTTACTATTGATTGATTTACTCTTTCTACTTTACCATTTGTCTGGGGATGGTGAGATGAAGTTAAAAGTTGTTTAACATTATGCTTTTTAAGAAATTTTTTGAATCTAGAGGAAGTGAAGGCTGCATTCCTGTCACTCAGAATTTTTTCGGAGACTTGTACTTGAAATATTTGTTTTAGACAATTGGCATAGGTTTCTGAAGTTACACTTTTAGAGGGAAAAGCCCAGACATATCTTGTTGCATGGTCAATAACTATATGCAAATATTTTTTTTTGTAGAATTATAATAATTAAATCCTCCCACAGTGTCAATAGAGAGACATTCGAAAGGTTTGTCGGTTGGGGGTACGTCTTGCATAAGACCAAATTTTTTCTGTTTTTTCTTTTTATTAAGTTGACAAGTATGACGATGTTTAACAAAATTTCCAATATCTTCGCTAATATGAGGCCAATAATATTGAGGGGTGATTAAGTTAAGCATAATTTGAACTCCCGGGTGACCAAAATTTTCATGGGTTTTATTCAACAATTTTAATCTTAAAGATTTAGGTACTACAATTTTATAAAAATTCTTTTTCTTAATTACCATCATATCATTTATCTCTTGGTAATTTTTTCCGGAGACATTATCAGTTTTTTGTTGTTGGATTATTTCATTTCTATCAAGTAAATGTACATAATGTTGGAGGTGCTGTGAAACAGGATGTCTAGAAAGCATGTCAGCTTCAATATTGGTAGAGCCCTTCTGATACTTTACTTCATAATTGAACATACTTAGTTTGAGTGACCAACGGAAGAGTCTACCTTTTAAATTTTTAACATTTTTGAGCCAAACGAGGGCCGCATGGTCCGTATGTATAACAAATTTTTGTCCATGCAGATAGTAATAGAATTTGTCTAGGGCATCTACTATGGCCAAACATTCTAACTCAGTAATCGTATAATTTTTCTCATAATTTCTTAAAGTTCGGGAATGATATGATACAGGGTGAAGGACATCATTTTCATCTGGTTGTTTCAAAACAGCTCCAACAGCAGTTTGAGAAGCGTCAACAAAAATATGACATGGCCTACTGGAATCATACAATTGTAAAACAGGTTTGGAAATCAGTATTCTTTTCAGTTCGTTGAAAGCTTTTTGACATTGGTCATCCCATTCCCACTTGATATCTTTTTTCAAGAGTCTGTTTAATGGAGCTCTAATAGTTGCATAATTCGGAATGAATCTATGATACACATTCACACTTCCCAAAACTCTTTGTAACTCTTTGGTGTTACTGGGGTTTTTAAGTTTCTTAATGACTTCTATATTATGGTTATCGGGAATTATTCTACCATTTTTTATTTCATAGCCAAGAAATGTGATCTGATCTCGGGCGAACACACATTTGTTTCGATTCAATTTAATATGCTCCTCTTTAAACACCTCAAATAAAATTTTTAAATGTTCTAAATGTTCCTTCTCAGAGGAAGAGTAAACGATGATATCATCAAAGTAACTGCAAGCGAAATTAATTTTATTTTTTGTTAATATTCGTCTAATTGTTCTGTTAAAAATTGCAGGAGCATTTTTGAAACCAAAAGGGAGTCTTAACCATTCGAATAATCCAAAATTCGTGCAAAAAGCTAATTTCTCAGTATCTGCAGGGTGAATCGGGATATGCCAGAAACCAGATCTCAAATCAATTGTAGAAAATACTTTTGCTTTACTTAATTTGTCTAACAAAGTGTCAATGCGAGGAAGAGGGTTTGCATCTGTTTTAGCCAGGGAATTCAACTTTCGATAATCTATACATAATCTAGTTTTCTTACCTTCCTCACATTTAAGTATTAAAGTCACGGGGGATGAATATGGGCTACAACTTTCTTTAATTATACCTGCTTGTAATAATTGCTCAATTTGGGTCTTAATTTCCTCTTCTTCCATAGGGGATGTTCTATAAGGTCTTAATGATACAGGCAAATCAGAATTTAAATTAATTCGTTGAGGTTCAATATTAATTTTTCCTACATCATACTTATTTTTAGAAAACACAGACGAATAATCATTTTACAATTTTTCCAAGTTATACTCTTTGTTATCGACAATATTAGAAACAGCATTTTTCACATAAATGTTAGACTGAGAAACTAATTCCTTTGGATTTGTAGTCCGAGATTTACAGGTTGGAAAATTTCTTACATCATCATCATTATTATTAACACATGGATAAACATTTGTTGTACCACCTTGAAGTTGGAGGTGTAGAGATATGGGTCGGCTGTCAAAATGGCAGTCATCATTAAGTACAATAGCTCTCTCTTTAATTTTTAAATTAGTACAATCAATACTCAACTCAAATAATTTGCATTCATAAAGTCCTAAAATTACATAATTCAAATTATTATCAAGAACAAACAAGGTAATTTGGTTACTAATCCGTCCAATTTTCATTTGTATACAACATATTTTGTTGAAGATTATTTTTTCCTTTAGTTTGGGTTACTGAAAATGATCTAACTCTTTGTACTTTTAAACGTAATTGTCTAGCTGTTTTGGAAGAAATTATTGATATGGTGGCACCACTGTCTACAACACACTCTAGACGTTTCTTATTGGGCAAATATCCCGACACCTTTAATAGTTAACTACTGTGAGGGGTTTCTAGGGTTGGTTCTATTGCAAGGGGCGTAACATTAGGTGTATCAGATCTCTCCCTTCTGAAAGGACAAACCTGAAACCAGTGAAAAGCATTTGGGATTCCGTTCCGGGTGCAAAGTCTACAGGGACTAGGTGGCAATGGCAATCTATTTTGAGAATTATAATTATGATGGCTTGTAAATCCTGGACCACTGAACCGATTATAAAAATTACTTGGTCTCTGAAAACGTTGGAAATTGTTGGGTCTAGGAGAATCTTGTCTCACAGTAGCTGAAATTCTACTTCTATTAAATCGATTGTAATCTTGGGGACTGTTCTCAATCGGAGTAACAATTCTGGGAGGTGCACTTTTGATTTGTTGATTTTCGCTAATCTTAATAAGCTTATGGACATGAGTAAGCCAAGAGATGGGGTCAGAGGGTGCGTTGATCGTCATTAAGGATTTTAATTCTGTAGGAAGGCCATCCGTCAGACCCTCCAAGATCATTTCATGAGTTAGATTTAATTTTTTACCAATATCTAATTTTTTGCGAAAATATTGCGTTATGTCCTCTTTATGATTGTACTTGTAATTGGCAAAATCACCAAACGTAGTTAAAGTGGGGTCGAAAAAATTTTCCTTTAAAATTTGGACTAATTCCACATATTTAGTAATTTTATGGCAGTTTTTGACATATACGCTAAGTGCATTACCTTTTAGATATCGAGCTACATTATTAAGCTTCCACGTTTCATCTTTATCTAAATGAGTTTTGTTAAAGTACTCAAGCCATGAATTTATATCCATATCATTCTGCGCGTCAAAGGGAATTATACTTGTTTCAGGTTCAGCGCTAGCTGCCCTTAATGAATCATCAGGATCAGAGAGGTTTTCATTAGCCATTATTCTTTTAATAATACTTTCATAAATAAAACTAATAATACTTTATAAATAAAACTAATTCAAAAATAATACTCTTTAAATTTTCCCAAAACAATATTAAAACCAAAATACATCCTTTAAATACCAATACAAAATTTAAAACACATCTATATCAAAATAATACTTTTTAAAATTTTCAAAATAAAAACACTATTATTAAATCAGTAATTATAATTCAATAGTAATAATATCATTTGCATCGCCAAACTTTTTACTAATTGCTTCTGTTTGACTTATTGTGACGAGAATACGAGTGATGAAATCGACACGAAAATACACATTTTTGTGCACTCTTGATTAGATTTTTGCAAAACACGATCAATCACCACACAAGCACAAAGCTCTCGAGAGCAACACAGAACGGCGTAGACGTAGGGAAAGATTTCCATCCTCAAAAGTAGGTCAACGGTAAGAGCACATTTGATGAACGACGAACTTTTGATGGAAACACAAATCACACATCACAGGGGGCAGAAGGATGCTTCTCTGGACGTAAAATAATCTGCAGAATACCAGAATACAGGTAACAGAAGGATGATTCTCTTGAAGCAAGAACGCCTAGCGAAAAATGTAGAAACATAGAAGTCACACAGGGGCAAATTCATCTAAAGTGCGTAACATTTTATCCGTATAATCCTTGGGGTATTTTCTTTTTTAGATAATCCCTTTGAAGGTGGTATCCTACCGGCTTTCTGAAATGTAATTTCTCGTACATTATTTGTTTTGTGCAGCCGGGGCAACAGGAATGAGACAAATTTTGGAATATAAAGTGGTAAGTTTATTTTAGAATCCATCTCGTAAGCGTTCTCCTCGTACCTTGAGCAGAAGCCCAATTTATACATATGTGTACGTCACGAGGCTCCTCCAATTAGCGATATTAATTGAAATCACGAGGTGACGCTATCTTCTCAGGAGTGTTCTTAAGTACTTTATGTAATATGACAGATTTATGAGTTTGGAGATTTGGCGGGCGCCAACAGGTTAATATATTTTATACTAAAGAAAGGATTTCGCCAAAATTTAGGAACAGGGATGCAATTTAGGTAGAGAATCGCCAACACATTATTAAGCAATATTAATAGAATTTAATTTAATCAATTGTTTTAAAAATATCATTACACACACACACACACACACACACACACACACACACATATATATATATATATATATATTAATATATATCGCACTGCTTATTAAAAGTTTTTTGTGGTTAAAATTGATCAGATCTATTTTAGTAGAATCTAATAAGTATTATGTTGCGCTTCTTATAGTTGTTCTCCATCACAGGTTTAAAATCATAAGCACTCATTAAATGAATCATGAAATAGCTTTAGCACTACTGTTATATTAATAGATGTAATTGTTGCCCCAAAATTTGGATACTCGGCTTTCCTGAAGTCTATTGCTCTAAAAAAAGAAGTCTACAGTAAAATGCTTTATTCAATTTAAAACAAGGGTGACAAAATTCCTAAATGCATATTTGTAGGAATGAATAGAATTACATATTAAACGTTTTTCTCACTTACACATTTCTCCATTTACGTTGACAAATTTTCATGACTAAATACTACTTCACTTTTTGTTAAGATTATTTCACGTTTAATTAGATACCTGCGCAAATTTAATGCAAATAAAGCACATTTAACAACATATAATGACACAATTCTAATTAATCAATGCACTAATCTCTATTATTAAATTGAATTTACATTGTAATTTGATTTTAAATTAATTGTAAATCTCTCATATTAAATTAAATTTTAATTTGAATGAAACACTAGGATAAAAAGTTATTCTGATTATTGAAATGTATTCATATATGCAAAATGTAAATAGCAAATAATATTTTAAATCAAATTTCTCAATTTTATATTTATACTTATTATATGTATAATAAATTTTAAAATATTTAGGGAGTCATTGTAAGATATTTTTGCTTGTGAGTCAAAGTTCTATTTAAGTTCCTTAACATTCGCATTAAAATACATATACATTGTGTATATACATACACACACATATATATATATATATATATATAATTTATTTCCTAAACAATATTGATTAATTGATTATATTATCTCCTAAGTTTAATTAAAGTAAAATTATTTTAATAAAGTATATATATATATGTAAAACGTTTATCTTTACATGCATATGCACATGTACTTAAATTTTTATCATAGTTGCACTGTATTCTCTTATTTTAATATAAGCATTTCAAGGTGACAGTATCCATGCTCCTTATTTTCGTTCGTAACATATATGTTGCCATCCCTTCAATGAAATAATTTTTTCTACTCCATGACTGTAACTCATACGAACCTTTAAGTGCGGTGCCTAAATAAAAGGAAAATAGGAAAAACGAATCTCCAGAATCGAAAATCTTTTGCAGCACATGTTACCCTTGTTCAATAGAGAAACTAAATGGGGAAATAGCTACTTGAAAGAAACACAATTCGACATTTTTTGTTTGTAATACTTCATAATTTTATGACCATTTCATTCTTTTCAAATATTTTAACTAGACCAGCATTTCATGATTTAAATAATCATTTTCGTTTCTTTTCTGGCAAGGAAACAAATTTCATTTTTTTTATTGTTTATAATGCTATCTGAGAATGCCAAAAAATGAGGTATTTGTATCGCAAACCTCAAAATCTTTAACAAAAAATATCTGTTAAAAAATCCTTTTTCTTAATTCCATTACATTTTTATTTCCCGATTTCTAAATAACAGTTCAATTTGCAATTATCTAATTTTTGAAAAATTGAAATTTATCTAAAATTTTGATTTTTTTAAAATCAACTCTAACGGCGAAATCTCAAATTGAAGCATTATTCAATAGTACTATTTCAAAATAACATAATCTTATATTAAACCGACCACATAGGATGAAACAGCATCGCTTTTATTAAAGTTTGAGAAAATTTATTATTTCTTGATTATTTAGTTTACGAAATATTTTTTTTTTATTCTTTTAGGTGCTTTCAAAGAAAATCGAGCCACCAGAGAGGTACCTTGCAATATTATTGAACATATTATAAAAGACTGGTTGAAAAGTGTTTCATTTAGAGAAAAGTATCATAAACAAAAAGGAAAATGTACAACAGAAGGAAGTTTGTAAACAATGGAATAAAAAATTTGTGTATTAGCTTGTACGAAAATACTGTAATTAAAGTTATTAATTGTTCAGTTTGTTTTCTAACTTTCATGAAGACTTGGATTGGTAGAGGATATTTAGCTTAAGCAAATGTTGTATCTTATACATTGTATTACTGAATATGAAAATAATTAGTTCATTGAATTTGAATGTTTGATTCTAGAAGAGAAATTTATTACATGAATATGCAATATGAAAATTAATTTCATTACATTTCCTTTAATACTTTTAATTTTGCTTTAAAATTTTATGAAATAATATAAAACTATCAGTTTATAGATTTTGGGAATTTAATGCATTCCTAGTAGCTGAATTAAATTAAAACCTTTTGCAATAAATGCTTCAAATTTTAAATTATGACAATAATTATATTTTAACTGAAAATTGCTTGTTAAGAACCTTATCCATTGACTGGACCATCCACTGAACTAATTTTATAAATCAAATTTATGGCAAAATAATGAATTTGTGAAAGATATATGTCATTTTATTTGTTTATTAACTTTCAAAATACGCCTTCTAACTTTATAAAAAAAATTACGTGGACAGAAGTAATTTTAACAGAGAACTGTTTAGTACAGTTAAATTGCTTGTAAACAGAACACAAGAAAAAATATTTATTTTTAAAATTTGCATACATTTAAATGCAAACTTTTAAATTTATTTTAATGACAAGAAATATCCAAGCATTCACTTTAAATTCCCATCATCCTGATGCTTTTAGTCTACTGCAATGACAAAAACTCTAGACAGCAGTAGTCTCATATAAAGTTTAAGTACAGTTATTAAACTGGCATATCAGAGCTTATTAGTGTTGAAAGAAAACAATTTGTTTTTAGTTTACTGCAAAAAAGTACCGAGGATTATATTTTATAAGAAATAATTATTTCATCCAGAATATAATACAGTCTCCCATTAAAATAGTTTGGTGTATATGATCACATGAATAAGGTTTCAGAATTTTGAAAATTGCAATGATTCTGGCCATATATTAAAAATCGTGATTTGCAGTCTGATTCCTTTTCCTTCCAGTGAGAACAATAACTTAATTTCTTGGTTAATTTATTAAACTTAAAATACATTTCTATCATTAGAACTGTAACAAATCTTGTTTTTATATGTAGTTAATAAGAATGGTGTGTAAAACTTCTATGGGAATATAAGGTCTAGATAATATTGCATTGGAGGAATCGCATGTAAATGTAGAGAAAAAGTGTAAAGTTTCATTAATAAATGGCATGTATGTAATGAACTAAGAGAATAGAAAAAAATAATAGAATTTGAAATTTGATGCACATATAAAGCATAACATATATTTGTAAATGTAACATTTCAGGCTCAACTCTTCAAACAGATAATGTCTTTTCCAGAAAATTGCAGTGTTCTCTTCCGTTAAAGAAATGTAAATTATTATATGAATTCACTATTTGGAAACTAAGTTTCGCATTAGACGCAAGTATTACAAACACAAATATTTCATGTATTGTTGTCCTTCAGAGTCTGTACATATAGACCGGATTCTGAACGTTCTAGTTAGACGTAACTCAAAACGTTCTAGTTAAACGTGATTCGGAACGTTCTTTGCATGTTATACAGAAGTGTTAACAGTACAAGTATTTGACGTGGTATTGCTCGTCATAAACCTTTAATCTATAGACGACATTCAGAACGTCTGCCCAAACGTTAAGAGAACGTTCTGGTAGCACGTTATAGAAACTTTCAAAGAACGTTCTAGGAACGTTATATAAAATTATTACTAGTACCACATTTTGACGTTCTATTGTCCATTAATGAACTACATCTTACAGACGTAATTCAGAACGTTTTGCCTGAACGTTAAAGAAACGTTCTGCTAGAACGTTGAAGAAACGTTCTGTTAAAAGGTAACGGAGCTTCCATATAACGTTCAAGGGACGTTTTATAAAATTGTTAGTAACACCATTTTTTGACGTTCTACTACCCGTTATTGAACTGTAACATACTGACGTGATTCACCACGTTCTGCCTGAACGTTCTGTTAGAACGTTAGAAGAACATTCATAGAACGTTATAAAAAAGTGATAGTAGTACCACTTTTGACGCACTACTGTCCGTTATTGAACTGCAATACATAGACGTGGTTCAGAACGTTCAGGTAAAACGTGTCAAAAACGTTGTACTAGAACGTTAATGACACGTTGCATGAAAGTGTTACAAACACAAGTATTTGACGTGTTATTGCCCGTCTTAGAACTGTAACATGTAGACGGCATTTTGAACGTTCTGCTTGAACGTTCCCGACACGTTTGTGAAGCACTTGCTCTGAACGTTATTGTGCTAATTGGGTTTCCACGACATATCGCCGAAAGCAGAACCGGCTGCATAATTCTCTATAAGAAACAATTATTCGGAAAAAAATGGAAAAATGTGGTCACAATAGATGAATCCTGGATATATTTAAATGACTGCAATTAAAAGAGATCCATTTATTATAATCAAAGAGAAGGGAAACATTTTAGAACATGGTTCAAAGAATCTAAAGAAAGTTTTCCAAAGGGATTTATGATTGTTGTTGGTTTTTGATATAACGACAAATACAAATTAAAGAGAGAGCAGAAAACTGTTAAGGTCAACTCTACATATTATCAGGAACATATTTTATACCAAATTTTCAAATACGTAGCACTTTCTCTTTACCTACAGTGCCATCAAACAGTAGAGCTGCATCAAGACTAAGGAAGCAGCCGAACGTCAAAATCCACTGTTAATTTCCTGGAAAAAATGGAACATGAAACGTGTATCAAGGTCTTTTCTTCACTTATATCCCTACTAAATTCTCCTGATGGATCAATGACAGATTTTTGAGCTTTTGGACTTTTATAAAGCGGATTGTCAGACGTTGACCTACAACCCTCTTTAGACTTCGGAAATCTGTTGAAGAGGAATGGGATAAAATAGCTCTTCCGGTACTAAAAAAAGCTTAATTGTGTTGGAAATTGCATTGTAAAAAGATAATGAAGAATAAGGGTTATCGAATTATCGAATGGAACGTTTAAAACACAAAAATTTTAGGTAAAGTGCACTCTTTTGCAAAAATAAATAAATAAATAAATAAATAAATAAAATAAAATAAAAAGAAGCACCAAGAAGGACTTTTGCGATCGTGACGAAATTCGGTATGCAAAACCATCTTGATCAAACATGCAAATGATGAAAGTTTCAGAGTAAAAGAACAGGAAATGTCAAGCCAATAATGGACGAGAAAACATTTTATTTAACGATAGCTTTCGGTTTCGCAACAAGTGCTCAAAGTTGCAACCATTCAAAACTGTCTCGTTAGGATTATACACTGCTCAAAACAATTAAAGGATATTGCTGTTTAAGGTGGATCTTGTGGCTGGGAAACTTTTTAGCTGATTAATACATGGTCGACAGACATAGTAGGTTAATATGAGAATAAATTACACATATTTGGCAGGAAAAAATGCATTTTATTACGCATTTGTGTACAAAAGGAAAAAAAAAAACACAATTTGTGCATATGAGAAAAAAAGAATAAGAAAAGGTGTTTTCTTCAAAGGAAATCATTTTCAGTAGGGGGTATGGTTTCCACGGACAGCCAGCAACGTTGAACACCTTTGAGGCATGGAATCAATGATGCTATTAATCACGAGTTGGGGTATTCTGTCCCACTCTTCAAGAAGAGCTCTTTCCATTTCTTGGAGAGTTTGTGGGGGTGGTTGGCGGCCAACAACTCGTCATCCTACAGCGTCCCAAACGTGCTCTATTGGATTCATGTCTGGAGAACACGCTGGCCATTCCATTCGTACAATTCCTTCCTCAAGAAGGAAATCCTCCACCAGGTTAGCATGATGTGGCCTGCAGTTATTGCCCATTAAAATAAAGTCATCTCCGATTGCTGCAGCGTAAGGGACTACAATAAGTCTGAGGATCTCATCCCTATATCGGCGACCAGTCAGAGGTCCATCTCGAATGATGTAGAGGTTTGTGCGCCCGTCAATAGAGATGCCACCATACACCAACACTCCTCCGCCGCCAAATCTGACACTTTCGTGCACGAACGCAGGATTATTCCTACTGCCAACGGTCCCTCCAGATGAAAATACGCCTATTATCAGGATGAACAGAAAAACGGGACTTGTCAGAAAAAGAGCATTGCTCCATTCATTTCTCCTCCAGTTCACATGCTCTGTTGCCCACTCCCTGCGGTCGCGGCGATGCCTTGATGTTAGTCTAACACATACCATCGGTCGGCGAGCATACAGACCTACACCATGAAGCCGGTTTCGGACAGTCTGAGTTGAAACCGTGGTGTCAGTAGCCGAGCGAATGTGTTGTTGGAGAAGAGTAGCATTCATATTTCGGTGTCTCCGAGCCGTTAACACTAAATAACGATCTTCATTAGGCGTTGTTGCCCGTCTACGACCTTGCCCTGGTCTTCGGCCTGCACTTCCAGTTTCCAAAAAACGGTTCCAGATCTTGGAAATCACACTTCGTGAGACTCCAATGGCTTGCGCTAGTTCGGTTTGAGTTTGGCCCCCTTCTAACCTACCAACAGCTCTCCAAGCTTCTGAATCGGTTAAATGACTTCACTGAGACATCGTACTCATCGAAACAAAGCAGTCACTGAATGCCGATCATTCTTGTCTTGATTGTCTTTTATTTAGTTGAAAGTCAAATTTCATTCGCTGCCGCTGAAGCGACGTTTTTGACGTCGAACTCAAAATTAGCATACTCCACAGTTTGAAAATCAGAAAAATTTGCATTTGTGATTCTCTTCTTCCATTTTCGGCAAAAAAAATGTCGCTTATATCTTTATTTTATATAAAAGTTACAATATCCTTTAATTGTTTTGAGCAGTTTATTTCCGATCCTACGTTACTACGCTAGTCGTCTAGATTTATACCTCTCCTAGAACCTCTCCTAGAAGTTTGTTCCTCTAGTTTTGAATCCCTCTGTGTACAGCCCCTGTATATAGCGTGAATCTGAAGGAGGTAAAAGTTTAGGGGGTAATAGAAGGCAGTTATACGAGTAATATTCGTCATAGAATGTATGGTCGGAAAGCTAGCGGTGAGAAGCTACAGAGTAGGTTTCCACTGTCAATATTTAAAACATTAACACAAGAATGAGAGGAGATACTTTAGAAAATATTTTATTTATAGAACTTGCGCATAGAAGTTGCTCAAAAGACCTTCCGCCAGCTGTAATGCAGGCTTCACACCTGCAGGATACGGACGGACGCACATTTGCGAAGATCAGGCATTTCCCGAATATCCCCAGCAACAACGGCGATCCTGGAGACTAGATCCATATTGGCTTCAGTGAGGCACTCGTAGACTAGGCTTTCCATATGGCCCCACAGGAAATGTGCATACACGAGAGATCCGGTGATCTTGGTGGCCTAGCTATGGTCTTAACCAATCCATCGCCCTGGAAATTTTGTGGTTTGTATAACCTTCAATCCTCTGGGCAATCCACGGTAGAAAATGTCGTTGGGTGAGAGGGCTGACCTTTTTTATACCATTTATGTACAATGCCACCTAGCGGTTCGCCGTTTAAGTTCCGACTGTACATTCTACGAAGAATATTGCTCGTATAGTTGCCTCCTATCATTCCCTAAAGATTTGTCCCCTTTTTCAGATTCGCCCTGTATATGTTTTAGCTCCACAGGAATGTACTTACTTGCGTATTCTAAAACTTCAATCTCCAAACAATTTGTTACTTTTAACCTAACAATCTACTAAATAGTAAATAGAATGAGTTCTGTAATTAATCAAGAACGTACAGAAGTGAAGAAAACTCTCTCCTAAATCCATTTTACAATCTTTTTGGGAAAAGGAATCCTTTATTCTGTCCGTTCGTGCAGATGTGACGCAAAAACATCGTTCATTGGATTCGAGATCGGTAAAAATGGATATTTTCGTTGAAACACGATACCTGAAATTTTTCGCCATTACAACACTTTCCTTACTTCGTAAAAAGAAGTAAAAACCGTACTGCAGGTAAGTACAAGAGAGGGCTAGTGGACTAACAAATCACTGATTTGCATGGTATATATAAAATCCTCTTTTATAAAGTTTTATATATTCTGATTGTTTGATGAATATCTTTGAGTTCCATGTACTAGTGTTTTTTAAAAAACGCGAAGAATAGGAATATTATACAACATTCGTTTAACTATTTAATACTTAAGTACTTTGTCAAACTCTATAATCAAAATACCATAATAAATGAAATTAAGGGTTAAATCCAATAATTTCTTTCCCCTTCCCATTAACTCAAGGAAAAAATGAGACTGAAATAGCATTATCATAACTTTTCACAAAGGAGCCCTCCCTTGACCTCCAAGGGTTTTGAGGATATGATGCAGGTTTATGAACAGATTGAGCATAGATAAAGTCTCAGGTAACTCTTGAAATTGCAACCAATTTCCCCTTACTGATCTGTATCTTTCACGAAGAGCAGAGGCGAAAGGCTATCGTGATCTGGCTGTTAGTGAAGTCAAACAACAATCAGTTTAGAAGTCAAACTTATCTTAATGGCTGTTAGTTATTTGCATGCGATGACTGCGATGTCTGCAAAAGATAAAACTTTCCGGTCTAGAAGTTTTTTGAGATTTTATATACAGAGCCTGTTCGCACATTTTTTTGACGATGTTCAGTGTATTTGTAGAAATATTTTACTTAAACCTTTGTGTTTTAAATGTTATATTTGATAACCTTTATTCTTCGCTATCTTTCCACAATTTCCAAGATAAAAATGCTTCTTTGATATCGGAAGATGTATTTTATCCCATTCTTCTTGAATGGTGGTTCTGCAAGTTTGGGCCGGTATTCCATAGCTCCATTTTTCATCTCTCCTGCTTCCAAAAAATACCTAATGTCTCTACAAAATTTCCGAAGTCCACGGACGTTGTAGGTGGATGTTTTGACAATCCGCTGTTCAAAATTCCAACACAGCAAACATCAGTGGATGTTACATCAGCAGATTGAGTAGGGACGTGGCTATGGCCTTGCTAAATGTTTCTTGTTACTTCCTTGTACGAAGTAGAAAGGAAGTATTGTAATCGCGAAAAGTTTCAGACAGCATATTTCAACGAAAATATCCATTTTGACCGCTATCGAATGCAATTTAACGATGTTTCTGCGTGACATCTGTACGTAAGGATAGAATAAAAGACACTCTTCATAATTTTTATTTGTCAAAAAAATTATAAAACTGCTTTAAAAGGAATTCTGAAGAGAATTTTTCGTGGTCTCTGTACGTACGTATCTCGCATAACTCAAAAACGAGTAGCCTCAGAATGTTGAAATTTTGCATATAGGACTGCTATAACATGTAGATGTGGACCTAGTATTTTGGTTGGAATCAGCCGCTCCACACGTATATAAATAAATATATATATATATATATATCCACTCTGTTACCCGCCTCAGTGATCTCAGTTTCCTTACTCTTATATGTTTGTAAATTGTGCATTTTTTGCTTTAAAAATGATTGAATTATGTTGTTCTTATATTTCGGTTAACGTTTTTATGCCTTTAAGAAATATGCAAGCAATATTTGTGGAAGTATCAACAATTTAAAAGCGGTTTAAGTGCGGTTAAGCCTAATCTTTAAATAACATGGCGGAAATGTTTTTTTTACATTTGAAACAGCAGAATAGTAAATTTGCTGCTAATCTAGAGAGACTAAGCTCCACAATAACAAAGATAACGCCTTCATTTATTATTGCGAATTAAATCACGATTAATCCTTTCTAGAAATTTTTTGAGGAAATAAGTGTTTATGATTTACTTCGTAATTTTTAGCACAGATATTTTGAGTTTTTATGTAATTTTGCCTTGTCGCGAAGCGAGAACTGAATAAATTGAATGAGAAATGCTGAATCGTCTGTGAAAAAATGTTTCTTTTTTGTTTTGTTTGCTTAATTTCTTTTATGCATCCTTTTAGATTTATTACAGTATTTGAATAGAATATGTGGCAACGATTAGATAATTCTTCAAATGATATAGATTTTGTGCATTCTGAGTTATAATATGAATGAAATATAACGCTGTTAAGTGCGCCTAGCGCCAGAGTGTCGCTATAGTAAAAAAATAGAGGGAATTTTAAAGAGTGCTTTTATTCTATTGTGGTTTATGCGCTATCGACGAAGTAAATTTAATTCAATCCAATAAGTATATATGAAATGCAAGAAAAAATGCGTATAATTTAATATTCCGTACAAGGAAGTCATGTGGTGCACACATTAGATTGTTTCATTTTGTCAAGGAAATGTGTTCCGTCTTTTCGGTAGATAGGTAGCGCTCTTGATGCGCGCCGATTAAAAAATATTTCACTTGACGCTTGAACTTAAAGAATGACGCATGTCATATAATTTTGATGCTTGATTATGTTTTCATGGCCGCTATAGGCGGAAGTAATATACTATATCATTAAGTTTATCGTTAATAAATGTTATTTCTGTGTTCTGTGAAATCTTGAAGTTTTGATTGAACATTCTAATGCTCTCCCAACCTGTTTCATGAAAACGAAATCAAACTTAGAAATTATGACTCATGAAGAGACACCATAATTTTTTTTTTTTTTTTTTTTTTTTTTTTTTTTTTGTGTGTGTGTGTCTCAAACCCGCAAAAAGGGGAATTACCTTTTGAAAGGTAAGAATTTTGATTTATTTGTTCTTGGTATCGATCTTTGAAAGCGAAACATAATGGATGATTTAGCAAAAGAGAAAAAGAAACGTGCTATTGTACGTAGTAAAGTTACTACACTTCTAAATAAACTTGAGAAATTATTATCGGAAGAATTAAGTAAAGAACATCTAGAAGATCTAAATTCATCATATGAATTGTTAATTGAATACCATGAGAAGCTTAAAAGTCTTGACTCAAAGATCGATGCTCTCATAATTGATGACAAAGAATATGATAACGAACTACTTGTATGAGAAGAGTATGATGAAAAAATTATAACGTTTAAAGCTAAGAATGTTAGTAAAGTAAAGAAAATTAACAGTAATGAAGTTGTTGAAAGAAGTATAATTACAACTAGTAATGGTAGTAGTAGTACTCTGAATGGTAATAATGTTGTTACAAGTAGTGCTTCAGTAAAGTTACCTAAATTAAATATTGAAAAATTTGCTGGTGATCGCAGTAAATGGCTCGAATTCTTTAATTCGTATGATAATGCTATTCATTTTAATCCAAGTTTATCTAAAATAGATAAGTTTACATGTTTGAAAAGTTTATTATCTGGTTCAGCATATAATTGTGTTTCTGGTTATGCTTTATCTGAAGAAAATTATGATCTATGCATTAAAAGTTTAGAAGAGAGCTTTGGTCGTAAAGATGTTATTATATCAAAATTCATGCAGATGTTGTTACAGTTAGAACCAGTTAAAAGTTCTTCAGATGTTTTTTAGTTAAGAAATCTCTATGATCAGTTACAAATCTGCGTTAGAAATTTAAGTAGTTTAGATGTTACTAGCGGTTCATACGGACAGTTATTGAACCCAATAATTCTTAAATTGTTACCTGAAGATTTAATTCTTGAATTCCATAGAAAAAGAACATCTAACCAAAATATAGAAGTAAGTGAATTAATAGAGTTCATTAAAATCGAAACTGAATGCCGAGAAGCAAGTATTTTGATTAATAGCTCAAAAGGTAATAAATACACAGGGGTTAATCCTAAACAAGGGTTCAAAAATTATAAAATCACAAGCTTCTGCTTTTAACACATCGGTAAAAATGTTTTGCATATTCTGCAAATCAAACGAACATACATCTGCAGGATGTTTGAAATTTTCCAACGAACAAAAACGAAACAAATTAAAACGGGAAGGTCGCTGTTACAGAAGCTTTTAAAATCCCATTTGTCTTCGAATTGTCGGTCAAAAATACAACCATGCGAAAATTGTAACGAGAAAAATCATAATAAACTTTTCTGCCGTTTGAAATCGAAAGAAATGGAAGATTTTAAATCCGCAGATACGCAAAATAAAACTTTAGTATCTACTTCCCACTGTAACACTCTAAAACCTCAAAATAGTGTGCTTTTACAGACATGTTCTGTTATTGTTCAAAGCAAAAATAAATCGAGAATCGTAAGATTATTGATTGATTCAGGTAGTGAACGAAACTTCATCACCCACAAGTTAGCGCGCGATTTAGAATTGCAAGTCATTAGAAAAGAATTTCTAACAATTTATTCGTTTGGAAATCAGCGCGGTAACTCGCAAGAATTTGATGTATACAGTCTAAAAACAAAAAATAAAAACGATGATCGCTGCCTTGTTGTAGAAGCTATCGGGATAGAATTAATATCATCAATAGAATTCCAGGCACCATCAACATGTCAAAACATTAAAGAATTTATGACTAAAAAGGGTTTCGAACTTTCGGATACAAGTCCCGTTAATGAGAACATAAATATTCTGCTTGGCGCGGAGCATTTCTGGTATATACAAACAGGAAGTAATTTCTATGATAAATGATGGTTTGTTTATAGTACCGAAGATATTTGGATACGCTGTGATGGGTAAGGTAAAAAATAATAATACTCGAATTAATGCGTTGTTTTTATCTACCGTTGAAGGAAACACATTTGATTTGCAGTCATTTCGGAAATTGGATTCGATAGGAATTGAAAATGAAAACAAAACATTTTCGGAAACTGATTTGGATACTATTAAGCAAAAATTTAATAACGGCAGGTACGAAACAAAACTCTTTTGGAAGGAAAATAAATCACAACTCGCTGATAATTTTTTCGTTGCTAAACAACGATTGCTAGTACTAAAGCATAAATTAAAAGGAAATGATTTTCTATATAATGAATATGATAAGATAATTAGAGAACAAGTTGAAAGGGGGATTGTTGAACAATGTAAGTTTGTTGAAAATGAACCTAACTGTTATTATATGCCTCATAGGCCCGTTATATGTGAAGGAAAAGTAACAACAAGAATAAGAATAGTTTATGATGCCTTCTCTAAGTCTGAAGGAGCTAAATCGTTAAATGAATGTTTGATATCAGGCCCTAATTTAAATCCTAACCTGTTGGATATAATTTTAAAATTTCGCATACATAAAGTTGCATTTTGTGCAGACATAGAGAAGGCTTTTCACCAAATTCAAATTGATAGTGAAGATAGAAATTTTTTAAGGTTATTGTGGTGTGATCATTCTTACGATGATAGTGACAATAGTTTAGGCTTTAAGTACCGTTTAAGGTTAAGTTTAAGGTTTTCCGAATGTGCCGAGTGCCGTTTGGAATGAAAACAAGTACGTTTATTTTGTCCGCCACTATCAAGCATCATATTAAGTGTTACGAAAAGAAATATAGCAAAGCTGTTGACATGTTAAATAAGTCCTTATATGTTGATGACCTTATCCATGGAGCAGACTCCATTGAAGAAGTTTTCTTATTATCAACTGATGCAGTTAAAATTCTTCAAGACGCTGGTATGAACTTAAGAAAATTTAAATCAAATTCCGTATGTTTAAAAAATCATTGGCAAGATATTGGTTTAATTAATAAGGAAGATAATTTGGATAAGAAAACGTTAAAAGTGCTGGGAATAATTTGGGATTTGGATGAGGACACATTGAAATTAGATGTACAAGAACTCTTACAACCAGTTGACTGGAAACACGTTACGAAGCGAAAGGTATTACAGATTGTGGCAAAACTTTATGAGTCAGTTGGCTTCATTGCACCTTTTATTATCAGAATAAAAATTCTTATTATAAGAGTTATGGGAATTGGGTATTGATTGGGACACAATTTTGCCCAGTTAGTTGAGTGAAAAATTTAAAACTTGGTACTTTGAAATTGAAGTTATTTTCAACTTGTGTATTCCTAGAAAATACATATTAAATGATGAATGTGTAAATTTCGATAAAATAGAGCTTTTTGTCTTTTGTGACGCCAGCCTCAAGGGATATGGAGCTGTTGCATATTTTCGTGATCCTGATTCTTGCTGTACGTCTTTTGTTCTTTCAAAGAGCCGTGTATCCCCACTTAAAAAATTAACCTTGCCTCGTTTAGAACTTATGGGAGCCATTATTGCCGCAAGAATAGTTAAATATTTAAGGGAATTATTTAATATCCAAGAAGATAATGTATTTTGTTTTAGTGACTCTAAAATTGTTCTTTACTGGATCAGGGGTACCGCTGATAAATGGAAACCCTTTGTTGCTAATCGTGTACGTGAAATACAAGATGTTGTATCACCTTCGCAATGGAAATACTGTAAGGGAAATGACAATCCGGCTGACATAGTTTCACGTGGATTAAGAGCTTCTGATCTAGTGGGAAATAAACTTTGTTTCAATGGACCAGTGTGGTTAAAAGAGAAAAATTTACCTTCGTCATCTTTTGATCCTTTGATCGAGCCTATGGTGGAAGAGGTACAGGCAGAACAGCGTCAAACTACTGTATGTTCTGTTATTAGCCAAGAGGTTGAATTTGAATTGACATCCAGGTTTTCATCCTGGAAAAAATTGAAACGCGTAACTGCATGGTGTTTAAGATTCTGCCACAATATTAAACCTACATCTTTAAAACTCAAGGGTTTTTTAACAGTTCAGGAATTGGATAAGGCAAGCTATTTGATTTAAAATCATGCAAAATTCCGAATTTAGAGAAGAAATTAGACTTTTGAAAGCAGGGAAGAAATTGAATCTCAAGTAAAATCCTGAATTTAAATCCTTTTCTTGATAGAGAAGAAATCCTTAGAGTCGGTGGTAGACTCTGTAACTCGAATCTTTCAGAAAACACAAAGTATCCAATCATTCTTCCCAAAAGTCACCAAGTTACTGAATTGATAGTCAAACACTTTCACGAAGTGAACCTTCACGGAGGAGCCACATTAACATTATCTGCTCTGCGACAGAAATATTGGATCGTTAATGGCCGAGAAATTGTAAGAAAAATAATTTGGAAATGTATAAAATGTTTTAAAAATCGAACAACCACATCCAGTCTGATAATGGACGACCTACCTACTTCTCGCGTATTGCCGAATAGAACATTCTCGAATACAGGACTAGATTTTGCAGGCCCCTTTTTAATTAAAGCTAGGAAAGGAAGAGGGGGAACGAGATATAAATGTTATGTTTGCCTTTACATATGTTTCACCACAAGGCCATTCACCTAGAAATGGTCAGTGATCTAACAACTGAAGCATTTCTAGCATCTCTGAAAAGATTTGTGTCACGCAGAGGAAAACCCAAGAAAATCTTTTCCGATAGAGAAACCAACTTTGTTGGGGCTGATCGAGAATTAAGAAGATACGTAGCTACACTTTCCGTTGACGAAGCATTTCAAAACTACTTGAGCGGTGAAAATATTCAATGGATCTTCAATCCTCCTGCTGCCCCTCACTTTTGAGGCCATTGGGAGGCTGGAGTGAAATGAAGATTCACTTAAAGCGAACTATTGGGACCCAGCTTCTGACATACGAAGAATTTCACACCTTAATTACACAAATCGAGGCGTGTTTGAATTCCAGGCCAATAGTTTCCATCTCATCTGATCCTGAAGATTTTAATCCTTTAACACCTGGACATTTCCTAATTGGGACTACATTAACAGCAATTCCTGAACCTGATCTTACAAAAAATTAGCTAACCCCTGCTGAAAGATGGAAATTGGCACAGCAAATTTTCCAGAGCTTTTGGAAACGTTGGTCTAGAAATTATCTTTCACAATTACAAGCGCGTACCAAATGGTTGAGGGATAAACCAAATTTAGCTCTCAATGACTTAGTCTTGATAAAGGACGAAAATTTGCCTCCATTAAAGTGGCGACTTGGACGAGTAATTAAACTATATCCTGGTGCTGATGGAAAAGTTCGTGTTGTGAAACTAAAAACTTTATTGGGCAAAATGACGCGTCCTATATATAAACATTCCCGCTTACCATTGAGTGAATAAGACTCTAAAAAAACCATTAATTGCATATTCATAATTTGTTTTCATAATCAGTTTTATAATTTCCGAGGAAAAAGAGTCCTTCATTCTGTTCTCACGTACAGATGTTACTCAAAAACATTGTTAAATTCCATTCGATAGCTGTCGAAATGGATATTTTCGTTGAAATATGATAACTGAAATTTTTCGCGATTACAATATTTCTTTTTTACTTCGTACAAAGGGTGTAAAAAGTCCGTTTTTATTCCATTCATTTAAATACGCCTAAAAATCATTTATTAAGAAAAGGTTTTTCCATTTCTTTTCAGAAAAATATTTCTCGTAAAGAATTTTGCAACGCGTTCTGCGCTCGGAGATATGTCGTTGAGAAAGAGGATGCACAAACATTTCGTTTTTTCATTTGATATGTATTTGGAACAATTCTTCCACTTGGAGCCACAATTTGACTTTTTTCCCCCTTTCTTGTTGACAATATTGCCTTTCGTAGCCTTAGATGTCGAAAAACCATGTCTTTCACTGCATTTTTACTTCTTTGTACGATGTAAAGGAAGTATTCTAATCACGAAAAATTTCGGGTATCGTATTTCAACGAAAATATCCATTTTGAGAGCTCTTTCTATTTAAGCAATGTTTTTTCATTATAAGCTTTTTTTTTTTTTTTTTTTTCATTATAAGCGATGCGTTTAAGCTATGTTTTTGCATCTGAGTTCTATTTAAGCGATGTTTTTGCATTTTGTACGTACAGATAGAATAAAGTACTCTTTTTCCCAAAACCGGATTATGAAATGGATTTAAAATGGATTAGAAAATTTGTTATCGTGACTTCTGTACGTACTTATGAATGTACCTTGCATAACTCAAAAGCGAGTAGCCTCAGAACGTTGAAATTTTGTATACAGGACTTGTATAACATGTGGATGTGCAGATGTATTAATATATTACCAGAGCAGAACCTAGAAATATTTTTCGCCATAAGTACATAAAATTAGATTGTTATATTCTTATAACATTTTTCTGGCTGGATCGTATTGAAGTAAAATTTAAGGCTATGTAAATGGAATTTCTTTCGCCCTTGTTTCAACCGTAAGCTGAAATCTTGCAAATTCAGTGCCGTATAAATCAAAGGTTATCTACATTTTCCTAACAGTGAGAACCATCCAGACTTAATCTATCTTCTAAAGTTAACTCAATTGCCAATTACAATTCAATCAGATTAACAATCTACTTCCTCAATGTCTGAGTGCTTGAAATTTTATTTATATTATTACTACCATAATATTATAATTATGACATTATTATACTTTCTTTATTCGGAATAATTATTATTTTTGCAGAAAAATCCAAGGACACTGAGATCGAGAATAGGATTCTCACGAGATATAGCGTGATATGTGAATTAGTGATTTATGAAAGAAATAAAAAATAAATAAACAATCGAAAGATGAGCCTGGTCATGTGACTGAGAACTAATAAAGTGTGGTAAAATTTATTCGCATTTTTCGTTTGTTTCGTTCGCTGGTTCAAACAGCTGAAAGTTGCAATTTTGTTACGGCGTTTATGTCATTCTTTCGTTTTGCTGAATGCAAATTCCACAAAATGGTTCTTTTGCCTCTCTGCGCGGAAGGTTTAACTCCAGAAATGGATATAATATTAAAGAAAGAGCTTGGTGAGACACCTCTTGTGAGAAAGAATTCCCTAGAAAGAATAAAACAGCTCATAGCGGGTAAGTTTCTAAATGCTGTTGCATGCATCCGAAATTATAATGCTAAGATACGCGCGTGTCTGTAGAAAATTAATGTATTTATGTTTTAGCGTGTAAAATATTCTCCTGTATTTCAGCCAGTAATGTTTATATATTCAGTCGCCAAGCTAATTTGATAATTTCTATGATAACGATTACGATAACGCTTATGAAAACGATCAGCGGTTCTCAACCTTTTGACTAACGCCTACCAACTAAACAAAAATTGAAAATCCTTAGTATCACCATTACATTTTACAATGATTATTTTTCAATTTCTCAATAAAAATATTTAAGAAATGTTTTTCCGTTTACATAACCTATTGGCTATTCGTATTAAATATGCACACATAAAAAATAGCCTGAAAATTGGTTACCATTTTAATTATCAAAATTTAAGTTTTAATACACTTAAATTTTATTTTATTTTATTTTATTTATTTTTATTTTAGAATTAATATTTAATTAATTCTAAAATTTAGTGTGAAATTTGGGGCTGTTTAAGAGAGATCAATTTCTATAAATTCCAATTTCTATAAATTTCTAAAATTCCAATTTCTATAATGTTTATAATTATTTCACTTCTTTTTAACCGTAAATTAAGATCCACTTTTAATTTTCTTCTGTATTTTTCAAATATAACATGGAAGAAAATCCTTGTTCACACAAATAGATTCTGCAAAAACGTGATAAAAATATAATAGCTTTATTTGAAATGCCTTTAAATTATTTTTTTCGGTTCAGCTAAACGTTAACAAGCGTTATTTTTTAAATCTTCAATTAGAGTTCAATCACAGGAAATTTCTATCAATTTTTTTTTTCCCAAAAAATTTTTGAATTTAATAGTTAAAAATACTTTGTTTCTTTGCATACCACCTATTTTACTCTTGCGTACCACCGGTTGAGAATCGTTGCCTTAGATAAAACTCCTATTAATTTACGTTCACGTAAAACTAGAAAGATGAAGATTAAAACTGATTCGTAGAGACCGAAAACCGGTCATTTCCAATACTCATTTGGTAAATTCTTTTTTATTTCTCTATTGAGATCTTGCTATGATAAAACATTTTTGTTTTCCTCCGTTGAAATATTTTATGAAATGTTATGTATATTTCTCTCCTATCCCGTTTGGCTAAAAGTATCAGTTAGACAATTTGATAGAATTTTTCTGAAACTTCCAACACTTTTATATTTTCATTTAACCAGCTGGTTTTTTTCAATAGGGTTAAAACTTTGCCACCTATTTTTAAACTGTTCCCTATTTAGCTATCAAACTGAAATTTTTCACTGACACTCATTGAGAAGAACAACAGAATGTGGGATAGAGAATTTTTTTACAATTTCACATACATTTTTAGTTCAACAGGGCGTTAGCATGAGCCATTTGTCTGGAAACAGGATTTGGCGGAGTATCATTTTGAACGCCTGAATCCCTTTTCAAATTGTTGCCACGAAATAATATCTTTACTTTCCGATTACTTTTAAAGAAATTAACTAATGAAGAATCTGCGTGAACGTATGCATGTTTCTAGCAGTGTGAAAAAACGACGGTACCTAGGACCATCAAATTTTAAATAAAGTAGTCCTACACTCGAGCATAAGCACCTGGAAGCCCGAATTTTGAGTTTCGAATTTTATATTCCATATTTTGTAAAACTTTCATGAGTTTCTGCTTAACAAACTCAAGGATTTGAAGACGAGCAGTGGCAACAGTGTATTGATTAAAATATTTTTATCTCCAGCGAGTGAGATATCTATCGAAAATTATAAAGATACGCTGTATTTAAATATTTTGTGATATTGCACTTTAATCGAATGTTATGCCGCCTAAGCGCCAACAACATGATATTTAATAAATAAATACACAAAACGTTAATAACAAAAAAAGTAAAAAAAAAGTTTTGTTAATCCATCTTAATAAGAAAACTGAACATTGATATAATGAACTCGCGGGGGGGGGGGGAAGAATGCATGCCAACACTGAATGCTGTCTTGGGAATTCTAAACGTATAGTGCTATACTGCTTTGAAAATTTTTGTAACTTTGCTGTTGAACTATAAATGACGTAAGTACGAATAAAATGATGCTTAATAATAAAGCTAAAAAGCCAAAAAGAAGTGGGTTAGCAGGGGTGAGTGCAACAACAAACTGGTAGACTGCAAGCTGAGCGAGAGCGTAGAAAAGTCTTAATCAACAGCTTTTGGGCGACAGGTTAAAATCTCAGCCCTTTCAGATTTTTCTTTCTTTTTAGCACAAAGGTACAATTTGCCCAGGACTATTAATTTCTTTTTGGCATTTTGCGTTGATTCACTATAATCGTTGTTTCACTTTTCAAATTGTTGCCACCAAATATTATCGCCCTATATTATATTTATAGAAATTAAATAATGAAGAATCTGCATAAATGTATGTATATTTCTCGTACTGTGATGAAACAACGGTACGTAGAGCCATCCAATTTTGAATAACGTAATCTTCCTGCGAATATGGGCATCTGTAAGCCCAAATTTGGAATTTATTTTATTATCGATTTCATACTTTGTAAAACTTTAACGAATTTTTGATTTACAAACTCAGCGATCTAAAAGCGAAAAATGGCAACATTGTACCCGAGAGAGGAAAAAAAAAAAAAAAAAAACTTCCAGCGCGCGAGACGGTGTATCGGAAATTCTAAAGGATATGCTCATTTTAAAACTATTTTGCGATATTGCTCGTGAACTGAATTTTGTGGTTTAAGTGCGAAGAACATGATATTTAATAAATAAAGGTTAAAAAACGTCCCTTTGGGCGTAATGTAAAATCTGGAATTCATATTTTATTTAAATCCACTTATTATTGTATTTATCTTTTGCATCTTATATTTAATAATTTTCATTCGTTTTTGATTAGGATTTTTTGCTCAAAATATTGTTGTAAATGTTAAATAAGCATTAATCTGTAATCCCTATTCAATTAATCCATTTTGCGTTAAGTACTGTGGGAAAATTTTTTTCGATTTACTAATATTTCATTTGACGAATGACTTTGAAATTCGAATCAAATTCGTGAACTGAGGTTTCAGTGTATTGCATTTCTGCTTTTCAGAGGAACCAGATTTCTATCCTTTTATGGATGACCAATTCATATTGCTGTTTCTCCGAAACAAGAAGCATAACGTGGAAAGGGCTTTCAAGACACTACGAAATTATTATTTTTTCAAGAAGAAATACTCCCGAGTATTTACTGATTTTCTACCTTCGGAGCATAAAAAAGTCATAAACATGAACTGTTACTCACCCATGCCTTTCAGAGACTCGAATGGCAGATTCATAGTCGTCTGTCAACCAGGTAAGAAATTCATTAGCGACTTGTAAATATGATAAAATGCCTTTCATACGCAGAAATACAGTGGCTGTTCGCACATTCTTTAAACAATTTTGCTTTGCTGGAAGAAAATTCGTCTGCTTGGAAATTTGATTTTTAATTGCAGCTACATTTTTAAACGTAATAATTATCGTCTGCTACTTGATAATTTTTAGCGAAATGGTTCTTTTAAAGAAGCAATGGATGGCCATGTTTGTACTCTTTCAGAAAAAAATTTTCGTGTCTAATTACTAAAAAATGTTGTGAAACCATGGTTTTTCGATATTTAAACTATGATAAGTAATATTGTAAACAAGAACGGAAATAACATTAAACTTTGGCTTCAAGCAGAAAAATTGGTCCAAACAGAATGTTTCGAATGTTGCAAGGTAAGATCTTTAATAATAAAAGAAAATCTGTCAAGTCAAAGGACAGTTGCAAAATCAATAAAATACACAGTCTAACACTGTAAACTAAGTGATTAAAGCTGGTTGATTCTTTAAAAGTCGAAAATACATAATGTACGTCGTCTTTCACCACGACATATCGCCGAACGCAGAACGCGCTGCTTAATTCTTTAGGAGAAACATTTATCCGGGCAAAATTGAAAAGTCTTGTCACAACAGATGAATCTTACGTGTATTTAAATGGCTGCAATAAACACGGATTATTTTATTATTATTATCGAAGAGCAGAAAAAAAGTCTTAAAACATGGTTCAAATAATCTAAAGAAATGTTTTCAAAGCGATTTATGATTGTTGCTGGTTTTCAATATAAAGGCAAATTAAAATTAAATTGGAGAATGTTAAAAATAAAAATAATGGAGAAATATGTTAAGATGAACTCCACATATTATCAGGAATATTTATTTCCAATTTTCAAATACGAAATACCTTCTCTTTACCCGCAGTGCCATCAATCAGTAGAATT
Organism: Stegodyphus dumicola; assembly: GCF_044657685.1. Lineage (NCBI taxonomy): Eukaryota > Metazoa > Arthropoda > Arachnida > Araneae > Eresidae > Stegodyphus > Stegodyphus dumicola. The sequence continues at coordinate 155,721,039 of NC_140768.1, read as the reverse complement.
GCATCAAGGCAAAGCAAGCAGCCATAAGTTAAAATCTAATGGGAATTTTCAGGATAAAATAGAACAAGAAACGTGTTTCAAGGTCGTACCCTTCAGTATTATCCCTAATACATCCCCAGATGCATCAGCCATGGCTTTTTGCGCTTTTGGACTTGTAAAATGCGGAGTGCCCAAACGTCGACTTACAGCCTTTCTTGGACTTTGGAAGGCTGTTCAAGATGAATGGGATAAAAAACGTCTTCTGATACAGCAAAAGGCTCTACTGTATTGGAAATTACGGTATAGAAAGATAGTGAAGAATAAGTGTTATCAAACAGAACATTTAAAACAAAAAATTTGGGTAAAATAATTTGGTAAATACAAAAAAGTTGTCTAGAAATGTGCAAACAGCCTTTGTATTGTGTCATCCGAAACGTTCTGCGATTTTTCTATAAGGTAAGGGTCTAGTACGGGGGGGGGAAAGGGGCTGACTCAAAACATCTGTCACACTCAATAAGTTTTTATCTAGTATTCAGCGAAACGTCACGCCGAGTTTTGTCATGATGAAAGAGAATACCTGGAAAATTTGTCAGTACTAAGCTCTTTGCTTCTGCTTTAAAACTGCCATTTGGGAAGATAACTTTTCCGAATTTAATATTTTATTTGGTGGTTGCAATTCATAATACACAGTTCCTATGTTGTCCAACAATACACAAAGTATTAATTGGCGCATACGGGCCCTTCGCTTTTACGGAGTTCTCTGGAAGGAAGATAAAGGAATTCTGGTAAAGGAGGTTTTCTGACTTATACTATGATCGCTTTTTTTTTGTGCTATTATTGCAGAGTATCCTCTTCTTATCTCTAGTAATGAGCAGTTTCAAAAAGGAGTTTCTTTTAATTTTCTTCAACAAGAAATCACATACCAAAACTCCAGCAAGTATATTCTGCTCAGTTAAAGTATGAATTATTCATACATCGTAGCAGCTGTTTTATCCAATCTTCTTTTAATGATCATGGACTGTACATTTTGGAATATTTATTTATTCTGTCTGATACTTTCTGAAGTGTTTGACTTGGATTTTCAGCGATTTCTTCTTTCCTTGTTTACAGAGAATGCTCGTCCAAAGTAGGTATCATGTTCGAGGCTGGTATTTCCACGCTTAAACTTCTCACATCGCTTTCGAACTTTGTTATCACAAACAGCAGTTTTTCCAAATGCAGCACAAATTTATGAGCAGTCACTCTGACTAGCAATTTTTTTCCTGTTCCTTTACTTCCTTGTACGAAGTAAAGGAAGTATTGTAATCGTGAAAAATTTCTGATATTATAGTCCAACGAAAATATCCATTTTGACCGCTCTCGAATCCATCTGAATGATGTTTTTCCGTGACATTTGTACGTGCGGTCAGAATAAACGACTTCTCTTTCCAAAACGAATAGTAAAATGAATTCAGAAGAGATTTTTTTTCGTGACATCTGTACGTACGAACCTATGTAATGTATGGATTGCGGATAACTCGAAAACGAGTAGCTTCAGAACATTGAAATTTTTCATGTGGGACTTATCTATAAGATGTAGTTGTTCATCTTCCTTTTAGGTTGAAAATACATGTATGTACCCAATAAGTTACCCGTCTAGGTATTATATATTGGTAAATTGTGCATTTTTTGCTTTAAAAGTTATTGAATTATGTTGTTCTTATGTTCCGGTTAAGGTTTTTATATTTTTAGTTAATTTATGTGCAATAGTCGGAGAATTCTCCCAACAGTTTAAAAGTTGTTTCAGTGGCACCAAATCTAATGAGGCCGCTATTTGTTTACATTTGAAATTTTAAGTAGAACAACAAGTTAAGTCAGTTGGTGTACCAACTTCAGTGTATTTTTGACAGTCGGACCCAAAATAAACTTTCAATTTTGTCCATCGAAAATTTGGCCTTCCTGCTCGTTGCTCGCATTGCTTGTTTTCCCGTCGAAACTCTAATTTTAATTGCAAGCTTTTTTCTAACTGTTTTTAGTTGTATTCGGTGTTTTAAGTTTTTCTATATTTCACAATTTTTAATGAAGATGTTTTGAGATTTACGTATTTTTGCCTTGCCTCTAAATGAGAACTCAATGGATTGGATGAGAAACGTATCCCTAATGAAATTCGAGGAAATAAGTTTAACTGATGTGCAGTAAAAATTTTACATATAACTTAATAGTCTGCACAAGGAAGTCACGTGATGTCAACATCAGCTATTTTTTTTTAATTAAAAGAGCATAATATAAGGGAAATGGCCTTTTTGGGTTCCCTGTTCTTAGGACTGCTTTGAAACAAAATTCGTACTACAAAATGTGCTAGACTTATTCAAAAACGTGAGCGTGAGACCATATTCAAACATTCGCTTTAATGAAGGACACTCCGTATTAGGGGTAATAAAATATTTAGAAAAAAAACACGGCTTCGATGTGAAAAACCATAGAACTTTTGGGATGACTCCGCACATTAACATTAGGTGAATTTTTTCTAAGTGTGAGTTCGAATGTTTCAGGTCGGTACAAATGGCAAGAAAACTCAGTCGATGCTTTTATGGCCTTTGCTGTGGACCTGGGAATCTTGCTTAATAAACCAGAAGCCTTTTCTATATGCGGAGCTGTGCTTATCTTCGACCTTAAGGACTTTTCTATGGAAAATTTATTTAAATTTGTCAGCATGAAATTTTTAATCTTCGCCTTTAGCTGTTTGCAGGTGAGTAGAAATAAAAATTCAAAAATTGATTTATCGTATCAAGTAGATTATGCAATGGTTGCATCTATTGACAACCTACATCCCATCACTGGTATTGCTCTAATCCATGTGTCATTTTCTCGGTTTTAGAATAAGTTACCAAACACGAAATTGGTTGTTTTAATAGGGGATTGTCCAAAATGTCATACAATTCTAAATTACATGTCAAAAATCGAATAAATGAACACAACAGAGTGTTGAAAATACTTAAGTTAAAGGAATGAGTTTAAGTTGCATAAATTTAGAGCACTAGTTTAGAAGCTTTGTTAGATCATTCTTCTTTAGCTACATGAGTGAAAATAGTGAAAGAGAAGCATGTGCTTACGTAATAATAACAGACCGAAAATTCAAGAAAGTTCCAGCAAAAGAAAGGAACAAAGCTGCTGGCAACAACTACTGGACGCAAAGTAAGTGGAACTCTCTCGAATTTTTTGCCTATTGTTGTCGCGTGAGCAATAGACTAAAAATGCTTCTCTCTCGTCATTTTCACTCCTGTAACTGAAAAGGAAGGTTCTATTAATTTTAAAAAACGTTTTAAAGTTTCAAGACATCCTAGACATGGATCCATCGAAGCGAGGAACAGAAATGGCAAACTTCATAATAACCTGACGGTAGCCTAAACCAGAGTCTTCAAGTATTCTACCTTTGCAAGAATGACTAAGTTCGTGGGTTACTAAAAGTAAATCCGGTGTCATTTTTGAACTGTTATAATATAAATAAAAGTGAAGGTCCTTATTATTATCTACTAAATCAAAGCGTATGAAATTAAGTAATTCTTCAACTGCCTCACTAGCATGGTTCCTATTACTATATATCCAATAAAGAGGAATGTGCACTGAAATCCCCATGAGGACAGATCTACTTGAGACATTAAGGAAAGAAAAATCTGGTTTACTTCCCGAAAAAGAGTAAATTAAAAAAAATTCAAATGCTTATCAAATTTTCAGATATTAAGAAGGACGATGTCACTTTTGTCTTGACAAATTTTGTCTTTAATAATTTTAAGGACTGCTGCAAGACATGATTTAACTCCAATCAGAAGGCAATTTCAATCAGAAGGCCGCTGGCAATTTGCCTAGCTTTGAGTACAATATAGATAGTGTAACACTTGACTGGGGAATATTTGGTACTTTCGGCTACAAGATTGGCCTCCGTAATTGTAAAAACTTGAATGTCGTAGTCTTAAAAAAATAAAGACGTTCCTGTCTCTTTGCTTGCAATAAGCTACCAGGATTCCACTGCAAAATCCTCATAAATTCGCACCGAGAGCTCGATTTCTTCCCAGAGCTATAGATCATTTTGCCGTACAAGACGTTGTCCGGGGGTACAGCATATGGAGGTAGATGTACTTCGTTCCCCGGTTCTATTAATCTTTGAAACTAGTTCTGCAAAGTTATGGAACTTATGTCGGCACTTGTTTCTTTAATATCTTCAGCAGTTATTTCATAGGCATGTTATTTTAGTTAATAATTAAATGCGTTTTGTATAAAATTGACTTCAAAAGTAAGGAGCGTTTTCATCGAAAGGAAAATTTTTTAGTTTAAATTGTCACTAGTAGTGGACACCAATTTTGATTGTATCCGTGGTCAAATATTCTTTTTATACCACATCGATTGCAAGAATCGGAAAGCAAAGAAAATGCGCAACAAGTCTGCCACGTGCAACCAATTCAGGGTTCTGCGTGACAGAATTGTTGTGTTTTCCGTTTATGAAATGTGATTCGTCTGTTTATCATTATCCTGTCATACATGCGTTGGATCCTTTCTCAACACAGTTAGTTTCCAGCTTTTGAAATCTAATACCGAGGGAAACACAGTTATGTGACTTTGCCATGCTTTCCACATACGGCTGCCATCTGTATGTGGATGTCTGAAGCAGATATTCTGCTCCTCAAGAAATCATATTACCCATTGTTGCCCAAATTTGAATGTTTCCATACGTTTCCACTTTGACCACCGACTCACTTAGCACACTTGCACAAATTATGTGTTTCTATAGCACACAATTACATCTGTACAGATTATTCAATAAATGTCTGTCTATACACTAGAAAAATATTATCTTCTGGCACTTACGTGGCCCTGCATCAGCTGCATTGATGGGAAAGAGAGCCTATCAATTATCATTGAACCAAACATTAATAAAAGAATATAAATTTTTCAAATAGATTATGAATGTGTATTTAAATAGTATATGATGTTGTGGTGAAATAAATTGTTTGTAAAGTACATTTCGTCTTATCGAGACAATTTTACTCAATTTAGAGATAATGCATTTTTTCGTCGATGTCCGTAACCACTTCTACTTCAACGGCTAAATCCAATTTCCCTAAGAATAGTTCGTTTATACAGAGAACAATTAATTCCGTGCCGCTCAGACAGTATAGTGGTTAGGAGAGCCTACTGCGGTATCGAAGGGCCCGAGTTTGAATCCCAGAGAAGGCATAGATGTTTGTAAATGTATGTTTTCGAGATATGGGAACACTCTAAATGTATAGCAAGCCGGAAGTTCTCCCGAGAAGTTGGGGGTAGGAGAAAAGGAGTGTGAGATCCTCGGACCCGTTTCCCAGGAATTCTTTCGGTCATAATGGGGGCGAAACTGAGCAAAGTCGTACTATTACCTGTATGGTGCTCAAGGGTCTTGTCAACGACAGGCGCAGTCTTGCTGTCCTTGACACGATGAATTTCGTAGGCTTGTTGGGATGTTACTTTCAGACAAGTGAGATAAGTCACAACACAACAACAACAATTGGTTCTCTAAGTAACCATATATTTTACTGTGAAATTCAGGACTGATGGCTACTTTCATCTACGTGAATGTCCGTATCACAGTTTCGTAAGAAAGAAAAATGCAGTGAAGAGTTGAGTATTGTGTGTCTCTCCCAGTAAAATTGTTGCCATGATTACATACAAACTACAAGAATGATCCAAAAATGTTCATAGACATTCGAAGGAATACCATAAATGGAACTTTCATTTCTGTTTTGTTAAAAGTTCACCCCTCCCGATGACGTTTCTTGTAACTCTGACAATCTCACCTCAGGGGGTGTTAAACAGGTAAGCCGGGTTCCTACTTAACGTCTATCCGAGTGTCTTGCATGTCGGTTGAATCAGTTAGATGTCAGTTCCAACATGTTCCATATAGAATAGTTCGTGGTGTCTTAAATATTTAAAATAAAGTCCATCTACCTAATGGGTATGCCGCAAGGAACGATTTTAAGTTCCGTACGGAATATTTTTCAAGCTTACTCCTCTCACATAACGTGGGATTGAAAACAAAAGACGAGCCATACAGTGGGCTAATGACAGAATTTATAACGCGTATACAATTACGTACTTGCTTGTTGAAGATTGATATAGGGTCTGGGAAAAATTCGTGGCGTTTTGGGGGTAACATTCAATTGGTTTTCTTATAGCGTAATATAGAATTTTTTAAACCAAATATAATCCATTATTATTGACAATGTTTCGCTATCTTTTGAGTAGAGCCATGATGCCATTGGTGTAGAACTTCTATGGTTTCTGGTTGAAGAACTAAATTAAGTGTTTTTCACAGGTCTGCTTTGAAACCAGCTTAATTCCATCGAGAGAATTTTGCAAAGATCATAACAGGCGATAGTCCTATGGTACTATGTCTGGACTATATGGTGGTTTCATTATAACTTTCCAACCAAGCTCGCGCAATTTTTGAGGGGTAATCAAAAAAGTGTGTGGTCGGGCGTCGGACATGGAAGACAACACCTTTCGCATTATTCAAGTTCGTTTTCTTTCAATTGCCTGGCATAATCTCTCTAGTTGTTCACAGTAGAGTTGAGAATTTATCGTCTGACGTACTGGAAATAGCCTCTTTGTGGATTATTCCCTTCCGTCCCACCGTACATGCAGCAGCACCTTATTCGGCATCAATTTGGCTTCGCGACAGCTTGTGACGGCTTCTCAATTCTTTATCCACGATCTTTTACGCTTGCGATTATCGTACGTGATCCATTTTTCAACCCCAGTTATGAAACGTTTGAGAAAAGGCTCGAGTTCATTACGTTTCAGCAGCGCATTGCAGATGTTAATTCTGTCTAGCATGTTTTCCGCGCCCAACTCATGCGGAACCCAGACATCGAGCTTCTTTTTGTAGCCATCTTTGCGTAAATGGTTCAAAACAGTTTTGTAATCAATGCCCAGCTCTGTACTAATGTTGACACTGCTGGTGTGCTTATCTTGCTGGACTTTTGCAAGAATTTCATCAACTTCTTCAATGATTGGACGACCAAAGCGTGACTCATGTTCTACATCAAAAGTACCAGAACGAAAGCAAGCGAAGCATTTTCGCTGCACCACGTTCGGTGCTTATATACTATACTCACAGTGATGCTCGAAGGATCATATTTCTAACGAGTGCTTAGCTTTGTTGGTGCTATTTTTATTTCGTGAGTTTGTAGAGATATTGGGTTATTTTGAAGCATGTGACATGAAAAATGAGAAATGCACTCACCGGAACAGAGCTCTCCAATACGCGCTGAATGTTCTACCGTTACACCACAAAGGCATGCAGAAAGGAAGAAGAAATTATCTTATATACTCCCTTTTTTAAAGGGCGACCGGGGATTAGGGGACCCAATCGCCAATTCCCGGTGAAGAATCATCATCCACCATCTTTTAGTGCAGGGCCACTGTAGAATAATTAGGTTTTTTTTTCGAAGCAGGAGACGTGCAAAATGTGCAATGCCCTCGCCGGGACTCGAACCTGGGCCTCTCGAACATGCGCCGAGTGTGCTACCGTTACACCACCAAGGCAGGCAGAAAGAAAATACCTTATAAGTTATTTGCCATCGACGTCATCTATCGGGAAAAATGACGCGAACTTTTTCCCAGACTATGAAGCAAAGTATTTATGTACTCAGAAACATTTTTTGGAAACTGTGCAATGCTAAGAATATAACAGGCATGTCCGAACGCACGCAAACGGTTTACAACAAATAATTCAGGCGGTGGTGACACATCAGAACAAAATACTAAGAGTAGTAGAATAATGCTAATAATCTGATATTATGAATATAACGCATTCCTAATAATCCGAAATTATGAATCTTATTATAATACATTCCTAATAAACCAATATTATGACTCTTATAATAACAAAATGGACACTATTTGTAATATAAATTTTGCTTATAGTGTTTTTATTAATTTTAGGACTGTTTACCTTACTCGATAAAGGGAATACACATAGTGAATGAACCGAGCTTTTTCCAAACTTCCTATGGTGCCATAAAATTGGCTTTACCTGATAAGATAAGAAAAAGGGTGAGTATAGATTTGGATGTTCACATTAAAACAAAATATTTTTAACCAAAACATAGTTTCATTTCTAATACAGTAATTAGTGGAATAAAATTTTAATTTAACTAGCCTGTAGCTTCTGGTGACAAGAGAAAGGCACCTCTGTGCCCTAGAGCGTTTTGCAATTGAGCCCAGCATGCGAATTAATTCTTTCGAATGCGCGTCTTAAGTATTGCGTGCTTTGCTTTTGTGGAATAATTAGGTTTCATGGCATTCTTACATAATTCATACACATCGAATACTTCAAGTAAAATATTCGATATGTTGAACGTTTCGAAACAGAGATGTTCCATTCCCTTGCGAATTGATTCCAAGAACTGAATTCGTCACCTTGCAATGAGTCACGTATTTGGACAAACGAAAGATCAGCAAGCCGCTGAAAATTAATTTGTCCTTATTCTTGCAAAATAAATAAATAAATAAATAAATAAAAATAAATAAAAATTTAAAAAAATAAATCTGAACATTTTCAGATTTTATATTACGCCCAAAGGGACTTTTTTAACGTTTTGTGCGTTAACTGTATTTATTAAGTATCATGTTCTCCGCACTTAAACCATAAAATTCAATTCAATAGCAATATCGCAAAATAATTTTAAAATGAGCATATCTATAGAATTTCCGATACACTGTCTCACGCGCCGGAGATAAAAATGTTTTTTTTTTTTTTTTTTTTTTTCTGTACAACGTTGCCATTTCACACTTTGAAATCATTGAGGTTGTTAATCAAAAATTCGTTAATGTGTTACAAAATATGAAATCGATAACAAAATAAATTTCAAATTCCAAATTCGGGCTTCCACATACCCATATACGGTGGAATATTACGTTATTCAAAATTGGATGACTCTAAGTACCGTTATTTTATGACAATGCGAGAAACATACATACATTTATGCAGATTCTTTATTATTTAATTTCTTTAAATAGTATAACACAGGGCGATAATATTTGCTGGTAACAATTTTAAAAGTGAACCACCATTTATAGTGAATCAACGCAAAATGCCAAAGCGAAATTAATAGCCCTTCTGGAGTTAAAAAAAAACTGTAGAGGCTGATGGGTGACTTCAGAAATTGCTGTGGAACCAACCATATAGTACAAAATGTTTTTCTATAAAATTCTAAAGCTTTAAATTTTTAAATCTTTTCCCAAAAAAATATTTATATAGAAATGCTTCTTTGCAAAATTGCAAGCAATTCTTTGCAAAAATTAAATTAAAATGTTTCTTATTTTTTTTAAATTTAATTTTATAACATTTTTAAAATTATAAAATCTTAACAGAACAATATAGAAACCTACAAAGTTTTCAATCTGTAATCAAAACAATTATTTAGTTTTTGATGTATAATATAGCATAGAGAAGAGAAAAATAATAATTAAATAGTAAAAATTGTTGAATCATTTCTTAACGTAAATTTTTACATTTTCCTTTTATTCAAAGTTTTAGCTTCTAAATTCTTGTAAACTTTTGCGCAATTTTTTTTTTTTTTTTTTTTTTGTGTGTGTGTGTGTGTGTGTGTGTGTGTGTGTGTGTGTACAGTACTGTTTATATAACAGAAAACTGAATTTTGTAAAAGTGTGAAAACAGTCTGAATCATGAAATTTGTTAAATTCGTGCTCTATAAAATTCATCCACGTTTAAAAGTTCCATTTGAGATAAAATCTTTTCTTATATCTTTTAAAAGTGGGCAAGTCTCCACGAGTGTATCTCCAGTTCATTGCAGCTGCCGCAAAGGTCGGAGTTTTAAAGATAAAGTCTTCAAAAAAAAAAAAAAAAAAAAAAAACGGAATTTTGATTTAAATCTACGCCACCATACGTTTGTTCTTTTCTTATCATTATAGTCCCATATTATAGTTTTTATTTTTTATCAGATCTTTCACGTTTTTCTATTCGTGTTTCATAATTTGTAGGTATAATTCTTCATAAGAGTCACGACCTTCCTCTTCGACCCCTGCAACTCAATGATTTCCATGTCATTTTGTGTAATAGCCTTTTTGGCCAATGCGTCCGCTCTTTCATTTCCAGTAAAACCCCCATGTGACCTTACCCAGCTCAAATTAACTATATTCCTCCAGCCCCCCCCCCCGGAATTCAAATTAAAGTTATTTCACGTCTAGTGTCAGTTCATTTGTTTCAGCAGGGCAAGAGAGTGCCTGTAAAGTTGATAAGCTTTCAGTATATATATATATATTATATATATATGTCATAATAAAAGCAAAGGAAATAACGGAGCAGTGTAGATGCGTGATTAGATCCATATTGAAGAAGAATTTTGATTGCGTAGTATTTAAAGAACTTGGCAGTCGAGGCAGTTTTAATTCCATTTTTATTTCCAAATGACATATGTGGCCACAGATCATTTGGCACCCTAGTCGTGCCTGTTCAAGACCATTTACATTATTGATATTATTGCAATAGGAAGCAGCATAGGGAAATTGCGCCCAAGGGCAGCACAGACAGAAGCTGAAGTGCGTAGTTTGAAAAGATGGAAGTACGTGAAGAGAAAAGCTTTGGTTTACAAGGTCAGTTTCAGTTCTTAATTATTACGTCATCAGAGTTGCGCGGCCCATAGAGTGATCTAGAAATGACGCAATGCAGAGAAGTTATTACGATTTTAGAATAAAGAGGAAGAATTAATGTTTTTAGTTATTCTGGTTCATATAATTTTACCTTACATATATATATATATATGAGATCTCGAATTTTAGGAATCTTTTTATGTACTTTGAAGCAAAATAAATATACTGAAATACAGAATTATGTTAATTTAACTTATCTTTCTCACAGTCTATCTCAGTTCCATGATAAAAAACTACAAAGGTGATGTTCTCTCCCACACCGGACCCATCAGTAAGACCATCATTTTCATCTACCAGGGGAAAATTTCTGTAATACATAATAGATCTGCTCTGTGCAGGGTTCCATTAATATCAAATATTTTAAATCTTTCTATAATAGATAATATAATACATAATAGAAGACTTCTTAGAACGCATAATATAGTATATCACAGAATACATAATATAATACGCCTTAGAAATCTTTCTATAATACATAATTTCTATAATATATAATATAATACATAATTTCTATAATATATAATATAATACATAATTTCTATAATACTTAATATAATACATACTAGAAGACTTCAAAGAACACATAATATAATACATAATTTCTGTAATACATAATTTCTAGAATACAAAATAATTTTTGTAATACATTATACATAATTTCTATAATACATATCTTCTCTGTTTATGGTTTCATGACAATATCTTTGAAATCTTTCCATAATCTCTACATAGAATAGAAGAAAGAGTTTGTCTGTGTGTGTGTCTTTCGTTCTCGCTGCGCGTAAGCTAATAGACCCACGGCTACGAAATTTGGTACATATGTGCATCTAAACAAGAGCCAGTGCACCTCGAAGCGATTTTTTCGAAATTCGAATTCGAATTTTTTTATTTTATGTTTTGTGACGAAATCCTGTCATTTTGAGACATAATGGGCTATAGCAAAGCGAGATTTCACTCTACACACTCCATTTTCACATCGTCATGAAACGTAGGCACTTAGCTATTTTACGAACTTAAAATAAATTTCATGTTTCAAAAAATCGATTAAATACGAATTTATTTAACAAAGTGAGCTTCAAAAACATGGATAACATGTTACACACATACACACACACACACACACACACACACAAAAAAAAAAAAAAAAGTTAATCTAGAAGAAAAATAATAAAACTTTCCGTTCGTAAATGATTCGACACTTATGAATAAAAAATATCTATTTTTACCCTTCTATGCCCCATAGTACATCAGAAATTAAACATTTGCTTTGATTATAGTTTGAAAACTTTGCGGATGTCTTATAGCAGGGCTTCTTAACCGGTGGTACGCAAGAGAAAAAAGGTGGTACGCAAAGTATTTTTAACTATTTAATTCAAAAATTAAAACTCCAACATCCTGGCTGCGTTTTTTAAGCCGCTGTCTTATAGGATACCATTCTATAAACGCCATATAAAACTTTATATGATTTTTCAAAGTAAAACATTTCTACAGAATTCTCTTCTGCGAAATATTTATAAAATTTCTATAGAACTTTATAGAGAAGTATTTATATATAATATGTCATGTAATGTTATATAGAAATATCTGTTGAGCGTTATCAGATTCTATAACAAATTTACCATGCTTCAAAGGCTTTATGAAATTTCTATATAATTTTATTGTGAAGTCTTTCTATAGAATATTTCATGTATATTATAGGAATTTCTACAGAAAGCTATCAGGCTCTTTAAAAGTTTTCTAAAAAGTTTTTCTCGTATAGTAAATATATCAAAACAATCATTTTAAATTTCTGTATACCCTAAAATATTAAAATCGAAACGAACATATGTACATGATTTGTCCCAATGCTGTTTTAACTCGGATTATGTAAATCTTTTCACAGGTATTTCTCCACGGGAGCAATTTACAAGGACTTCATAAATACGTTACTCCGGAAGTTCTCCCAGAAGAACTTGGAGGAAATCTAGGTCCTGTGGACAACACAGAATTTTTGAAGTTTGCCCTCAAGCAAGAATCCCTTTTCAAAGACATGATTAAATGTGGATTTAAAAAGACGACTTCGACAAAGTCTGGGTGATAAAAACATGCAATAAATTATATAGCTAAATTTGATTTAGCCATGTGTTACAGATAATGTGAACTAAGCAATGTAATACAAATAGTTTTTAACCCAAATATGAGAACATAATTCACGAAGATTAGCCAAAAAATGAAGCGTTTTAAAATTATAAGGAGTTTTCCAAGTTTATAAAGGTTTTTCTACTAATTAGAGTTGAATCAAATACATCAAAAGCTGTAGAATTCACCAATATTTTGCAACATTACTGCAAATTTGCTTATCGAAAATAGGTACGAAGATGTCAATGTAATTTTTCAATCCTTTCTCTGACCTCAGAATTTCGATGACTGAGTGTTCAGCATTTGGCAGTACAAAGAATATCCGCAATGTCTCTTTTACAAAATAAACTGTAATATGAATTTTTTATTTTTAACTTCTTTCACATATTCTCTCATTTTACACATTTAACAGATAAATTTATTTTACAAACTTAATAATAAATCCCTTAGCAAAATGTTTTATATAATTATATAAAAGAACAATTAAACTTCTTTGCAGTTCTTTTAAATTATGGCCCAATTTCCTATAAACTAGGCCGGAAATCTTTTCTAGAATTCTGTAAGATTCTATACACAACTTCTTTACAATTCTATACACATCATCATCATTCATAGCGCGACAACCCAGGATGAGCATTGCACTTCTGAAATAAACGTTTCCAGCCACTTCTACTAGCAACGAAACTTCTGCAGTTATTAGTTTTAAAGACTAAACAATCCTCCTCTACAGCATCTATCCCATCGAAGTCTGGGTCTTCCTGTTCTTCGTGTCTTACTTGGTCTAGTCGACCCCCAGGGGGTCGACGCACAGAACTCTGTGAAGCTACTGGCTAGGATCTGTACCTAGGCAGTATCGCTATGGGGGTATAAAACTCATGAGCTTGGTTGTTCCAGAACCCCAAAGAATGGTCGTCTATACGACTGGACCGTGCATGGAGGTAGGAAGTAAGATGGAGTAGCCCTAAACAGGTTTCTCCCGTACCCTGCTCTGAAGCACTGGCGATCCTTTCGTAGTGACCAAAACATAGGGTCGTTTACCATTAACTTCAATGGGTTTTGACGCGATCGGATGTAAATATTTTGTAATTACGTCGTAAAAATACATATAAATGTATATATTTTCTTTTTCTACAACACTTCAGAGTCTATATGAAAACAACATATTTTTAAACAACATTTCATTCTGAACGGAATTAAATGCTATACTTTTCGTAGAACAGTTTTCTCAGAATGGTTTAATTTGAATGAAATATTTTCACAAGTTTTCGTTAATTACATTAGGAAACAATTTAAGGTAATTCGATTTTATTCGGTTAAGGTACAAAAATTAAGATCAAAGTTTATTGTATTATTAATATTAAAATCATGCATTATTTCTTTTCTATTTATAGAGCTTCTTCCTAAAATACTTTCTTAAATATGACATGATTTTTTGGCTTCTGAGGCATCTTTTAAATCGAAAAATCAAGTTGAAAATCGTTTTAAATCGAAAGTCAATTTATAATTAATGCTCTATTCGTTTCATTTTAAATTAGATATTTATTATTAGAAATTAGCGAAATACTTTAAATAGTACTTAAATGTTCAGAGAACAACATTTCTGAAAGGAAATAAAATAAGGATTTTTTTAAGTATTATTTAAAATTTGTAACTGAGTTATTATAAAATGTAAGGGGAATAATTCTTTTAATTATACTTATCAGATTTTTTTACCATTAATTTCAATAATATATATTCCAAAACTCTTTGTTACTTTCTTAAGTGCGCATCTCATAGCATTTGCTTTACAATGCCTTTTAACAGATTGCTTTCCAGTACGAACAATTCTTGCTTAAATAGTTTTATAACGTATTTGTCAACATGATTTCAATTTATGTTTACAATTCAATATTAAGGATAATATTTATAATCATTATAAATTAGATACATTTAATAATTAGATTTCTTCACAGTTGTTTATAAATGAATAAATTCTTCATTTCAAATACATTTATAAATAATTTAATGAATATTTATGTATTTTGTTAAAGGCAGATAGATACATGCTTTTTGCAAGCACATGCATAAATACCCATACATATTTCATATTTTTCATTTCCGGCATGTGCAAATCTTTAATTTCTGTGCATTCACTATATTTTATTTTTAATTAACCCAAATAAGTAAAACGTGTAAGCCCAAAGGGATTATGTTTCAGATATATAAAATTAAAATGATGAGTTTAAAATGAGCAACAGTAAAGCCTCTCCTCTAAAAATTTTAAAAGGTACATGTTACAATAATATATGGATGTGAAAAAAATGTATTTTATTTAAAACGTTTTGGCGTCTGGAACATAAAACAAAAGTAGCGAATACTCTATCAAGGGTATCGAAAGACGTATACAATTTTAAAGGTACCGTAAGGTATTTTTCATTCTTTAAGCATAACAGTTTTGTTAAAATTTATATTTTTGTAGTTCAACAGCTTAGAATTTTATAAAACAAATTCATAATCAAAATCGCTGTTGTTAGTTATCGAAAAATAGCCAAGATGTGATTTTTGCGTAAATGGGCACAATTGTCTAAAAGGAAACAAACATGTATAAAAAGAAAATTTATTTTGAAACTATATGAAATCTTACAAGGAAAAAATTAAACATTTCTTAATTACTTTAACCAAAATTGTTACAGTTCAATCTTTGTCTATTCATTTAAAAATGAAATCCATTCTTCTTGTTTTAATTTGCGCGAAAACATCAATAATTTTCTCCTTGATCTCTGGATGACAACTGAGGAATTTCTTTTTTATTGAAAGCAATGCAAGCGCATTTAGTCTTTCCAAATTCCTAGTGCTTCTTAGTTAATGTTGAAAAGCAGCGTTCTGCTTCTGATGTAGTCATGGGAACTCTCAAGAGAATTTTTATCTGTTTCGTAATTTCACTAAGAACATATCTAGATTATTTTCGAAGATAAATTTCAGTAGCTCAATTAATTTGCAGTATTCATGGATGTCAGACCTACAATAGAATACTTTTAGTTCCTTTTCAAGCTTTTCTTTGTCAATCATTGGATATGCTTCAGTGGTCAGTACTATTTCTTCTGTAGAATGTTCATTCCTAAAACTAGCATAGCATTTCTTGTTTAATAATTTAGCAGCTGCTAAGTGTTTAGTGGAAGAATATCTGTGCATTATATCAATACATAGTTATCAAGTCACGTATTTCCTTAGCTTCTGCCATCATGGGGAAAACCACGAAAACACCAATGCAGCCAGCCCGTTCGCGGGATTCGAACCTCGGACCGAATTACCAGTGTTCAGCGACTTTACCGCTCAGCCGCTGGTGAGTCCCCGCACTGATAAGGAGCTTGTACAGTAATAGCTCTGTTTTTTAAGATAAAAAGGAAAATCTCTAAACACGACTGTCTTTAAATTGGGGCTGTCCAACTTCAAGTGGCCCGAAGGCCACTTTAAAAAGAAATTTGGTTTGGAAGGCTGCATTATAAAATACTTCGTACGCAACTTTATCAGTGACTTTTCATAGATATGATATTTTTAAAAAAAAATCGTGTTCGTATTATTATTTTTGTTTATTCAAAAAATATCAAATTACAAAAAAGTTGGTGGAAAATTTGAGGATGTTCGTTTTCATTAACTAATGCATCAATATTAACTTCAATGTTTGTTGTTGATAAATGAAGCAACTGAGTAAGTGACTTATCAGAGAGGGAACATCTATATTTTGACTTTATAAATTTCATGTTGGAAAAGCTGCTTTCGCAAAGATACGTGCTTCCTAGCACTGAGGCACAGTGTAAGCCCTACGTTTCGCATATTCGGGTATCGTTCTCCTGGGAGCAACTTGAAAAAGTCCAATCTAGTTTCAGTTCTTCCTTGGTAAAAAGGATCTGATTGAAAATCACAGAATTCCAGATGAAGATCTGCGATGCTTATGTTCTCAACAGAAATTGCCAGGGCCTGAGTAAAAACTGAAATCTCTCTTTCGATTTTTTTAACGTCTCTCAATCGATTTCCGAATTCTTCTGAAATTATGTCAATTTATTTTATGTGAGATTAATATGAAACTTCCTCAAAATCCTTCATTTCTTCAAAATACAATTTACAACTTGGAAAACATGAAAAAATCCTTTTTTTCTAACGTATACTTGAAAAGCTTTATTTTATTCTTAAACACATTTATGTATCCAAATAAATTGCCAATATTCTGCTGTTTTCCTTGTAGCTTCAAATTCAGTTCGATAAGGTGAGATGTCAGGTCTGTTAAAAATTGTGCATCTGCCATTTGATTTTCCAGTTCCAGAGTGTCGGACTTCATTTCATCTTTAAGGAAAACAGAAATCTCCTCGAGTAGAGCGAGGAATAGTTGCAACACTTTCCAACGAATATCGCTGTGAAGTAACAAGTCTTTTTATGTAGCATTACTTCAGCCAAAAAATCACGAAACTTTCTGTGAGTCAAAGCACGAATGTCCCTCTAATAATATTAGTTATTTTAACAACCACTTTCATGACATTCGTTGACGTAAAGATTTTCCAAATAAAGCCTCTTGGTAAACAATACAGTGTATCACAGGACAGTTGATGTTGATTTGCTTCAAGAGTCCTGCAAATCCATCATAGCTTCTGGCTCCATCAGTGACAATACAGGAACATTTATCCGAATCCCCCGTATTTACAGCTTCAAAAATATCCATACACTTGGTTGCACCATGGAGAGGAATAAGATCAAGCATCTCTTCTGTTACACTGAAGTCGTTTTGAATGGTTTCGGATAAAAATCAGACGCTGGCTAATATCTGACAGATTAGTGCTTTCATCCAGGCATAGAGAACAATATTTACATTTTTCAACCGTGTCACGCAACTTTTGGGATACATATCGATTAAGATGGTCCATCCGTCTTGCAATTATTTGATGCGACACTGAGACTGCTTCGAATTTTTCGGCAGTTTTGTTTTCAGTGAATTGTTTCGCCATTTTGATAGCACAAAGCACTCCATCACTAAAAGGTTTCTTCGCTTTGACAATTTTCAGCGTTATTTCGTACGAAGCAGCAACACTACATTTGTTATCAGTGTCAGATTTTTTGAAAACATTTGTTTGTTGTTTTAGATTTTTCTTATAATTCCGTAATAATAGCCTTTCTTGGCTCCCCTGTATATTGCAGAAACGTTTTCTCGTGCAAAGTAGTATAATGTTTTTCATATTATGTTCTTTGGGAATCGATAGCAATGAAGTTTATTGTTGTCGTTTGTGATTAAATAGTCCGATTCCCAAAGGTCATAATAAACTTGATGTTCGTTAGTTGTTTTTCTTTTCTGCAAAGACATATTTCACAAAGTATTTCACTTTAGAGTTACTACAAATAATTATCAACTACCCTGTCTATCTACAAGAATGACTCTCTCCAAACTGTCTGCACCACCATATTTGTATTTAGTATTGGTCCTCCATATTTTAGTTATAGTTTTTGAGCTCCTTGGCAACAGATACTATGTCCTGCAAACTTGGTGATGCCGATTTTCTGGAATCGGCGAAGAATTAGAATTTTCACTATGTAGGTATGTGTAGATATTCTATAGAACTTTGTGCAGAGATTTTATTAAAATATAGTATATAGTTCCATATATAGAGTATGATACAATATGTATAGTATCAACTAATAGATTTCTATTGAAAATATAAGATCGAGTTTATAATTGGGCCACAACTCTAAAGAATTCTACAGTGTCTCACAAAAGTGATGGGACACTTCTGCTTTACAAAAGGAAACTGTAGTAAAATAAATTTAAAAAACATGTAAAAATTTTTTGTGGGTGTGTTTCATACTTAAATTTAGTAACAATTATTATATAACATACATTTTCCCAAAATATTAATTTAATAAAAATACAATTGTTTAGAACGGAGCAAAAAACGGCTCACATAAGTGATGGGACACTTACTTTTGCATCAAATATTTATCCAAAAATTTTACTTTTTAAAAGGTTTTAATATTTTATTGGATTTCCTTTTACTTTTAAAACATGATTTAACCTTCTTGGGATAGATTCGTCTAATTTTTTTTGTGATTTCTGGAGTGATTTTACCTCATTCTTCTTGAAGCACCGATTTTAATTGTTGTTTTGAAGAAATGGTGTGTTTGTGAATTCTTGATTCCAATTCTTGCCAAATATTCTCTATGGGATTTAAGTCTGGAGATTGTGGTGGTGATTTCATTATTTCAGGGCAGTTATACAGCAGCCAGAGTCTAACGTTCAAAGCAGTGTGTTTGAGGTCATTGTCCTGGGAGAATTTAAAATCGTTATGAAGGTTCATTTTCGTGCTGAAGATTTCAAATTTTGATTTAAAATGTCAATATACTTGTACTGATACATTATACTGTCAATAAAAACAAGATTACCAACTCCAGCGGACGACATACACCCACATACCATAACTCCTCCTCCACCATGTTTTACTGTTGGCACAAAGTTCTGTTTGCGAAATTCTTTCCTGGGTTTTCTCCACACCAAGATTCTACCGACAGAACCAAATATATTAAATTTACTCTCATCAGCAAATATAACTTCATTCCAGTAATCAGAATTCTTATTTATGTTGGATTTTGCGAAAGCCAGTCTGAGTTTTCTATTCTTTTCACTCACGAAGAATTTTTTCCTGTCTGCTCTACCGTGATATCCAGCAGATCGAATTACTCTTCTAATAGTCTCAGGATTAACAATTACTCCATATAATGCTTGTAAATCAAGGAAGCAACTTTAGGAGCACTCATTCTTGGATTTTTTTTTAATATTTCGAACGATAATTCGCTTTATTCCATTGGATAGCTTTGATGGTCGGTCAGGTCTTCCTGAAACATACGATTCTTTTTATATTGTTTAATGATATTGAAAACTGTTGAATGACTCGAGTTAACTGTTTCAGCAGTTTCTCTACTAGATTTTCCACGTTCAATATGCAAATTAATAACTAATTTTCGAATTTCAGGCAAAGTTTCTTTTTGTTTAGCATTCATGGCAGCAGAGAGCTAAAAAAATAAAAATTTCGAAACAAACTGGAGAGAAATACTGCAGACGATTTTATAAATTATTGCTAATTGTTTTTGAGTAAAAATAAAAACCCCAAAAAATATTTTTATTGCTTACCTAAGACGATTTTTGTTGCATAGTACGTTAGTATCTAATGGTGTCTCATCACTTATGTGAGCCATTTTTTGCTCCGTTCTAAACAATTGTATTTTTATTAAATTAATATTTTGAGAAAATGTATGTTATGTAATAATTGTTACTAAATTTAAGTATGAAACACATCCACAAAAAAATTTTAACATGTTTTTTTAATTTATTTTATTACGGTTTCCTTTTGTAAAGCAGAAGTGTCCCATCACTTTTGTGAGACACTGTATATAAATTTCGTTAAAAATTAATTTTTTAGAAATTCTGCTATAGAAGCTTTTGAATATTTAAAAGCATTACAAAATCTAACAAGATTTTTTTCAGATTAAAAAGAATTCATTAATTTTTCATTTCTAAATAGGATATTTAACCTAAATTTTGAAATTTTCTGATGTGAAAGCATAGGGGATAAAAACTTTAAGAAGAGATGCGAATATTTTTTTTAAATAATTAAAAAATTTTCAATATCGTTTTGATTTCCAAATATATTTAAATAAAAACAAATTTTAAACAAGAGTGAAATTTTTTTTTAATTACGAAATTATTTCTTTTACCAGGTGTAAATAAACAATAATGAAAAGTACCAGTTTCAAGAATTAAAATTTTTACAAATAACAGCATAAATTTAATTTTTAATTAATTTTATCATTTAAAGTGAATACGAGATTAATTTTTTCAGAAATTATGCATCTGTACAAAAGCTGCACAATTTTAGAAGATAATATTAAGTTAGGAATGAAATTTTGGGTTAACCCAAAATTCCATTAAAAAATAATTCAACATTTACGAATTAAAAGTGTTCATTTTTCCTTTTCTACATAGTACATAAATTTACAGTACCTTCATAAAGTATATCAGATAATATATACCAGCGATATAGTGGCACCAGAAACTAAAAATTTTCTTTCAAAGATTACCTGTAAAGTTCTACATGAACTTCTATACAACCTTATCAGCCTGAAAAAAATTTTCGCAAGGGTGTTCCTCATTGTATACAATACATAAAAAAAGTTGGTTACAAGCTTCTTTTCCTTAAATAGTGATCTAAGATAAGTACTTCTTACAAATATTCAAACTAAGGCACATATTTTTAAAAACACTCTTGAGCTGTGGATTGGATGCTATAAACATGAAAATTTCTTTGCAGTTTAACTTATTAAATGATTCCGTTAGATATTTTTATAATGCTTGTACAGAGAGACATTAACACTTTTAATGTTGAGAGATGTGAAATCTGCAATGCCATCGCCGGGACTCGAACCATGGACCAAGATTTGGCGATTGATTAGAGGACCCAATCGGCAAATCCTGATGGTGGTAAATTATCATCCACCACCATTTTCTAATTCAGGTGCCACTGTAGGGGTATTAAGGTTTTTGATGCTGAGAAACGTGAAATGTGCAGTGCCCTCGCCGGAACTCAAACCACGGACCTCTTGAATATGCGCAAAGTGTGCTGACCATTACACCACAAAGGCATTCTAAAAATGCAGGTGAAATACTTTATAAGCTAACAGATTTTTTTTCTGGATTTTTAAAGGTACACACGGAAGGACATAATTTTAACATTCATAAATTGGTCATTTTGGCTTTTCACAGCATTCTTTAAAACTTAAGTCATTGCTGGTATTCTCATTGACAAGATACTAGCTTAACATCCTGTTGCGTGCATATGACTTCTTAATGGTTTGATATAGTTCTGGAACTTTCCACAAAAGTATTCATGAAGCTCTTCTCAGTATAGCAGAGCACAATTAGTTGTTACTACTTCAAACTACTAAAAACGTTAAACACAAAGAACATCTTAAGAGCAAAGCTCACCTGGAGATCTCTCAATATTCCATATCCAATAAGCCAACTCTGCAAAAAAAAAAAAAAAAAAAAGAGAGAGAGAGAGAGAGAGAGAAAGAACTGATGCTCTCTCCAGTCTTACATAATATTCCCCTGTCTGCCGAGAAATCTCTAGTACCTTCCATTACATGAAATTACTACACCAGGGATTGGCAACCTTGTAGCTGTGATGTGCTAAACCAACCTACTAATGAGATTCAGGATGGTGCAAAGTAGGAAATATTTGAGATGATTCGATTCCTGCGGGAATGCAGGCAGAGTTAGGAAACAGAGGACAAGAATACAAATTTAAAGTTTTATTTTTTTAACATAAAAATATGACTATTCCTTCAACATAAATAGAAATAAAAATTGTATACATATTATGCATCTTTTAAACATATCTATTAAAATAAACAATAGAAAATATAAGTATTCGTTCTATAAAATTAAATAAAATTTTAATGCAAAGCTAGTACCTATACCGCTCTATTTAATACCACAATATCAGGGGTATAATTTGTGACATTCACTTTAACACAATTCTGAATAGTCAGTCGTTAAAACAACTTGTGGACTCAAAATATTTTTCATATGAGAAATGATTTATATACATAGATATACGAGGGCTATCCAGAAAGTAGATTACGTTTTGGAATAAAAAAATAAACAAAGTATAGGAAACAAATTTTATTATATACAGATGAAAGCCACACTCAAATACTACTTTTCGTTATTGTGAAATTTCGATTTTCACGGACTTTAGCATCGACTTTTTCGAGAAGTTCGGCGGTCACTATGCTGGGTCTCCCACTTCGATCTTCGTCGTGAACATTGGTTCGGCCATTTTGAAATCTTATGACCCACTGACGCACTCCACCTTCAGTGATAATGTTGTCCCCATACACTTCACGAAGCTGCCGATAGATTTCTATCGGTTTACAGTTTTTTGCAGTCAGAAACCTTATTACTGAGCGCACCTCGCAGCTCGCGGGATTTTCAATTAACGCAGACATTTCAAACCGTCACAGTATCTGAACGGAGCACAGCACGAACCTCTCACTAGCACGGCTAGATGCAGACTGAGCTGCGCAACGCTCTGACCCCAAGATGGCCGCGCTAGCCCCGCCCCTAGCGGACACAGACGGAAACGTAATCTACTTCCTGGATGGCCCTCGTACGTAGAACCAAAGCGGAGAGCACAGCAGACACAATGTTCTCCAAACAATTAAATTTTTCTAGCATTGATATCCCCTAATTTAAAGTAACTGTCGATTTATCGCTAAAGTTATCTTAAAGATTTTTTCGTAATTCCATTAATTTTGTTTCCAAATACTCAAAAAGTTCAAGCATCGTTTGGCCCTTTCCTTGCAATCCTTAGTTCATTAAAATGTTTAGTTATATCAGTCAAACATCAATTTGTATAGTAGATCTTTATCAAAAAGTTGATTCTTTTTATTAAGAAAAACTTTTAATATTTTCCATGCATCACACAAACTCATTCAAGACATTACCTCAAATGAGCCAATGGTACATGACTCGCTTTCCATCTCTTCTAAAAGAGATTTAAATTACCTGTGTACTGATGAAGAATGAAAGACTGTAAACTTAACTATTTTAACAGCAGCATCAATTCCAGAAATTAAGCGGTGACAAAATTATTGTAACTAAACTTTTCTGATGGCAGAGAGAGGAGAGACAGAGTGATTTATCTTTGGCTGATAATTTTGTAGTGTGCCACTGAGAAATGTACCTTGTGACAAATCTGGCATGCGTGCCATAGCATGCCGATGGCCCATATGCAGGGTTAAAATTACATATAAGGGCTGGATATAGTTGCAGTTACATACAGGGATCAGTTACAATTATACAGGGAGCAGGCCAAAATGTTGCAGTCATCAAAACTATCAACGGCTTCGTGATACCTTGCCAATTTAGCGAGATAGCCATTTACTTCAATGTTCAATAGCCTTGCCTCTGTAACCTTATTTTTCTGGCAGTTCTTGACTCTCTTCAGACTTGTCATGTGACATTATGAAAAGTTCACAACACTGTCCCCTTCCAAAGGACTGCACGTCCCCAGCAACACAGTTCCTGGAAGGAAGCTATATTTATACCTAAAGAAGATCAATGAAATGCTAAAACAATAAATTCAATAAATAATATACAACAATAAAAAAATGCAAAAATTTACAAATCTATATACACATAAGACCATGGTCTTAGTATTCTGTTTACATTATATGTACTACGGGTACTATGACCATAAGAGGCTAAGCTTATAATCTGATGACTTATGCATTCGAACTACTATGTCATTCAGCTTGTTCAGAACTGTCCCAGCATGATTGTAGTTTAGGAGAAAGCCCTTTCTGTTAAAATTGGTTCCATAATAACATCTTGCCATCTTCGTTGAATCAATGTCCTCTACCTCTCATGTCATATCAGGTCTTCATCTTCTCCACTGCAAGTAGTTTCATGGACAACACTGTTCTAAATCAGTAAGAAAAGAGGTTTCAAACCTGTTCGTTTTGGGAAACCATTAACGAGTTTACTAAGGATGGTTTAATTAAATCTCTCTACCATGCCATCTGACTATGGATGTAAAGGTGTTGTTTCAAAGTATTCTAAGATCTATAAATCGACATCAATCACTATTGTGTCTAGCGGTGTGGGTTCAATGAAATGCATGACGCAACCAAAACAGACTAGTTCACGGCACAAACATTTATTTCTAACTAACTCATAAGACAGCAGCGATACGCTATTTACGCAGTTACATTACATTCTACTCTACACTCGTTCACAGAGGTTCTCGGGTATAAGAGCACTGATACTCTCGAAATCAGATGCTACACCCCCCCACTTATTTAGAGGTTTAATCTCTGAGGAGCTTTGCGGATGCGCGAAGATCATCTAAGTCCTGCATCCATTGGAAGGACTGGATCAGTTTTCCTTGGAACTGACGATGTTTCAAGTCCGGCTGAAGTTTGCACAACTTCACTTCTTTGTTCAATGTCCTTGTCCGGAGCCTGTGACTTCACGTTTCCATCTGAAGTAGCAGCCATACGAGGTTCATAGATTATCGGTGCAGACGGAACCTCACTCCCTACCGATCTGATCTGATTGACGTGCCGGCACAGTAAAGTTCCTTGAACGTCAATGTTATAATGCAGCGCTCCATCCTTATTTGTCACTCTGCCAATTTTTCATCGAGAATTTGCCAATCTATAATCCCGAATAGCAACGTTTTCTCCGATCTCAAAATTTCTGTCTTTGAAATCATAAGTATTCCTTCGGATGCGTTCTTCCACTCTTCGTTTAAGATTTGGAACAACTAAATCAATTCAAGTTCTAATTTCTCTTTTTAAGAATAACATTGCTGGGCTTAACAAGGTTGTCATGTTTGGTGCCTTTCTGTAATTCATGAGGAATATGGCAAGTTTTTGCTTAATATTTCCTGGATAACCTTGCATTGCACGTAATGCTTGTTTAACGGTGTAAACGTACCGCTCTGCTTGCTCGTTACTTGCCGGTTTAAATGAAGCATACATTTTGTGTTTAATTCCATTATTCCTTATAAAAGTTACAAATTCCCCCGATGTGAACTGAGGACCATTGTCACTCACTACTACTAAAGGCAGTCTCTCAAACATTCAATTGTCTGAAAGGAATTTGCTGACTTTAAGGTATACACTTCTAACCATTTAGAATGTGCGTCAACGATAATCAAAAACATTCGTTCAAAAATAGGGCCTGCAAAATCTATGTGAATGCGTTCCCAAGGCGCACTTGGATATTCCCAGTGATGGACCCTTGCCCTTACTGGGTCTGATTTGAACTTAATACAATCTACACAGTTCCTAGAAACGTCTTCAATATCATGATTAATTCCCTTCCAAAAGACGTAGGATCTGGCGATTGCCTTCATTTTAAAGATTCCTAAATATCCTTGGTGTAACTCTTCGAGAATTTTAACTCGGAGTTGTTTCGGAACAACTACCCTCTGACCACTCATTATACAGTCATCTTGTAAGGTGTACTCGGCTTCCCTACCTTCCAAACTTTCTCCAGATTTTAATTTCATATAAAGACTATTTAATTCTTTATCAGCTCGCGTTTCCTGAGCTATCTCCCTAGCTGTTACCAGAAGAGTTTCAATTTGGGAGAGTTGGAATATTTCAACATCATCCATAACGCTTAAATCTTCGGACTTAAGAGGCAGGCGAGACAGGCAGTCAGCATTACCGTGTTCCTTGGTATTTCGATACACAATATCAAACTGATATGCTTGCAATATCAGTGCATAATATAAGAGTCGGGTGGCTGTAAAGATAGGAAGTCCTCTTTTCGATTTGATAATAGCCACTAAAGGTTTATGATCTGTTACCAGAGAAAAGCGTCTACCCTTTAGATATAGATAAAACTTTTTGACAGCCCAGACAATTGACAGTGCTTCTTTATCGATTTGGGCATATTTCTGCTCTGTGTTAGTCAATGTCCTCGATGCGAATGCTATAGGCCTTTCTGTTCCGTCAGACGAAACATGCGAGAGACTGCGCCAAGACCTACCAGAGATGCATCAGTAGCTAGCATTAATGGTAATGTGGGATCATAATGCATTAAAACTCTGTCTGAACAAATTTCCTTTTTTATTTTTTCAAAAGCGATTTGGCAGTTTTTTGACCAACTCCATTTAACATCTTTTTTTGTTAAATTATTTAATGGATGTGCCAAAGTTGCCAGATTAGGGCAAAATTTGGCATAAAAATTCACTAATCCCAAAAAGCTTTTGATGTCTTGGACGCCTTTCGGCGTAGGGGCATTAGCAATTGCCGAAATCTTTTCATCCGTTTTATGCAAACCAGCGGCATCAATTTTATGCCCTAAAAATTTAATCTCATTTTGAAAAAAATTACTTTAAGTTTAATTTTAGGCCGTGCTCCTCGCATTTTTTGAAAAATCTTTCCAATGCTTTTAAATGAGACTGATCATCCGGTCCTGTCACTCGAGCATCATCCATAAAAATTTTAATTCCTTCAATCCCCTGAAATAATCCCTCAACATAGCACTGCCAAATAGCTGGGGCAACATTTAATCCATACATTAAGCATTTACAAATATACAACCCCTTATGCATGTTTATTGTCAATAGCCGTTGGCTCTCCGGATGCACCTTCATTTGTAGATAAGCATGACTGAAATCAAGTTTCGAAAAATTTTTACCTCCATTAAGGCATGAAAATATTTCTTCGAGTTTTGGTAATGGATGCTGCGGCACTTCCAAATTAGGATTCAGAGTCACAGAATAATCAGCACAAAGCCTAATGGAACCATCAGATTTAACAATTGGCACAACTGGTGTTGCCCATTCTGAAGTCTCAACCCTCTCAATGATACCTTCTTTCTCAAGCCGATCAATTTCTGATTCAACTCTATTTTTTAATGCAAAAGGTACCGGTCGTGACCTACAAAATATTGGTTGAGTATTGGGTTTCAAATTTAGTTTTACTTCATGATTGTTAATTTCACCTAATTTACCGTCAAAAATTTCCTTATACTCCTCAAGCAATTCACTAGAAGTTTTCAATGTTTTGATGGCATTCCAATCGAGATATATATACAGACATTCTCGGCCGAAGACTGTGTCCAAATTTTCCTTCACAATGTATAGATCTAAAACTAATTTTTGACCTTGGTATTCAACTTTAACAGGAACATATCCTAAAGGTACCACCCCTGTAAGTTTTAAAAACTAAATTTGTAGGGTGAATCTTTTTATTGGAAATTTTTCTAAATTTATTTATAGACATTACCGAAACTGTTCCCCCAGTATTAAATTCCATGCTAACTGGTTTGTTTTCAATTTTAACTTGAAGCATTATTGGCGGTCTTTTTGGATCTTCCTCTCTTAACATGTGCGTTCTGGAGTTAAATCCATAGATGGGGATCTCATTTTTCGAATCATAAGCATTATTTGCCTCAACTTTCTTTTGTTTAACCTGTCGGTTTTTCCTAGACAAATAACACGCCTTTTCGATATGTCCAATTTTTTTACAAAAGCGGCATTCATTTGTTGCAAATAGACACAACAATCACTTTAAAATGTAACTTTTAATATGTACAATATTTACAGATCATTGATCAAAACATAGTGGTTCAGTTGACAAACAAATCTATATGCTTTCATAATCGAAAATCAAAATCTTTTAAATAGGAACCGAAGTGTTCCTAATCAAATAGTGTACGAAGCATCAGACATCCATCTATCGAACTGCCGGTGGAGAGTCTATGGAAATTCAGAAGGCACGTCGAGTCTCGTTAACACGCAACGCTAGCGCCATCTATCAATTAATCAAAATTTCCACAGGTGTCATTCGAGTTTTATTTATACAAATTAGCTTACGGAGTTCTTAAATTCCAGTTGATATTAAATTCCTTCTTTGATCGGAATGTAATTGAAGAGGCACTACCCAGCGTTTATCATTACCTCTCCTGCCGTGAAAGCCTCTTGATCAAGAATAAGATATACTTCAGGCCATTTTGTGAAGTAATCAATGACAATGCAGATTTGTTTGTTGCCACCACGAGTTTGTGGCAAAGGTTCCAGGATACTGAAGGCAAAGTATTTAAAAGGTGCTTCTACACTGTAGCATTACAGCTTCACTCAGCGCTGTGTCTTTTCTGACCAGCACAGGTATTGCAAATCAGCACTACTTTTACACATCAGCCCTAGCATTGTGAACTCTAAGCAGTCTTCATTATTCCAAAGAGATCTCCAATTGGAATGCTGTGTAGTTCTGTACGGTCATCTGGAATCTTGGAAGTATCAATTACCATCAGATTACCTTTCAATCATCCAATTCAAGTTTCCGGTGCAAGACACCCATCTGAATATGCAGCGAGTCCTAGAGAGTTTACTGTTTTGTCGTAGGACTACAGACTGAAGTGTCCAGGTAGGTTTCCTGTTTGAAGACTCCATGCAGTAAATTATGAGTTTAATGTTACCGTTTTCCAACTGGTCTTCCCTGACTTCAATCATTCCATGGGTACTCACTTCCTCTACCAACAAATTTTAATACAATTAAACATATCCATAAGATTCTGCAACTTTATATCAATAATAATGATTATTTATATGCTTTGTGATTTAATTTTGATGAACAACATACAAAAACCTCACAGACTTATTACATATTAATCAAACTAACAGAAAATTATGCATTAAGCAATTTTTATTTGAAACCACCTTGATTTGATATTTTAACAAAAGTGAAAACACTAGCGGTAAATATTTCATAAAATGTACCTAACGTACAATTTCTAAAATCACAAATTGTCAGCCAGATCAATAAATCAGCTGAAAGAATAATAACAGTTTATGAAGCTGATGTTTCTATCTAATCGGTAATACATTATGTTTCCTGCATAGTAAAAACACAGATAAAAGCATCATTTAAATAATATGAAATTTTTATTAAACAGTTATATCAACATCCAGCATAGAAATATTTTAAGTCAATTCACTTAAGGATTAGAAGGAACATTCTAGTTGAAAAAACTATTTTCATGCAAGTACACTTTGTTTTAAAAAACATTTACAGACACAGAAATCATGTATACATCATTTCAGCCATATGAGACATTTTTTTTGGTATATACACTAAGTTTTCAAAGTAGCCTGCCAGTTCATCCACAGTAATATCATCAGTATTGTCTTGCTGAGAAGCATGTTCATCAACATATTGAACACTTATGGCTAATCTATGATCTAATAAAGCTGTACTTGAGCATTGCTGAGACTGCACAGAATGTTTAACGACTTGAACAATTCCATGCAATCCCGATTGAAAGCAATTAGGCTCTGAACCAGATGCTTTCTCTGTAAAATTATGTTTAGTTGGATACTTCTTTCTTTTCTTTCGAGCAAGCATTCGCATGCAGCTGTTGTTTCCACGGCACTTACAATGTTCTAATTTTGCACCACTTAAGAGGTTAAGACTTACATCTCTGTCTTTATTTGTTCCCAAATGAGTGCGCCAACAGCATTTGTTCGTATGCTTTTCATGATTACGACACAAACTGCAAAAAGGAAAAGAAAATTTAAATACAAGAAAAAATTTAACAAAAATAAATAATTAAAAGAAAATTGGAAAGGTTTCAGATTTTAAATTACGTTCAAAGGCGCTTTTTTAACATCTTGTGTGTTACCTTTATTTATTAAATATCATGTTCTTCGCACTTAAACCATAAAATTCAGTTCAAGAGCAATATCTAAAATAATTTTTAATTGAGCACATCTTTAGAATTTCTGATACATAGTCTCATGCGTTGGAGATAAAAATTGTTTTTTCTGTACAACATTGCCATTGCTCTCTTTGAAATCCTTGAGTTTGTTAATCAAAAATTCATTAAAGTGTTACAAAATAACTCTAGGTACCGTTGTTTTATCACAATGCGAGAAACATACATACACTTATTTATGCAGATTCTTCATTATTTAAATTCTTCCAATAATATTTGTACAGGGCGATAATATTTGTGCATTACATTTACTGATTAAATATCATGTTCTTTGCAATTAAAACACATAGAATTCAATTCAACAGCAATATCACAAAATATATAAAAAAGTATATCGTTAAAAATTTCCGATACGCAGTCTTGTGAGCTAGAGATAAAAAGATTTTTTCCTGTACAGTACTTCCACTCGCTTTGAAATCACAGAGTTTGTTAATAAAAATTCATTTTAAATTTTACAAAATTTTTAATAGAAAATAAAACAAATTTTAAATTCAAAATTCGGTCTTCCAAGTGCCCATGTTCAGTTGGAAGACTAGTTATTTAAAATTTGATGGTTCTAGGTACCGTTGATTTTTCACAATGTGAGAGAAGCATTCATGCAGATTCTTCATTATTTATATTCTTTAAATGTTATATATGATGATAATATTTGGTGGCAACAGTTTGAAAAGTAAACAAACGTATTTTTTAAAAAATGCTGTTGGAGGCCAGATTTTAGAAACTATAACTTTCCTTTTGAATTTGCTTTGCAAAATTTCAAATCTCGCTTTAAAATTTTATTTTGCAATAGGGATCTAAATTGTATTCTTTTGGAACTGAACCCTTATTGCAAATAAAACATGCAATGCACATAGCACCACAGAAATACATAATTTCTCCTTTTTTTAAAGCACACCTTTTTACTTAATTTTATGCAATAAAAGAAGTAATGTAGTTTCGAAAAATTTCCAGTGTAAAATTTGTGAATATCATCCTTCTCCATGACAAGGCCAAATTTTCATATGATATATACCACATAGCACAAACTAGCTAACCAAATCTGGAAGGCTTTCTAGTGATTTCTTACAGTTCTGATCTCTTGACAAGCAATATCTAAACATTCAGCACAATGAAGAATTCGAGATAGAAATTTAATAAATAGTACAAAGTATTGGTACATATTATGCAGAAAAAGACAGCAGTTTAAAATAATAAGGCTAAAATCTGTTGGTTAAAGAAATGTAGGAAAAATTAATAGCAAACTGTGCGGATTTATGAAAGATCCTGCCATTGTAAATTAAAAATTTTTAACACATCTAAAATCTTTTTAATGTACGAATTTTTTTTAAATAATTAAAATTTTTTTTTCATATTCCCCAAATGTATTATGAGGGTCAATCAAAAAGTTAGTTGAACTGCCTAAGAAAACAAAATGGGAGCAAAATTTTACAATAACTTTATTAATATTTTAAAGTTCCATTCAAAATCTACTTTTTAATGCAATTACCTCTGCTATTTAAGCATATATCGAGGCGTGGTAAAAGTTTTTCGATGCCTTCTGCAAAGAAATCCTGTCCAGTGTCCGGTAACCATTGTTAGGCTGCAGCTTTCACTTCGGCATCCGAATGGTATCGTCGCTTTGAATGTTCTTGTTTCATGGGACCAAACACATGGAAGTCAGGAGGTGAAAGGTCTGGACTATAAGGAGGATGATTCCACACTTCCCACCTAAACTTTTTCAGAAGGTCAAACGTTAGTTTTGCTGCATGCGGTCTTGCACTGTCATGCAGGAAGGAGCACAATGCCGTTCAACAGTTTACCTGGGCGTCAATATTTAAGTGATTGTTGCAATCGTTTTAGTGTTTCACAATAAGATGATGCATTAATTGTGACACCCTGCGGCATGAACTCTGGTATGCACAATGCCTTCTCTGTCGAAAAAGAGCGTCATCATCACCTTTCCTATAGATGGAACAGTTCGACACTTTGTTCGTGTCAGAGAACTGCAATGTTTCCACTCAGGCGAGCTGTATTTCGTTTCAGGTGAGAAGTGGTGAATCTAAGTTTCATCTCCAGTCACAATTATGTCCGAAAAATCATTTCCTTCCGTTTGGTAATGTTGCAAAAATGCAAATGCACTTTTAAAACGCTTTTCTTTATGTTCTTGCATCAATAGACGTGGCCCCCACCGAGCAAAAACTTTACGAAATTTAAAGTGATCGGCAATAATTTTATGCACACTTTCATGAGAAATATCCAGTTCATTTGAGATTTCATCTATCGTTATGCGTCTGTTTGCAAGAATGCATTCATTCACGCGAGCAGCGATTTTCTAATTCGTTGCAGTCTATGGTCTTCTTTCGCGCTCAGCGTCGTCAATATCTGTACATCCATTCTCAAACATGTTGCACCATTTTGCGACAACTTGACGTGACATTGCATTTTCACCATACACTTTATGCAACTGCCCATAAATTTCAGTGCAGTTGCCCACGAAAATCGAATCACTGCACGCATTTCCAATTTGGACGCTATTTGCAGCTGTCGAGAAATGTTTGTGACTGATTATCAGAAAAACTAAACTTGTCTCAGGGAAGCCGCTACGTCACGCGATAAAGGTACATATCTGAAGTATTGCCACACAGTGTCATCCAAATAGGCTTAGACAGAACATGTTTACGCAGTAGAACAAACTTTCTGAATGACCTACGTACATTTTGACTTTAATGTCAAAATGTTTTTGATCATTTTATAAATCAAAAACTCCACTGGAAGGTACTTAACATATCATGAACTGCACATTAACTGTTATTAACAAATTATATGTGAGAAACGAACTTTTAAGTTTTTCCCAGCCTGGGACTAGAGCACGGGTCATGTAAAAGTACATATTTAGAAGACTTACGACTGGACAACAGATATAACATATAAGTATACAATGTAAAAATGCAAGGTGTTTGTACCGTTTCTTTCTAGTTAGTTTATTAAATTAGTTGATTTAGAATTACTTAGTTTCAGAAAGTAGTATTTTGTAAAACTGAACAACAATATACAGTCAAAAGTCGTTAATCCGGACTCGTCGGGACTTCGGCGATTCTGGATTATCGATTTTTCCGGATTATAGATCATCAGTTTAAATCTGGTAAGATGGCATGCAGAAATTATAAAATTAAAAATATGAAACCGTAATTTATGAAATAAAGAATATGATCTAAAGGGTATCAAAATTTACAAAAAAAAGCTTAATATTTATTTGTTTACTTTATTAAACATTTCTTTCAATGTAAGTTGTTTAAGTTGCTTCGTTTTTATGTGATAATACATTCTCTTTAATTCTTTAAACAGACATAATTTCTTGTTCAGTTACAAAGTTCCGCTGTTCAAGTCCTATAATTGCTGTGTCGAGAACACCGACTAATTTGTCAACTGAAATTTTTTCGTTTTCAATAACCTCTGTTACTTTCTTCGCTATCGGAAGCGAATTATAATGACGAGAAATTTGATTTAAATCATATCAAAGATGGGGTACATCGAGATGAAATACTACATTTAGTAAGGAATTATAAGCGAAATAAAATAAAAACATCTGCCCTGAAGATAAGGGTAGTGCTGACAGATCAACTTCCAATTCATTGTGGGGCGCTGCGGCGTTAAAGATAAACAAAGTTTAGATAAACAAACGTTAAAGTTTAGATAAACAAAGGATATGCCTTTATCCATTTTTTGTAGCAATTCCACTTTTTGTTTAATGAACTTCGAAACATACTTTCGCTTTGTAGATCATTTACATATTAATAAATATATATCAAAAATTCTATTTGACATAATCGAAAGTTCAAGCTTACTTTTATAAAATTGCTCTAACAGTCTGCAAAAAATAATAAGCCGGATCCAATTCGGAGATTAAGGAAAAACGCAATCCAATTCGGAGATTAAGGAAAAACGCAATCTGCAACATTAACTGAAATAGATAATTAAATAATTTTAGCTTAGCTTAGCTTTTACTGTCCGTTATACATTAAACGCGCACTCGTAAACGTATTTTGCGCATGCGCACAAGCATATTCTCAGCCGTAAAGGCCTTATGCACATGCGTCAACGCGACGCATGCGCAGAAAGTTTAAAGCTTTGAGGTCCGGATTATAGATCATGTTGGATTATGGGTGTCCGAATTAACGACTTTTGACTGTATATATATATATATACAAAAAACTTTTGCATAATATTGCACTGTATTGGGTTACTGATGAAACCAGAACTGAAGAAACACAGCCATCTACATCTGATTTGCAAAGACTACCAAAACACTAATTTCCCTGGCAGACTATGCATGCATATGCCAAGAAAATTGTTGGTACTGGGAGGAAAAGAAATCCATACAGAAAATGCCGTGTGTACTCAGCCAAAAAAATACAGAATAAAACTTTATCTGTAAATTCTGCTGTGTCCCACTTCACAGGAAAATGCTTTGAACAATACCATACTGTTAAGAAATATTAGACTTATCACAATTATTTGTATTTATTGTTATGAAAAAATATTTTTGAATAAATAGTGAAATTAAAAATTGTCTAATTTTCTTTTACTTTTAGTTCACTATTTCTATACTCGTTTTCCCCAAAAACTTTCTTTTTTTTAATAATTACAGAGCACACATTTAAAAATATAAAACATTTTGTTAAGAAAAATATAATAGCTATCAAATTATATACAAAATGAAATATAAATCCATTTTGCTTTGATTTTAATGAAAAAATGGAATATTTATAAAAACACAATAAAGTGGTAAGGTTATTGAAATGGTTTTTGTACTTACAGAAACATGCAAAATCACTCATAATTTACATTGTTTTTCATTTATAATATAAAATATACACAGTTTTAAAATCATATTTTACTCAAAATGTAAAATTGCAACATAAATTGAAAAATTAAGAAATTAAAAATATTAAAAAAAAAAAAGAATGATTCAGATTTTTTATTCATACTTAGATATAAGAAACAGATATAACAAAATCAGAATACAGTGTCAATTGAACCTTTTAAATTTAATTAATTTCAAAGCTGCCACTTCGAGAATACTCTCTTTTGATGCAGTTTCAAATTTTAAATAGCAAAATGATCCGCATTTCTTTAAAAGATACTATATTCACAGTCTTCTTACCTATTTAAATCAACTCTTAGCTTTTTGAATTCACTTTGCAAATCAGAAAGCTGGCAATCTTCAGAATCTGCCATAGGTATTTACAGGCACTTTCCAATTCAATAAATGAACTATTAATGCAGATTTTTTCCACTCCAATATTTCTTAAATCCTCATTCAATCCTATATAATTATAAAAATATCAAATTAGTTTTATTTAATCATACATTTTTTAAATCCTCATTCAATCCTATATAATTATAAAAATATCAAATTAGTTTTATTTAATCATACATTTTTATAAATAAAAATATTACTTTACTTGCATTAGTATTTGCATAATATGGCAACATTAATGATGTTTATATGAGAATTATGAATATATGTATATGCTTTAAAATAAAATTATTTTGCATAAGATATGTTTTACTCTTAATGGACTATATAAAACATTCATCACTGTTACTGAATATAATAGATATATTTAACCAAAGTAAGCCTTGCTTTCAATACCTGAAAGTTTTCAAAATACCTTTACCTTTGAGAAAATTTTCTTAAACTTCAAAATTTGACCCTACAGTTTACACCTGAACCCTTATCCTTAAAAATTTATGGCTTCAAAAGTTCAGGCACATAGCAAGATGTACTTAAATATGTTCATAAGCAGTATTTATCCTATACATTAAATGCACATGCAAGACGCATTTATTTCTATAAGATAAATAATACTTTCAAATGTATATGTGATACCCACTGCTTATTAAACTCACTGGTTTATAAAAAAAAATCTGCCATTTATTACATAAAAATTTCTAGAAACCAATACAAACATATAATAATTAACAGAAAAGCTACCACTTATTAAATCATCTTACTACTTACAAAATTCATACAAAAATTAATTTTTCATTGTTTAAATATCCTACTCATTCCCATCAAGATACACTACCCAACATTGAAAATACAACACCAAGAACAAACAACAAACGTCTGAAACAAAAACAGATTTTCTACAATGATTTCCATAGCAGAAATAACGGCCTGAAAATTATGCAAATTTCAGAGTACATGTATGTCACCGAGTCATGAGAATGATGTGAAATGCGCAACTCTCCAGCGCATCTTAAAGAAAATATAAGGGAAGGAACCTGCAGAATTTTCAAATTTAATGCCATTATTTCTGCTATGGAAATCATCGTAGAGAATTTTTTCTTGTTTCAGAGGATGCGTGTAACAGCACAGAATGCCAGACCATTTTACGAGGGGCATGGTGATCGAACTGAGAAGAGCAGGTTGGTCCATACAGCAAATCTCAGCTGACACACATCTGAACAGATCCACAGTGCACCAGCTATGGCAATGATGGTTGAAACAAGGAAATGTGGCAAGTTCAAGGGGTGCAGTGCAGTTGAAAGATGTCAGCACGTACAAATCAACAATCTGCTGACAGACAAGTGGTGGTGCATCCGCAAGCCACTTCTACCTCCATTCTGCAGCATGATCAAGACACCCTGGATGTTCCCATATTGACCACAACCTAATGCCGTCAATTAGTAGCTAGTAGCATGCACTCATGCCATTAAGAAGATTGATATTGATCCCACATCATAAACCCCAAAGTCTGCAATGGTGCCGGGCTCGAGCGATTTGGACAATGGAATGGCACACGGTCGTATTCACAGATTAGTCATGCTTCTGTTTCTCCAATGACAGTCGGCGCACACAAGTGTGTTGTCGATGTGGAGGCAGGTCCCATCAGGCAGCAATTATGGAATGCCCCACTGTGCAACAGGGAGAGCATTCAGGGAGTGCCCAATAATCCTTTATCAGCAGGATAATGCCCAGCCATACATTGCTCGATCAGCCAATATGCTCTGCTAGTTGTACAGATGATTCCCTGGCCACTGTTCTCTCCTGATCTCTCACCTAACAGATCTGGGATGTGATTGGACACCATTTGCAGACCCTGCCACTGCCGTGTTTAGAAGATGAACTAGGGCGAATGGTTGACAGGGAATGGAGAGCCATTGCTCAGGGACACCATCCAGTCTCAATGACTCTGTACCTAGACAAATTGCTTCATGTATTGCCCTCCAAAGGTGGTCCTACAACCTACTGAACTGATGCTGTTTTTGCTCTGTATTACACATATCATTTCGAAATAAAGATCACTTATTGTTTGTTGCTCTCTCTCTCTGTATTTGCCAAATTTCATCACTTTCTGGCCATTCCTTCTTGGTGTTGCATTTTCAATGTTGGGTAGTGTATTAATAGATCAGCTACTTTATGAAAATTACATGCATACATTCACAGGGAATTTTTAGAACACCTGATAAAATGTTATCTCGCATTATTCTACATTACTACATTTTGAATGTAAAAGAAGTAGCCACTGCAGCCTGAAGAAGGCACAAAGTGCATTTTCATGCCTGCAACTTCGAAGTAGACATTAAAGAACATTTATATGATGGTCTAGTCTTCATTATTGTCATAGCCTTAATAACAAAATTTATTTAGCTCTGTTCACACCTGCAAAACAGGGCTTAGGCCACAGCCAACTAAG
The DNA here is from genome assembly GCF_044657685.1 of Stegodyphus dumicola. Lineage (NCBI taxonomy): Eukaryota > Metazoa > Arthropoda > Arachnida > Araneae > Eresidae > Stegodyphus > Stegodyphus dumicola. The sequence goes on along the minus strand of NC_140768.1, from coordinate 155,683,263 downwards.
GAAGGCAAATTTGTGCATGTTTGAATGTGCAGCTAACTCGGTGAAATAAATTAATATCTGAATTTCAATTTGTGTTTGCTTCTGTATTTGATCTGTTTTTATGGCAGGTGTCATCGGAGCCTAAAGCTCCAATGGCAAAGGTTAAAGCTCCAATGTAAATATTCTAACCATTGGAGCCTAAAGCTCCAATGTTTAGATTATTTACATAAAATCCTTATACAAGATTTTATGATGTACCAATGCATGGTTGCCAAGTAATGAAGTTGGGCTTCTGACACTTTTGTCCTGCAAAGCCCTCGTGTTAATGCTCCACTACATGACACGAAAGACAAAATGCAATATCTTGTTGGTACAACGTATGACCATCGAATTTGGTCACATTACTAAAGAAAGTTTTATTAATTTGCTATGCACACAATCTTCAGATTTTAAAAATGTCTACACACAAAGCAGTACTCATCTTTTGTAGCGACCCTGGTGACAGTAAACAATCTTGGAGCAATTCGATTAAATAAAAAAGTGAGATTTATTGCCAAATGTCATAAACACGCATGAAAAAGAAATTGACTACTGTAAATGATAATTCCTTCAATAACTACATAATGTTAAGTTATTTAATATATACGAACAGAAGGAATTCAATGCAAATTTGTATTTATTTTAATATTTAATTAAATAAATTGTAAAATTATATTTATTATTCAATTTAATGAAATTTTGGATACTTCTGTATTAATGTAACCACCTTAGTAGAAGTCACCAAATTTTCATGTGCCAAACTCTGACAACCATATACATAACCATTCTTCGAGCAGCCATGCTTACAGTCCTTCAGCCAAACAATGCTGTCATTTTCATATGTGTTCTTTTTTGTTTTATTCCAAGTTTCAACTGTTTTTATAAACAAATCTTGATCATGAGATTTTTTGTCACTTGTTATATAACAGCTTATAATTTAAGATATTTTGCTTTCTTGTTTTCATTAATATTATAAATGCCATCTTTATGAAAATAGAGACTAAAATAGGTAAATATACATATTTTCTAATAAAGGCTGTTTAACACGTTCCGGACGGCAGCCCGCGGAAGACAGCGCTCCCACATGACAGGAGCTGTTACACATAGACTGTGCTTAAAGGGCAGGGCATCTTCTCCCGCTATGCCTAATATACAATTTCGGAAAGTATGCACTACATAAAAATGGATACAATGTACACTTTACGTAGAAATAAAACCATTTTTAAATATGTGACTGAAGATATGATAATTTCAATCACAAAAAAATTTAATTAAAATAAGTGATATTTAACACTAAAAATATAAATATATTGTACAGTCAAAAGTCGTTAATCCAGACACATCGGGACTTTGCCGATTCCGGATTATCGATTTTTCCAGATTATAGACCATCACTTTAAATCTGGTAAGATGGCATGAAGAAATTATAAAATTAAAAATATGAAACCGTAATTTATGAAATAAAGAACAATTACAATCTAAAGGGTATCAAAATTTACAAATAAAAAAAAAGCTTAATATTTATTTGCTTACTTTATTAAACACTTCTTTCAATGTAAGTTGTTTAAGCTGCTTCGTTTTATGTGATAATACTTTCTCTTTAATTCTATAAACAGACATACAGTCAAAAGTCGTTAATCCGGACTTGTCGGGACTTCGGCGATTCCGGATTATAGATTATCAGTTTAAATCTGGTAAGATGGTATGCAGAAATTCTAAAGCTAAAAATATGAAACCATAATTTATGAAATAAAGAACAATTATGATCTAAAGAGTATCAAAATTTACAAAAAAAAAGCTTAATATTTATTTGTTTACTTTATTAAACATTTCGGTTGATCTTTAGATTATGGTAACTTAGCGATTTTCTGGCGAAAATTTGGCGACCAACTCTCCTACAGCAACCCTCTATTTTTTTTTCACGCCGCCATTTTGTCTTCACGAAGTAAAGACATGTTTCTTTTCTTTTTATCTACTGAACACTTTTTCCAACAATCTACTAGCCGAATTACACTTATGCTAGAAATTTTATCTAACAAAACTGCTTAATCATGACAAATATTCACTGCAAAATTGGGAAAAAGTGCACAATACCATACTCCTTACGCGTTTTTCAAAATAACACATACACATAAACCATGTACACGTCGACTTATTTTTACTTAAAAAAAATCCCAGAATTACACAAAAATGGCATTGCGCACACTCTTCACTATATCCATGTACACTGCTTTTTTCTAATAAATTAGAAAAATTTCACGAAAATACATGACAATTTTCTGAATCTTTAAACCCGGTAAAAAGAACATATATGAAATTACCTGATCGCGAAAAAGTATATACCCTTTCCAAATATGAACATTTCCACATATAAAATAAATAAAATATCCAAAAACTTTTACCTCTAAATCATCTATTATATTATAAACGTCACCAACGAATTCATACCGCAAGCATTACAAATACTTAGTGTCAAATATTTAAATTATTTCCATGCACGTTTACTTCAACTAAAACGTATACCAAATTCCTACAAACATAAAATTCACAAAATAACTATCATTTAATTAAAATATCACTAAACCATGTACACGTCGACTTATTTTTACTTAAAAAAAAAATCCCAGAATTGCACAAAAATGGCATTGCGCACACTCTTTACCATATCCCTGTACACTCCTTTTTTCTCATAAATTAGAAAAATTTCACAAAAATGCATGACAATTTTCTGAATCTTTAAACCCGTTAAAAAGAACATATATGAAATTACCTAATAACGAAAAAGTATATAAGCTTTCCAAATATGAACATTTCCACGTATAAAATAAATAAAATATCCAAAAACTTTTACCTCTAAATTATCTATTATATTATAAACGTCACCAACGAATTCATACCGCAAACATTACAAATACTTAGTGTCAAATATTTAAATTCTTTCCATGCACGTTTACTTCAACTAAAACGTATACCAAATTCCTACAAACATAAAATTCACAAAATAACTATCATTTAATTAAAATATAATTAAATTCAAAAACACTACTTAAAATATAAATAAGCACATACATTACATTAAATTAATAAAAATTAGCTTAAAATCCTAATTACTTTAAACTAAATCATTGCTAATAACAATTTTCCCAATAATACCAAATTACTTTACTTCCACCTTACATTTAGAACAATGCATAAAAATAATATCCTCAAATAATTAAAAATACTAACTTACCTATTCTTCTTCACAATCTTGATTATGTGTCCGATAAACTTTTCTTATTTCTGTTTCAGGATCTTTGAAATCATACTTATAGTTCACAGCAAGGTACCAGGTAAAATAAATAACTTAATAAAACATCTTTACTTCTATCTCGCACAACCTTAAAGAAACACTTATTACTACCTCTTTCAATCTCACTAAATACCCATTTCGAATTCACTTTAGTTAGGGCCATGGGATCCAAAAATTAACGAACACTGTTTCACACAACACAGAATAAAGCCAAATACAAAATTTCCAGATTTTTTCCCGATTTCCCCCCTTTTCCAATTAAAGAACCGTAATTCGTCCATTAATATCACATGACATATCCCATGATCTCTCATTTCCCTCACACAAAATAATGCGTAATCGGAACTGAGTACTGCTCACATTATTACCAAAGTCCTAGGTAGTAACTTTTATCGCCTCCAAAATGTCGCCAAACTACCAGTTACCATATTCTAAAGATCAGCCAACATTTCTTTCAATGTAAGTTGTTTAAGTTGCTTCGTTTTTTGTGCTAATACTTTGTCTTTAATTCTGTAAACAGACATAATTTCTTGTTCAGTTACGAAGTTCCGCTGTTCAAGTCCCGTAATCTGTGCCGAGAATACCGACTAACTTGTCAATCAAAATTTTTTTGTTTTCACTAACCTTTCTGTCACATTCTTCATGTCTTTATCCATCCTTTTGCAGCAATTCCACTTTTTGTTTGATGGACATTGAAACATACTTTCGTTTTGTACGATCCTTTGGGAGCTCCAGAATTGGAAATTCTATTCGACATAATCGAAAATTCAAGTTTACTTTTATAAAATTGCTCTTACAGTCTGCAAAAAATAATAAGCCGGATCCAATTCGATGATTAAGGAACAACGCAATCATCAACATTAACTGAAATAGATAATTAGATAATTTTAGCATATACCGTCCGTTAAACGTAAAACTCGCATGCTAAAACGTATTCTGCGCTTGCTCACACACATATGCGCAGTCGTTAAAGGTCTTACGCGCACGCGTAAACGTCTACGCGCATGTGTCAACACGGCGCATGCGCAGAACGTTTTTAGCTTTGAGGTCCGGATTATGGGTGTCCAAATTAACGACTTTTGACTGTAATTTCTTCTTCAGTTACAAAGTTCCGCTGTTCAAATCCTATAATTGCTGTGTCGAAAATACCAACTAATTTGTCAATCGAAATTTTGGTTAATCTTTGGATTATGGTAACTTGGCGATTTTTTGGCGAAAATTTGGCAACCAACCCTGCTACAGCAACCTGCTAGTTTTATTTTGGACGCCATTATGTTTTCACGAAGTAAAGGCAATTTTTTTTTTTTTTTTACTCAACATTTTTTCCAACAATCTGCTAGCCGAATTACGCGTATACTAGAACTTTTATGGAAAAAAAATGCTTAATCATGACGAAGATTAGGTGCGAAATTGGGAGAAAATGCAGAATCGCAAACTGCTTGCCACGTTTTTAAGAATTGCACATACACGGTATCATTCATGTACACGTCGACCTATTTTCACTAAAAAAAACATCCCAGAATTGCATAAAAATGGCACTGCGCACACTCTTGACTTTATCTATGTACAAGGTCCTAGCTAGTAATTTTTATCGCCATACCAAAATGTCGTCAAACTACCTGTTACCATATTTCAAAGATTAGCCGAAATTTTTTCGTTTTCAATAACCTCTGTGTCACTTTCTTCACTATCGGAAGCGAATTATAATGACGAAGAATTTGATTAAAATCATATCAAAGACGGAGTACATCGAGATAAAATACTACATTTAGTAAGGAATTATAAGCCAAATAAAATAAAAACATCTGCCCTGAAGATAAGGATAGTGCTGACAGATTAACTTCCAATTCATTCATCATCATTCTTGTCAATCGAAATTTTTTCGTTTTCACTAACCTCTCTGTCACATTCTTCATGTCTTTATCCATTTTTTGCAGCAATTCCACTTTTTGTTTGATGGACATCGAAACATACTTTCGTTTTGTACAATCCTTTGGGAGCTCCAGAATCGGAAATCCTAGACATAATCGAAAGTTCAAGTTTACTTTTATAAAATTGCTCTTACAGTCTGCAAAAAATAATAAGCCAGATCCACTTCGAAAATTAAGGAACAACGCAATCATCAACATTAACTGAAATAGATAATTAGATAATTTTAGCTTATACCGTCCGTTATACATAAAACGCTCACGCGAAAACGTAGTCTGCGCTTGCGCACACGCAAATGCGCAGTCATAAGAGGTCTTACGAGCACGCGTAAGCGCCTATGCGAATGTGTCAACACGGTGCATGCGCAGAAAGTTTTTAGCTTTGAGGTCCGGTTTATAGATCATTCCGGATTATGGGTGTCCGAATTAACGACTTTTGACTGTATATAATACTCGGCCAACCCGTCGATCTTGACGTCATCGGCCAATCAGCGGCAACCACATTAGCTTACCGCCGATTGACCTCCGATCAAAATTTGCATGTGGAAAACTAAAGCCAACAAACGGCCCTCTTTTCCTCACGCAAAGACAAAAAAAAAAAAAAAAAAAACTTGCACAGAATTACAGAAGTTCATAGTTCAATTCTATTATATGAAAACACTTATTGTCTTTAAACACCGAAAACATCTAAACAAAACTTTCTTAAATTAACAGCACTCGCTGCTTTTGTAAATAAGTCGGCAGTATTTAATTTACTGGTGATAAAGTCAAGGTCAAACAATCCATCATTTACTAGTCTTCTAACAAAGTGATATTTTATGTCTATGTGCTTAGTTCGGCAATTTTCTATTGGCGATCTAGAAAAATCAATGGCAGACTTGTTATCACAAAATAGTTTACACTCTCTTAAATTAAACTTTAAAATTTCATCTTATAAGACATTTTTCATCCACATTAATTCCTTCGCTGCCTCAGATAAGGTGATATACTCCGCTTCCATGGTTGATAAACTTACACACTTTTGTTTAACAGTTTTCCAGATTACTGGTACTTCATCTAAATACAATATAAATCCTCCCATGGACACGTGGTCATCTCTATTACTTGCATAATCAGCATCTGAATAACAATATAAATTTATATGTTTAATTTTCGATAAATTTAACTTATTTAGTACTATTGAGATAACCAAGCAATTTCAACAATGCTTCCCAATGCCTAATTCCAGGATTCTCCTGAAATTGTGATAAGATAATTCACTGCATATGTAATATCAGGTTTTGTCCTGTTAGCTACAAAAACTAAACATCCTAACAGATTTCTAAAGGGTAATTAATGTATGCATTTCCGCAATTTCTGCACTTGTAGATGGACAATCTAATTTTGTAAGAATAGTGCCTTTAGCTATGGGAAGTGAAGTTATTAATATCTGGAAATGTTTAAATTTTTCAAAAATTTCTTCGATATATTTTTGCTGATGTATTAAAAACCCCATTCTCATTCTCTAAGAATTCAATTCCAAGTAACGTTTTAGTTTTGCCTAATACTTTTAAGATCAAAAAACTTACTCAGCTGTGAAATTACTTTATCTATACTATATTGATCTTTACTAAAAATCACAATATCATCTACATATAACAAGAATTACATTTGAACTCTTATAAACACAATTACACCATTGTATTTTCTTAAAATGTAGATTTTCTAAAGTACTTTCAAATTCACAAAACCATTCACGGCCGCTTTGATGTAGACCGTAAATGGCCTTGTGTAATAAACACACTTTATTTTCCTCTTCGATAAATCCCTGTGGTTGGGTCATATATATTTTCTCATTTAGGTTTGCATATAAATATGCGTTCTTTACATCTAACTGACAATTAGTCCATCCATATAAACATACCAGGATAGTGAAAAATATTCTTATGATTGAAAAATTTACTACAGGACTGTAAACGTGATCAAAATCTTCACCTCTTTTCTGCCTGAATCCCTGTGCTACTAAACGTGCTTTGTACTAACCACTTGATTCTTTTCATTTCTTTTTAGCGTATAGACCCATTTGTTTCCTATTATAGTTTTATTTTCTGGCTTTTCGACTAATTCCCAAACCTTTCTTTTCTTCATTGTGTCAATTTCTTCTTTCATTGCCTTATCCCATTCTTCGGCATTTACTGATTTTCGTGCTTCTTTAAAATTTTGTGGGATAACTATTTCTACGGAATTTGCCTCTTCAGACACAGAGCTAGTCTCCTGTTCTACAAAATTAACTTTCCCCAAGTATTCGTTTTTTCCACTAAAATCAAACTTATCTTTTTCAAATTTAATATTTCTTGCCTCACAATACTTTTCAATATCATTATAAGATCTAAAACGGGTGTCTGTTCCCTCTACATAATAATATATGTCTGTAAGTGTTCTGTCTGGCCTTTTAACTGCTTTTCTTTGCCAGTTTAAGTCTGATAATTCTTTTGTCATCTGACAACTTTATTTCTTCTCTAGAAGTTTCTTGTTCTTCATCTGATTCTGCTAATAGCTCAGATTCCTCTAGTCTTTTAAACTTAGTTTTTGATTTCTGTTCCAGGATGTCATTTGCTGCATTCAGTTTTTCATCGAACTTCACATTGCAGGTTTCTATTAATCTGTGTTCTTCTGGCAGCCATATCCTATAACCCCTAGTTTCCTTCGCATATCTTACCATGATTCCTTCTTTGCACCTCATTTGTAATTTATTTCTAATCTGTTTTGGCATGCCAACATAAGCTTTACAACCAAATATTTTAAAATAAACAACACTGGGTTTTCTATTTAGGAACATTTCATAAGGTGTTCGGTTGCTTTTATGACATACTCTGTTCCATGTATGTACGATACAGCCAAGAGCTTCTGCCCACCATTCTTTTCCCATTTTACCATCATTAAGCATAGCTTTAACTGCGTCTAATGCCATTCGGTTAAAACGTTCACACACAGTTCTCGTCTGGGGTGTACGCGTTTGTGCGTTCGACATTAATTCCATTTTCGGTTAAGTACCCTTCGAATTGCCTGTTACATAATTCCCCACCGTTATCGGTGCGTATACTTATTAATTTTCTATTCGTCAGTCTTTCCATTTGCCTATGATAATTCTTAAAGTTGTAGAACGATTCATTTTTATTTTTCATACAATACACTGTTACTAATCTACTACAGTCATCTACAATAGCAAGAAAATATTTACTCCCACCCTTAGATGGAACTGGTAGTGGGCCACAAACGTCTAAATAAACCAACTGCAATGGTTTATCCGATCTCTTCAGAACAGTTTTAAAAGTTATTCTGCTAGATTTAGCAATAATACACGATTCACACCTCTCTATTGGTTTTTCAAATTCTGGTAACCCTTTCCCGCTTTGATTCTTACTAGTTTTCTTAATATAATCAAAATTTACGTGGCTAAATCTCTGATGCCATAGCATTGCATCGTCTACTTTATTTAACCTTCCAGTTTCTGTATCGTAACCAGCTTCCCTTTTATTTGTTGCATATCTAAATGGTTTTACGTGATAAAGTCCGTCATATCGTTTAGCGTAGCATAATCTATCCCAATTATTAAAGTATATCCACATCTTCCCTTTTGAAATTTTAAAGCTAAAATGAGCACCTCCCTTTTCTAACCTTGCTCCCGATAGTAAATTTCTTCTTAGATTTGGATTATATAACACATTATCTAACTCAATCCAATTTATTCGATTGCCCACTTTTACTGCAAATTTGACGGTACCCTTTCCTAGCACTTTACTTTCACAATTTCCTACAGCTAAAGACATACGTATATCATTTATTTCTTCGAAATTTGTCATTAAATTTCTATTATTACAGAAATGAGTTGTAGCTGCAGTATCTATGACCCAATTAAATTTCTCTGTCTTACCTCCTTTATCTGTAGTTGTTACATAATTTTCTACTAACATTAATTCTTTATCTTTAAACTGTCCATTTTTATCGTCTATTTTAAACTTCTGATTTTTACTTACATTTTCTTTACACTGAGCGATTAAGTGCCCAAATTTATGACATCTGAAACAAGGTCCTATTCTCATATTCCCCATCTTTTTCTTAGATTTAGTTTTATTTTCAACTCTATCTTTCCCTGCATTTGAATCAATAGTATTAAACCGTGGCCTTCGAGAACAAGGCCTTACAGCTCAGTGACGTAGAGCGCGTGACGTGAGCGCAGAGAGTGCACCCTTCTTTGGGTTTGAGGCCAGTGTTGGGTCACGGGTTATTGTTAGTCGCCATTGCTACGAGAGAAGTGGTTGAACTGCAATTATTGACCTAAATCTTGGTATATACCGTGCTTTTTTTGTAGTCGGACACTTTAAATTTGAGTTTTTTTGCAATTTGTGGGTTGTTCCAGAAACAATATAATGTCTTACATGTGTTCAGTGCCGCGATGCAACTGAAATTACAATACATATTTTCGCTTTTCCTGTTGATGCAGATGTGAAAGTGGATACATGCAATAAAACGGAAGGACTTCATTCGGACTAAAAACAGCAGGGTGAGGTTTCAATACTATGATTTTATTGATATTTAAAGAAAACTAGATTAAATATTCGATGCGTTTACTATGTCTATTTTTAAAGCTAAAATGATTTCTACTGAAAAACTAGTGTAAAATATTAAAAAAGTAAACAATAACTAGTGTAAAATATAAAAGCAAACAATAAACTAATTAAGTCCATAATACTACAGGATTATTTAATGTATTGTAAATTTTGTTTCATGTATTGCTGAAACGCTGTGCATTATGATTATATATTAATCATATAGCATTAAATGATTTGTAATATCTAATTACTTCAGTTTTATTTTTAATGTACTTGTCATTATAGATTTAAAGATTTAAAAGTAATAATGTTTTTCATTTAAAAATTCAAATTTGTGTTTTTCACAAATTTGTGTTATCATTTTTTTAAACTTTTTTTTCGTCATATTTTCAAAATTGTGAAAATTGTAATTAATATTATATTTTTAAAAATATATAAACAAAACTTGAAAACAATATTGTTACACCAGTCGCTTATAATGCTTAAACTTTTTCCCCCCTAAAATTTTACTGTTACGTTTTTTAAATTAAACTTCATACATTAGCAAAATGCTATATTTTTTAAAAGCTATAGAGTATATGATGTTTTAAATGATGCAATAGAATAAACAATTAAAAAAGATTAAATATACTGGAAGAATGAAGTGCTTTGCAAGGGACGTCCGGTATCCTATATTATCATTGCACTTTCCTGATCTGATATAGGCTTTACCACGTGTGCTTCGGTAACGAGATGTGGGAACCTCGGCTAACTGCCATGCATATTTTAAAATGTTATTCTGAAGTGTGTTCCTTTCAAAATGTTGTCTATTAAATTTTCAGAGAATTACTATTTTTTCCCCTTTACAATTCCTTAAGGATACACATAATTAATCCAAAAAATCAAAACTTACACCTAGTTGCAGGCACAACTTTCGATCTAGGGAGCTACGAAATTAACTATTATGATTATAAACTCTAAAGTGGACATATCAAGATTTCGCTAAAGAGCAATATAGAATAGTAAGAATTCATATTGCAATTAAAAAAGTGTTTATTAAAGACAGTCGGCAAAATTAAAGTAAAATGATTTTCTGTGACAGATTAAAAATAGATCTTTGGTTTTTATTCTGTAAGAATCTGGATCACTGTAAGTTTAATAATTATTTTAATAATAACAATAGCACCATTTGACAGTTTAAAACAATGCTGACATTAAAAATTATCATTAAAAATAAATTTTAATATATTTATATCATTAAATAAATTATGAAATATTCCTTTTTAATATTTAGTTTATTATAAAAGATCTTTTACACTAAAATTTGTTTAAACAATAAATGTAATAACCAAAAATGCTAGTTCTTTCATTTTATCGCCATACTGAAGAAAATTAAATATTATTTAAAAAAGTCTAAGTCTGTAAGAAAAAGTTGGTTCTTGTAAAATGCTCTTTTTTTATTCATATTTTTCATGTTTACATATGAATGAAAAATAATATGCAATGTTTCGTTTGCAGTTCGAAAGCTTAACATTTTCTCGTTATGAAGTGTTGGAAAGTTTATCCAATCTATGGAAAATAAAATGGGACTAATATAAATAATTATTGATCATTCAGGTGAAAAATTTTATCAAGTATTAAGAAAAATAAGCTCAGGGTACAACTCTAATATACGCCCTAATTTCACCAAATGTGGCGATATGTCTTCTGCGCTGGTTTTTGGCGCGATTGCATGTTCTATGGCAACCCTGTTGATGTTGAAAAATCTTTCGCTGGAGCTCATTGGTTCGCCTCTGTGTCTGAGAAGATGGGAGGGAAAGATAAAATGGTAGTTGTTGAATTGAAGTTCGGCAAAAGGAAATATGATTGTGGCTATCCTGTTGAGAGGTAGTGGGTATTTGGAAGTGTGGAAAGAGGGTCTGGGAGATTATTTTTAATGGCAGTGCATGATAGAAGTAGGGATTTGTGATTTTATTTATTTGTGAACCATAGTATAAATTTTCTGGATAGTGTGTCTGACTGTCGTGTAAACACAATAGTGATTACGTGGCGGCATGTTAAAGGCGGTATGAAATTTATATTTCTGCTATTCGAAAACGCATTAATTAATGGTAAGTGCATTTTATTTTATCCTTGTTCTTATTTTGTAGAATGCTATGTTCATTGGTTCTTTAGTATGAATTTCTGTCGTTATTTTTGTTTTTTTAAATTGTTTGAAATTTATTTTAGTTTATTTTGTTGTTTAGTGTCTAGACTGTTCAATTCGTAGATGTTTTTTAAAGTTGAAACAGAACGCTGTGTACATGGTATTATTTGAAATTTATTGTTGTTATGTTATTTTATTAAAGCAAGGAGTGCGTAGATTGTAGATTCCTTCCTTGCCTAAATTGTGCAATTCGTAGAATTTTTTTCAAGTTAAAACAGAATGCTGTGTACATGGTATTATTTGAAATTTATTGTTGTTATGTTATTTTATTAAAGCGAGGAGTGCGTAGATCGTAGATTCCTTCCTTGCCTAAATTGTGCAATTCGTAGAATTTTTTTTAAAGTTTAAACAGGATGCTGTGTACATGGTATTCTTTGAAATTTATTGTTGTTATGTTAATTTATTAAAGCGAGGTGTGCGTAGTTTGTAGATTCGTTCGTTGCCTACATTGTGCAATTCGTAGATGTTTTTTTAAGTTAAAACATGTCGCTGTGTACATGGATTCTTGTCAAATATTTTTGGTTAGAAACTTTACGTTTTTGCTATCTAAATTTTTTGTTTTTGTTTCGGATATTTAGCTAAATTGTGTGTTCAAAACGTAGTTTTTGCATGTGCGAAAACCGCGTTTTTGGAGACATTTTAGGCTAGAAGTTCAAATGCAGACAAAAAATTTAGATAGTAATATGGCAGCGTGAAGTTTCTCGCCAAAAATATTTGCCGACTTGAGGGCACATATCAGAGTAGTTCCAAGCTCAGATATCTGAAGTCTTAAAGCATGATATATAATATATAAATATCATGCTTTAAGACGTAATAGTATGATTTATTTATAACGTGATAGTATCATTTATTTAATGATCTCCTATTTACTTTACATCTAAATAACATAAAATTAGCTTCTCTGATAAATTAGCGCGCTGTGCGTTCACTAGCTTCGAATGCAGGAGAGAGATTTCTTCGCACTCCTCATTGTGACGTCAAGAGAGAGCTGAACGGCCTTGTTTCTCGAAGATCATGATTAAACACGCTCACCTTGCTGTCTTTTAAATCGGCATTTACCTGGCAAAGTCGGCTTTCTTCCCTTACCAGTTCTTCAGCAATGCTTTCCAGAGTAAAATCTTCGTCCTTCCACCTATAGATCAACTGTACAATGACGGAGTATTTCTGGGGTAATCTCCTTATTGCCTGGAATCCTTTAAAAAGATCTGACAAGTTGTGACCAGCTTCAGCCAACTTCTTTGCAGTCATTCTTATCCTCATGATGAATAATCCTATTTCTTCATTTGGCGTATATCTAATACTAAAAAATTCATCCAGTAACTGAATATTCCTTGCTCTTGTTTTGAGTTCGAATTTCTTCTGTAGAACTTCCCATGCTTCTTTACCACTTGAACATTCTTGTATCAATGGCCTGAACTCAGCTTTAATTCCATAATATAATGTATTGAAGGCTCTGTTCTCTCTCAGTGTGAACTCCTGCTTTTCACACCTTGTTGCACTTTTATCTAATTCTTCTTCTTTGTCCTCTATGAAGCTCCAACAATTTCTATCCAGTAACAGCATTTTCATGTCGACTTTCCATCGATCCCAGTTGTCATGGTTTAACAGCTCAAAACCTTCAGGTAGTAATGGCATCTTCAATTAAGTGTGAGCACAACGACTTGAACAAACTTCTAAGACAGGTCAGCTTCTTTTCGTGGATAATGGCCCTCTTCACCTACATTCCTTCAAGGCTGAGTTGAACTGGATGACTGATTAGCTGTTGGTGCTGGGCCCATAACCCTGTTGGCAGTGGTAATAAAGGCAAAGCATATTTTGCTTTCCTTAAATAAAGCTAAGACTAATCTAAATAAAATTCATGCTTTATTCCGTAACTTAAAATAAAAGAGCTAACACTGTAGCCTTTACATTTAAAATCATTTGATTGAAAGCGAAACTAGCATAATGCTAACTGATAATAACACAAGAGAACAAGACATTCGCCGATACCGGCGTACATATATATAATACTCGGCCAACCCGCTGATCTTGACGTCATCGGCCAATCAGCGGCAACCACGTTAGCTTACCGCCGATTGACCTCCGATCAAAATTTGCATGTGGAAAACTAAAGCCAACATATATATTAAACGCGCATGCGTAAAAGTATTTTCGCATGCGCACACGCATATTCGCAGCTGTAAAGGTCTTACGCGCGTGCGTCAACGTGACGCATGCGCAGAAAGTTTGTAGCTTTGAGGTCCGGATTATGGGTGTCCGAATTAACGACTTTTGACTGTATTTTACTACAATAAAAATGTACCTAAATTAAACACTAAATGTTGATATAAAATATAATTTTTTTTTAAATATTTACACTACATTATGAAATACTTGAAGAATATTGTAAAAATTAATATTTCAAAGCTGTATGAAAAATCTCAAATCATGGATCAATGCAGGGACCGACATTGCATTATTATCATGCATGTCTATTATCATCTTCTAATTCAGAAACTGAAGATTCAGAACTACTATATGAAGAACTCCAATAATTATAGCTGTTACACTGTCATGATCGGAAAGATCCATAGAAGGATCATTCATAACTAGGTATTTTCTCCTCAGAAAGATAACTTGGTCTTTTAGCCATGGCTACACAAATGAATCTAAAAGTAAAATCCATGCTAGAATATGTCCCATAAAATCCCATCCTAAAATAGAAATGAAACTATAAACAACCACTTTTAAATGAGCTAAAAGGCCAGGTGCTTCTTCACCAGCTAGCAGTGTTTACATTTACATTCACGAAAATCCAATAAATCACAGACCATTGATGACCCCATTCTGTCCTCAGAGAGAGAAATACTAATGTACCACAGCACTATGGAACACAGATTAATAACACCATCTGTTAGTAAATATTTCCTTCCAAAACAGGATGCAACCGTGCATCACCCTGCCGCATAGGATTCACCATAAACCAAGGATGCTGCATTAGGCTCCGTAGGGCATCTAGCACTGACGAATATTTGTGGCATTCATCCCAAAAGGGTTAAATACAAGTTTTCATGACAAATACAAAAAAACCAGGCCACTCGGAGGGTTAAAATAAGAGTTTGTGGAATTTGGAAGAAACAACAGTAAAATTCCTGCAGCAATACAGATTTAAGCTGAAAAATTTCTAAAGGAATAATGAGGAAATGCATTTCCTAGATAATCGCCGTTGCTGAGGATTGCATTAAGCTTAGTCTCCACAATTCTGTGATTTTTTTCAAGCAAAAATAGATTGCTGTGTAATTCAGGTGAAGAGAAGACAAAAAAAAAAAAAAAAAAAAAAAAAAAAATTTACAGAAAGATTTGAACAAGAATATAAGTTTTATTTTTCTATGCATCATGTAATCCTTATTTAATAATTCAAATTTGTAATTTAAATTTCTAAAGTATTTTGTTTTCATATGTAG
Organism: Stegodyphus dumicola; assembly: GCF_044657685.1. NCBI lineage: Eukaryota > Metazoa > Arthropoda > Arachnida > Araneae > Eresidae > Stegodyphus > Stegodyphus dumicola. The sequence goes on along the minus strand of NC_140768.1, from coordinate 155,667,805 downwards.
ATAATGTTTACAGACTTAAAAAAATTATTGGTACTTTGGAAATAATCAAAATAATAGTGCGCGAAAAAAACCCAGCTTGCACTCCATAAATAACCTTTGCCTTTCCATCAGTAAAAAAATCGTCAAATTACACCAAGTGACTGCATTAATAAGTACCAAATTTTGCTAGGAACTTTATATTTTAAAAGTGAAAATTTTCATTAACCGAGAGAACAAGAATTACGAGTGAAAAAAAAGTTACATTTTAAAAGCAACAATAGAAAACACATATGCAACTAAGTATATTGCACAAAAACATAAATAAATAGGACAGTTCTGTATCTCTTGTTCTACTGGGCTACCTGACGAAATTCAAATTGCGTTTTTCATGTCTCAAAAGCCCGAATTAGGATATATACAGTCAAAAGTCTTTAATCCGGACTTGTTGAGGCTTCAGCAATTCCGGATTATAGATCATAAGTTTAAATCTGGTAAGATGGCATGCAGAAATTATAAAATTAAAAATATGAAACCCTAATTTATGAAATAAAGAGCAATTATGATCTAAAGGGTATCAAAAAAAATATTTTTTTTAAAAAAAAGCTTAATATTTATTTGTTTACTTTATTAAACATTTCTTTCAACGAGCGCATGCGTAAAGCATATATTACGCATAATCGAAATTAGAAAATTGCAACTAGAAGACTATTTGATGTGTATTCGTGATATTTATAATGACGAGGAATTTGATTTAAATCATATCAAAGATGGAGTACATCGAGATGAAATACTACATTTAGTAAGGAATTATAAGCCGAATAAAATAAAAACATCTGGCCTGAAGATAAGGATAGTGCTGACAGATCAACTTCCAGTTCATAGCGCACCGCGACGTTTCACCACCCACAGAGCAGCGTGAAATTGATAAACAGATTTCGGAATGGTTAGAGAAACAAAGGATATGCCTTTCTCCATTTTTTGCAGCAATTCAACATTTTTTGTTTGATGGATATCAAAACATGCTTTCACTTTGTAGATCCTTTAGTAGTTCCAGAATCGGAAATTCTTTTTGACATAATCAAAACTTCAAGCTTACTTATATAAAACTGTTCTTACAGTCTGCAAAAACTAATAAGCTGGATCCAATTAGAAGATTAAGGAACAATGCAATCTGCAACATTAACTGAAATAGATAATTTTAGCTTAGCTTATGCCGTCCGTTATACATTAAACGTGCATGCGTAAAGGTATTATACACATGTGCAGAAAGTTTGTAGCTTTGAGTCCGGATCATAGATCATTCCGGATTATGGACGTCCGAATTAAAGACTTATGACTGTATTAGATTTATATATAGCATCATTCTAACATAGGTATTTTGACACAAAATCACACTTTTTCTAAAATGACATGGCAATTTTTTTCCATGTTTCAATTCTATGATTCAAATTATGCCTAATATTAAATTTTGTAAAACATGATGTGAAATTTTAGAAGGAATTCAAAAATTTACCTTCGTGTATTTTTTTAGTTTTTGCCAAGAATAATTTAATTGGGAAAACTTCTTAATTTATAGCAACCTATTTTCCTTTTCTTTTTCTCATTGCAGATGAGTGGGAAGATTCATTATTCATACTTTCAAATAATTTTAATAAAGTCCATAAAACCAATTTGGTATTATCATTGCTAAAAAAAAAAAAGACGCTAAATTTCAAAATGGTCCAATATGTAAATTCATGTATACCTTAGCAATTTTGAATAATCAACTTTAATTTTGAATAAAAAACTCTAATTTTTTGCAGGTGTGCCTAGAAATATATCAACTTTATAATGTTAAAAATTTTATAACCTATAAAAATATTTTGAAAAATTTGTAAAAAATATTTAAAAATAAATCATAAAAAAATGGGTGAATTATATTTGGATTAAACCTAAATTTTGAACTCTGGAAGATGGAATCAAGTTAGTTTAATTAAAAAAAAAGAGAGATTATTAAATATATATGAAATTTAATAAACATCGAGAAGCTAAAATTTTGAGAGATAATGTTTTAAAAACTACATAAACAATTTTTACAAAATTTTGCAATTTGGCATTATTTGAGTCATACAATCGAAATACAGTCAAAAGTCATTAATCCGGACTCGTCGGGACTTCGGCAATTCCGGATTATAGATCATCAGTTTAAATCTGGTAAGATGGCATGTAGAAATTATAAAATTAAAAATATGAAACCGTAATTTATGAAATAAAGAACAATTATGACCTAAAGGGTATCAAAATTTACAAAAAAAAAAAAAAAAAAAAGCTTAATATTTATTTGTTTACTTTATTAAACATTCCTTTCAATGTAAGTTGTTTAAGTTGCTTCGTTTTATGTGATAAAACTTTCTCTTTAATTCTATAAACAGACATAATTTCTTCTTCAGTTACAAAGTTCCGCTGTTAAAGTATTATAATTGCTGTGTCGAGAATACCGACTAATTTGTCAATCGAAATTTTTTTGTTTTCAATAACCTCTGTGTCACTTTCTTCTTTATCGGAAGCGAATTATGATGACGAGAAATTTGATTTAAATCATATCAAAGACGGAGTACATCGAGATGAAATACTACATTTAGTAAGGAATTATAAGTGAAATAAAATAAAAACATCTGCCTTGAAGATAAGGATAGTGCTGACAGATTAACTTCCAATTCATTGCACGCCGTGGCGTTTCAGCGTTTCCCCCACCCCGGGCCGCAGAGCAGCGTGAAATTGATAAACAGATTTGGGAATGGTTTGAGAAACGAAGGATATGCCTTTATCCATTTTTTGCAGCAATTCCACTTTTTGTTTAATGGACTTCTAAACATACTTTTGCTTTGTAGATCCTTTACATATTAGTAAACATATATCGGAAATTCTATTTGACATAATCGAAAGTTCAAGCTTGCTTTTATAAAATCGCTCTAACAGTTTGCAAAAAATAACAAGCCGGATCCAATTCGAAGATTCAGGAACAACGCAATCTGCAACATTAATCTGCAACTGAATTAGATAATTTTATCTTAGCTTAGCTTATACCGTCCGTTATATATTAAACATGCATGCGCACACACATATTCGCAGCCGTAAAAGCGACGCATGCGCAGAAAGTTTGTAGCTTTGAGGTCCGGATTATGGGTGTTCGAATTAACGAATTTTGACTGTATGTAAAACAATTGGTATGTTATTTCAGAAAAAGTCCGATTTTGTGTCAAAATAACTATGTTAGAATAATGCTATATATAAATTTAATATATATCCTAAGATGTGTTTTTGAGACAAGAAAAATGCATTTTGAATTTCGTCAATCGGCCCAGTAGAACACAAAACATAGAACTCTCCCATTTTTTTTTTTTTTTTTTTTTTGAGAAGTGTATCTTTCTTGCCAATGAAGAAAGATGCAAAATCAAAATTATCACCACAGCTGCTACGGAAGACATGTATCCACAAAGCTTTAGGCCAGAAAGCAAAAGATATGTTTATTAAAAGATTATGATGCTTTTAGTAAGAGCAGCAGGAGAAGGAGCAGCGGGAGGAGGAGCCGCACAAGGAGGAGGAGGATGCTCCTCCTCCCGTACAGCGAAAGAGTTGACCTGAAGAGTTAATAAAATATGCAAAAGTCTCAAGCTATTGTAAAATGTATTGAAAATCAAAAACGAGTGAAAATACTATTCATTAACGGTTTAATTTTAAGACAGTGGTTTCCAACCTTTTTCCTTATGCATGCCCTTTAATAAAGCTTTAACCTCGTCTTCACTCTTCAATATCTACGACCCTTTACACAATTTCAATGGTCTTACAATTACCACTGTGTTATTTTAATGTTATAAAACTAACTGACAGCAAAGAAAAAGGTCAGGATAATATTGCATTATTTATTTCAAATATACATACTGATAACTATATAACCAAAATGTAACATTTTTAATGCACTGTATTTTACTTTAGAATTTCCTTGATAATTCACTCAATATTGAAATTATGTTTGGTTACCAATTATTTTATACAAGACTGGTTGACAAAACAGAAAAAGGAATAACATAAAATATGAAAGAAACTGACAAATATGACTGGCACTGATTGGCACAGTTAGTTACCACTTATTTCATCGCTTTTATATACACTGGCTTCACCACAGCCAAGTGGTTACATTTTTCTAAAAATTTTTCTTCCTATGTAATATAAAGACAAACAAGTTTTTATTAAAAAGGCCTCCATGAAGACACCTTCCCCTTAAGACATATAACCTTTATGAGCTTTGTAATATTCAAATAACATTTGTAAAACATTTTAATCAGAAAAAAGTCGTACGAAAAGTCCTAGCAATTACTTTCCCTTTTATTCACTGACAATGCAAACTTTCTGAACACACTGTTTTTTAAGCATTTATAACGCTTGTGTTATCAATGATAAATTTTGGTAAAAGTTTACAATTGGGTGCCCCTTGTTTCTTGGCGATTCTTTTTTGACGCCAAGATCGGCGCCAGGAAGGCACAATTTCAAGGATGGCCCCTACACAAAACCAAAATAAGAAGTCAAAGAATTGCACAAACTCTGTGTCCATGTACACATCGATCTATTTCCACTTAAAAAAAAAAATCAGAGAATTGCACAAACTAGGCATTGCGCACTGCCTTAACTTTGTCCATGTATACATCAATCTATTTTCATTTTTTAAAAAAATCAGGAAGCTAAAACAAATTAAAAACTATCATGGTAACCAGAAATGAAGCTTCATCGCCAAAATGTAACAAAATTTGTCGCTAAACGAAGGGGCACCCAATTCTACATTAGAGCCCAAAACTGTATTTCAAAAGCTCTTTGATGGCAAAACCTGGGAAGTTCAATAAAATGTTCAGTAAGATTCGTTCCAACTCATGGATGGCTCAAAAGATGTAAAGAATGAAACAGCATTTCTAACTGGAAATTGCACAGTACAAAGGAAGTTGCAGAGCACAATTATGTTGCTAACTGGACAGAAGGTATTTCATCCAACTGATTATGGACTGTTAAATTAAAAAAATTTCTTAAAATGGCTTCAAGATTATTGATAAATTGCCAACAATATCGCATACCACTGCGAAACACTCAGCAGGCTACATTCACTATTAATTAGATGCCTATTTACACAACGGGTCATCATATTTACTCTCTGTATTCCCCAAGGGCATATTATGTGTTAAGCACATTTGTCACGAAATCATTAGTTTGGGGAATTCATTATAACGTAAAACATATAACGAATTTGCTGATTTTTAATCACCTTCTGATTCCACCGATTTAGAATATAGTAATAAACACAAGATACAAATTCGATAAAAATATCTCTTTACAAAAATACTAGATGTAACACATTCTACTACTACACTGAAGCGGGTTTCTAGTGAAAACTATGCCGCTAAATCTTTAATTGAAAAATGAACTGAAGACCCAAATTTTTCATTTAAATAAATTAAATCATAGCTCGAGCAATAAATATTTCATGATACTCTGGTATCAATATTCTCCTTACAATTTTTTACACACAAAACATGAAAATATGACATTTTTTGAACAATGATCAAGTATTTATTGAATGCACACATACACATATATGATGCTATAATTAAAAGTACTTACATCTTTCGTATCACAAAGAATACCATAAACACAACTTCAAAAACATGACAGTGAAAACAACGCGAGTTTAATGACATAAATCTTTAATTTTGCATTTCATTCCTCACAATTACGCACTATTTATTTTACCTAAGAACACGGTTGCCAAATTCGAGCATAATTATAAATAATACCAACAAGTAGGGCTAAAATGATAGCTTTGAGGCCGGCAACCATACGGAGGATAATATTTTACTGGAGAAGTACATAACATACACTTAATACAATTTAAAAATAGGTTACCTTTATTGGAGTCACGAAAATTTAATCAAATTTGAACAATGCAAGAGATTTGGATACTGTATGATTTTTGCGATTTTAGCTGTCCACATTGGTTTTTTTTTTTTTTTTTTTTTTTTTTTTTTCCTTCTTTACAAACATTTTTTGAATAAAAATAAAGACCTTTTGATGAAATTTAGATAGCTTGTGTGAAAATTAGATAGCTTGATGATGAAATTTAGATAGCTTGCATGATTGAAGATATAAATAAGTTATCTGCGTCAAACAGATCCAAACAAATTGCAGAAACCGATTTACGATTTCAAGCAAATATTTAGAAGCTAAATTAAGGTTACTGAATGTGGAATTAAACGATTTTCATGTAAGTAAAATTACTCATAATTTTAGAACCTGCTCATATTTTTTTAAAATGCGAATATTAGTACTATTTATGACCGGATCTGCTAGGAACTAATTCTAAAGCCAAATCTCATAATTTCTTTGGTAAAGCTGCAACATAAAAGTAAGTTTATAATTATTGCTTCAAATATTTTTAATGCCTTGTTATTTTTTGAAAGTGCATTAGTCTAAATGTAATGCAGCCATTTTTTCATATAATTATTTTCTGAAAATCAAACCTATTTGATGATAAGTATGGCCTAGTGCTTCATTAAAATATCTTGAAATATTCTGTAAAGAATTTCGTGTTTTTTTTAGAGAAAAACATGTTTATTTAGTTTACATCAAAAGGTGGTGTTTAGAAAACTTAGCTTTCACGTAGAATGTTTCCAATATATAAAGATCTTATACAAAGGCCATTCTTTATACAAAGCCCGTTTTAAAATTCTTGAAAAGTTCTTCAAATATCCAAGTTCGTTTATTACCTGAGGCCTTCTGTAATCCTAACAACTTAGTAAATTTTCGCCAAACAAAAGCAAAAGAGATATATTTGATAGATTTTTGCCATATTTAAAGCTTATAATCTAGTAATAATTTAAAAGAGATGGCAACAACCATTGCATAAAACTTATCGTCTGCTGCATTTAGAATATTTACAAAGAATGTGTCAATTTGAGAGAATTTTTCTTATTCATATATATCTAACCTGACTTTAAAAAGCATTCTCAGCAAGTGAAAATGAGTTATACCGGAAGATTTAAAGGTACTGTAGTGAGTTGTCTGTTCTCTTACATAGTTACTGTATAATAAATATAACTTTCTTTTTGATTATCCTATAATCTGTGTTCCTTAGATCGGAATATCTCTTATCTGTATTCTGAATAACGTATTTTGCTACTTCAAACATTCTATGAAATGAAAGCATTCTAATACATCCTGCAATTTTTTGTAAAATAATTCAGTTGCAAATTAAAATAATGCTAATAGTTAATTCTCACTGCTAGCAGAAGTGAAAAACAAGTAATATAAAAAAAAATTAAGTCAATTCTTACTTAGGTCAACAAAGAAAAATTTTATTTTAGTTACTTTTTAGTAACATTATTAGCATTTTTTGAGACACTAACATTCTTTTTTTATAAATTGACTTTAATAGGTGAAAAAACTGTATTAACATCAAGTGTCGTCCACTGCAAGTTTAAAAAATGTATTTGAACTTGAGTGGCTGAATAAAAAGTATTTTATTAACGATTGAAAATTTGAACAAGATATAGGGAGAGTGTGAGCTAATAGTAGGAATTTAATAATAAGATGTTAAATGTAAAATAGTGGTTTCAGACTATCCAGGATTTATTTGACAGAATGCTAGTTTGACATTTTAATACCTGAAATGTTGGAATTCAAGATTTTGCAAACTATCGTTCGTTGAACTTTTTATTTCATTTTACAGTATTTGCCACAGCTACAAACGGCTCACATTTGTTTTCGAATAGTTGTGCATTCCAAGTTTATTTGCAAATATCGATTACTAAATATTATCAAAATAACTTACATTTTTTCTGATACACTATTGATCATCGTTTTTAAAATCTGCTCCTGTTTTAGAAAAAAATATTTAAAGCGTTTTGAGTAAAATAAAAGTAATTCATTCAAAATGTTCTGATTCAGGCACTTTGAACAAACAGCTTATTTTTAATTAAAAAAAAATTAAAATAACCGGACACTCATTATTCTTGATATTTTTCTGGATATCCTTTAGCTAAAAATTCCCGCCCTTTGCATGGATTCAACTTACAATTTTCGCTTAAGAATATTCTGTTAAGTACTAATCCTTCGTAAAAATTGCTTTTAATAGAGCTTTCGAAAAAATATCATGTTTTCCTCTTCTTTCTCCAATTCACTCCGTATATGTACGATAAGACTTAAGTTCGGAAATTTTGACAATAAAGAAATTTTGGCAATTTCAGGATAGTTGCATAATAACCAGTAGCGAACATTTAGGGCTGCATTTTTAGCATCCTGATAGAACTTAAATGTTATCCTGATAGAACTTGAATGTATTTTGCATATCAAATTTCTTACACATGCTTTCAGATTTCCATTAAGAATACTGCATTTATACTCATCCATATTATTTTCTATATAAACTATATTTCTTACTCTAGAGTCCTAGAGACAGTGACACATCCTCAAACTTTTATACCTCCAAACAGTAAATAATTGGTTTCGAATTCAGTTTTTTATTCAGCTTTCGCCACATAGCTATGCTCAATCCTCTCGCATCCTTCGTAGTGTAACTGGAAGCAAGTTCGACACGTATTCGAAAGGACCGGAGTTCGAATCCCGATATATTTTTTACGTTCCTGCATTGATATAACTTAATGACTCTACAGTTGTGCCCGAATTAAAAAGATGGTGGACGATAATTTCACCACCTTTTTAATTCGGGGAATTGGATCTCCTAATACCCAATTGTTTTTAAAAGGGGGAGTATATAAGGCATTTTCTCTCTCCTTTCGGCATGCATTTGTGGTGTAACTGAAAACACACTCGACTCGTGTACCCGAATTCGGAGTTCGAATCCCGACGAGGGCATTGCACATTTTTCAAGTTCCTATATCCATATAACCTAATGATTTTTTTCTACACAGCCATCGGACCTAAATGAGTCAAATTGCGAGTATAACATTGTTTAATATGATAAGTCTTTGCTTACCACAGACTTTGCGAATTCCAGAGGCGTTTTCCTTATTTTCTTGATGAAAAATTTCCTTCTTGCTGATCGTCCATTGCATCCAATCATCCTTGTATTGGTTTCAAGGTTAACTTTTATGCAAACTGTTCTTTTGACGCCGTTGTTTCACAGCATTAATATTTGAGTTTTGTTCGATTTTTCGTTGGTTTTTTTACTCTTTCATTACTAATTGGAATGTGGTTCAGACTTAAAAACATTTGCAACAGTTCCACGCAATTTTTCATTATTTTATGACATCAAAGATAGTTGAACGATTTACATCAAGGATTATTTAGAGTTCCGAGTACTGCTAACACATTAAAAATGATTAATAGTTAATTTTCTAATAGAATTATATAGTGTTAGTTTAGAGTGTGTTCTCATGTTCACTTCAGATCCGGAACTTTTATAAAATTTTCGAAATAAATAATTTTTGCTATGTATTAAGACAAAAAGCATTATCTCAACTAATGTTTCGAATTTCCGAATTATGTGAATTACCAATTACTACGTTTTGAACAAACTATTTTATTATAAGAAATATTTTGATAATACTTATATTTTGCAACAACCAATTCTTAAAACAGAGAGAAAATAATGTATTAGGAAAATATTTCGAGTTTATGTTTCAAGATTTAGCACAAGATATATGTAAATAAATTTTAAAAAAATTTTATTACAAGTGTCCGAAAACAAATTTGAGTCACTGTATGCCTAAGTCCCTCAGGTTTAGTTCCATAACGAAAAAAAGAGTTTATCAACCTCTGCTGCTAAATTAAATTGTACAGCTGCATTCTGAAACATTTTCTTAAATAATATATATATATATATATATATTAAATGCCAGCAATTTGCCTGCAAGGCGAAGGGTAGAAAATTAATTCTAAAAGACTATATTGTAAAATTAGAAAGTAACGGGGGGGACATAAAGAAAAAGAAAGCTGAAAGCTTTTAGATTTTATATTCCTCCCAATAGGGTTTTTTTTTTTTTTTTTTTAACGTTTCATGTGTTACCTTTATTTATTACATATCATGGTCTTCGCACTTAAGCCGTAAAATTCAATTCAACAGCAGTATCACAAAATATTTAATAATAGCATATCTTTAGAATATCAGATACATAGCCTCGCGCCCTGGGGAAAATTTCTTTTCCGCAGAGTGTTATCATTCCTTGCTTTGAAATCGTTGAGTTTGTTAATCAAAAATTCTTTAAAATTTTGCAAAATATGAAATAGGTAATAAAACAAATTCCAAATTTGGGCTTTCAAATGCCCCCACATTTGAGTGGAGGACTACGTTATTCAAAATTTGATGTCTTTCAGGTACTGTTGTTCTTTCACGATGCGAGAAAAAGACATATATTAATGAAGATTCTTCATTATTTAATTTCTTTAAATATAATGCAGAGCTCTAATATTTGTGGCAACAATTTGTGTTTCAATTAATCGGCTTCGCGCTCCCTCGCTGCCGATATTTTAAATCTGATGCGCCCGTAAAGCTATCGAGCCAGCTTCTAATATAGTGTTAAATTATGTATTCATTGACTATTATTCAACGTTTAATTTAAATTTGACTGCTCTATATTTTGTATGCAGTATGTAATGTACGCCTGGGGGTCCTGCTACAAGCTGACCACTTGTTCAGGGCATATGCTTACGCAGCCCGGGGCCCACGGTCAAGAAAGCAGATTTTGGGCACTGCAGGCCTTGGCCCGTTAGGGCTGTTACGCCACTGAGTTTAGTTTATGTAATGTATGCGGTAATGGAATAAGCAACATGCACCTGTAATGTGAATAGCAATGGAGCAGTCTGTAATGTATAACGTATTACGTATAGCGTACAAAATCCCAATTGCATTAGAGTACATTGCATGTAGCATAATGTAACCAATGAGTACTAATGCTATAATATGTAATGTAAAAAGTACTAATCGTCACAATATGAATAATGGAAAGTTAGTTATGTCTTCTATACTGCATTCAGTAATGCGTGAAATGAAACTCTGCAAAGTGAAACAGTATATAGACACTCAGTTGCATTACTTAAATGTATGTAATGTACACGACATGTGTAATGAGTACAACTATGTAATAAATAATGACGCAATATGTAATGCATGTAGTAATTGTTATAGCAATATGTAAAGTATACAGCAATCTGCTATGTAAGCAACATGTAAAGTGTATGGTAACGAAATTTGTGTGCAGTAACGCGTAATTTATGCAATATATAACGAGTAAAATAATGTAATAATTAAAAGGCAATACGAAAATGATGCAAAATGTAATGTTCGTATAGTAACAAGTAATATATCAACTTGTAATGAGTGTAGTTGCGAAATAGGTAATAAGACTAAAGAAGGAAAATGTAATGTATATAGTAATCGTTATTGCACATTGTAAAGGATACAGCAATTTGTATTGCACGCAGTATTTAACGTGTACGGCAGGAGCATTAGATACTACAATACGTAATCTAAATAGCAATCTAAGAATATGATGTAAGAGATAAATCAAGTGTTTTGTAATGCAATAAGTAATATGTAACGCATAGCATTAGACCCGCAGGAATATATTGTTTTCAATTGTAGGTAATCAATGTGCACCATATCCATTATATAAGGTACAGAAATCGGTATTCAAAGATATAATGCAACGCAATAAGCAATGTGTAAGGAGCATTTTGTATAGCGATTGATTTTTCAATATAAGTATTGTGCGTAATGTATTTTTAGCAAGGTGCTCTATACAGTGTTACACAAACAGTTAAATATAATCAAGGACAATGTTCAAATGAGTAATGCACTATAAAAAAAAAAGGTCGTTCTTTATAGGCAAAAGTTTTGTAAAGTTACAGAAATCAAAAAGTTACACAAGAATTTCCTGTAATGTGAACAGTTGGAAAGCGATCTGTGGCGAGCACAGATGAATTGCGTGTATCATTACAGATAATGTTTCAGAAGCCGCGCGGAAGAATCACGTGACCGACTGGAGATCAGCCAATCAGGAGAAAGGTGTTTGAAAGCTAGTTGCAGGAAAAAACATGGCTGAATGCCTGTTGGTTGTATAACGGAGGTAAGTAAGTTACAATTACTGTTTGAAATATTTTCTGTTCATTTTATGCAGATTATTCTTATGCACTTTGCACTGTTATATGTATTGGGTAAGTATTTTAAGGTTTAAGCTTTGCTATTAAGTAATATCAGTGTTCGTAATGTCTAATGAGTTGAAAGAGTACAAAATATTTATTCCAAATGCAGATCTAATACTATTATTTTATCATTGTGCATCCGATAAATTACTCCTTAAATTGACCGTATTATTTGTAACTAATTATTCCAAAATTTAATCACTATTGTAGTATTTAATTGAAACAGTAATGTGGTTGTTGGAAACAAAATTAATCAAACATTACAAACAAAACAAAACAAAATTAGCGTTCGTTTGCAATCGTCTGACCAAAGAACGTTTGACATCTTTTTCCCGGCAGGCCTTGCGAGAAAAGTTTATGTAAACATTTAGAATTCTGAATGTAATGTATATATTTTTTGCTTATTAGCTTTAGTCTATTCTTTTTCTATGGTTACCTGATTAATTATACTTGGTATCTAATATGTTTATGTACGAGATGTGTTATGAATTAAAATTACAAAAACTTGAACAACACGGCCTTGCGAGAATCTCGTTTATTCTTTAGTGTAATATTATTTTTTCAGTGGTATTAATTTCTTACTACAATGTTATAATTCCAAAATGAAATAATTATATTGATTAAAAATATGTCGCATCATACTTTTCGTAATGTTTTGTTTTACTAATTAGATGCAACTTAATTATTCCATATATTTTAATATACCAATATCAACAGGCGAAAGATGGAAATAACCTAAAATATATTTTCTAAAAATTTGTTAAACTAGTTATAAACGAAAACTCAAATTTTGTACATTATTTCCAAAAATATCATTTCATTAACATTTTAGAAATGACAAAATTTATTATATTGTATATATAACTACCATTGCATACTTATTAAGTTTTTAAACATTTAATGTAGAATTTATATTTATGTTTATTTTATTTTGCACAGTTTTAATACAGTTTTGAAGTATGATAGTCTTGTTACTAGGATAGCATAAATCTGCTAATACAAGTTTAATACATTTTTTGACAAATGTTTATCTCATTCATGTAGTATAAGGGCCCACTAGCGGCCGAGCGGTAAAGTCGCTGAACACTGGTAGTTCGGTCCGAGGTTCGAATCCTGCGAACGGGCTATCTGCATAGGTGTTTTCGTAGTTTTCCCCATGTGTAACGCATATATGAGCCAATTTCCTTTAGAAAGTCCTCCACGAAGGCATCCCTCCCCTTAGATAGCCCTCGAGGCTTTGCCGTAATTAAATAACCTACCTAATCATGTAGTATAATATATAAATCATAAAATAAGTTTTCTTAAAAATAAATTATGATTGTTTATTAGAATTTAAAACAATTCTGTATCTGTATTTTAGTGTTAAAAGTAAAATAAAATAAAATAAAAATAAATTTTTAATGAAGCAATTGATTTTAGCATGGAAATGCAAGCTATTTTTCCTTACAAAGCCGTCCATGAATATATACTTCCCTTTAGGCTGATAGCCTTTGCATGCTTTGCCATATTCTATCAATTCAAATGATGCAAATATGCAAAAAATTTTACTTTCTTTGAAAGTTAATGCAGGAAATAAAATTCAATGCATTTGTAAACTACATTAGTTCATATCTTGGCATTTTAATTGCCCAATGATTTACTAGTCCAAAGTAATGCAGAATTCAGATATCGTTCAAATAAAAGAAAATTATGAAGGTCTGATTTTTAGACGTATATATGAAGATTTATTTTTTTTTAATATTATTTTTAAGTTAACCAAATTAAGAAAATTAAAGAAATAATATTGTGATAGTAGTAGTTTATCCATGATTACTTTTCATTTGTTATATTCCGACTGTGATTGTGTCCTTTGGAATTTAAATTATTTATTATAAAAACCTAATTTTCCCCTCTCAATTTTCGGAAGATAAAATTAGTAAAAATAAGTGGGAATATGGCATCAAGAGCATTAGATATCCTCATTTTCTTGAAGCTGTTCACTATTATTATTTCATCTATGATACGCCATGTACCCAAAATCCACTAGCAAATCAGTTAGTAAGATGAAAACGACGACTACGCGGACGAAAAATTTAGGGTAATTCGTTTTGTGAACGGCTTAGAAGACAAACATTACCTGAATCATTAAAACAATTTCAGAATCCTGTGTTAAAAGAAAGCTAGGGGGGAAATGTTGCCCGAGTCCTAGTGATTCATTTGGACCAATATGTAATATTGGTTTAGAAATTTAAGGTAATAAATATAATATTTTTCGAATGCTAAAACAGTTCGAGAAATTTATTCAAGTTCTGAATTCTGAATATAAGTATACTGTATATTATATTTAATAACTATGGTGGCTTCATTTATGAAAAGATTTGTATATTGGCTGTTTTTGTACAATGAACCTTCTCTAAGCTAGCTATGCGTGATTCCTGAAGATTTTGATCTTCAATGATATTGGGCATCTTAGAGAAGTTATGTTTACTAATTAGTTATTTTATGACGAATGCTGGTTAAATTTAAAAAGTGATTGACGGGTAGTTTGTCGTAATGAGACGGTTCACCGTAATCCAATTTTTTAAAGAAGTTAAGCTGTTCTTAATTACTTAAGATATTATAAAGAAATATGATTAAAAGTGTTATATAAGCACATGTTTAAAACAGCTATTAAAATAATTTTTATAAGCTTTTTAAGAGCATAATTATGATTTTAAAAGAAATGTTTTTTTCTTTATTTAGGAGACATGGTTTACATGTGGAAAGAGGGAAAAACCATTCATTTTTTCCAAGCAGCCGAAACGAATTTTTATGAAATGTTATATTGTGTTATTTTTTATTTATTTCTTTTTTCAGGTTTTATATAAAGTTTATGAATTAAGTAATAAATTATTTTTACTTCTGTATTTTAATTAGCATATTATTTTCTTCATAGTGTTTCACAATAAAATTATAAATTCAATAAACTTTCTTAATTAACATGTTGTAATATATATATCATTTGGAATCCACGGAAATATAATAACAGATTTGCAAATCTCTATGCCCTTCCAAAATTTCATAAGTCATCTATTAAATTCAGGTTCATTGCCAACAGTACCAAAAGTTATCTTAAAGAAATAGATTATCTTTTTGCAAAAAAACTTCGTTTAATATGTGACTTGATTAATAACTATGATTTTCAAGATCTGCATTGAAACTGGATGATTTCAAGTAACGAACTCGTAATTAAGACAATTAGTTCAATTAAAATCGACCATATACAATGCTACTATTTCGAAAACCTTTATACTACCTTACCCCTTGAAGAAATTTATACCAGCTTACTTGCTCTACCAGATATAATTCCTCAGATTTCTACAATAATTGATAACGAAAAATGGCAACTTTTCTTACGAGCATGCTTTCCAATAATTACAGTGTCTCAAAAAAGTGATGGGACACTTGTGCTTTACAAAAGGAAACTGAAATAAAATAAATTTAAAAAACATGTAAAATTTTTTGTGGGTGTGTTTCATACTTAAATTTAGTAACAATTATTACATTATAACGTTGCGCGCCTCTAACTAGCACGCAACCTAGATGTGACTGTGAAAGCTTGTATAAACCACAGAGTCTTATAAAGGGTTTAAGTCCCTTTTTATTCAACGTACTAATTTACAATTGCGTCCTCTTGACGCTTACAAACTTTGCCAACTAGGCAGTCAAAATAAAATAATAACCTGAAAAGAAAATAAAGACAAGATTCTAACTACGAGGCTCTCTAAAATAACTAACTCACCGCGTTTTACAAATACCGCAGCTAATTCAGCAGACTTGAAGCTCACTGGAACAATTGCAACTACTTCCCGCCAAGCACATAGGCCGCAACGCGGGGTTCTTTAATTCTCGATTTCTACCTCCGCGCTCGCGAAGTAAGAATAACTCTCTCACCGAACTCGTTTCCTTCTATTTAAATCATACTACTTCCGCTGATAATTTGAATGCTTGCGCGTTCTACTCAAATTTACATATTTTGGCATTGGCAGTTCCAGGGGAAAGTAAGGCTTGACAGGAAAGATAGTTTAAACTTAAAATAAATGTTAGTTAAAATAAATATAAACCCTACATTTGCCGCTGCCAGAATTTGGAAAACTTGGAAGCAGGTCCTACAAACGACTTGTTGTAAGTTTATCTAACTCTGAACTAACTGGCGAAAGCCTCGTTTACACAAAAAAAAATCTTATGTAACAATTAAAATTCTGTTAGTCGTTACAAAGCTTTCTTCTTACAGCAACTTTTCCTGGACTTCATCAATCAATCTTGGTCTTTCCTTCCAGCATCTTTGAGTTTTCGATGCTTGAAACTCCGTCATCCGTTTTTGACAAAATTGATCCCAAGTTAGAGGTGTCATGGATGTCAATCTTCTCCTTGTTGATCTCCGCGTGTCGTCCCCGTTGATCTTTCTTTTGCGTCCTCTACATGCTGGCCTCTTGACGGAGTAATCGTCTGGTTGTTGTCCTTTGCGTTTCTGCCTGGGACGGCTGGTCTTGACGTCCTCCGGTCTGGAGTCCTTGAATTTCTTCTGTTCCTCGTACTTCTGCGCCTCCTGTTGGCGTTTCAGTTTCCGGAACGGCGGCCTTGCTGGCACCTGACTCTGTGGCCGTGTGCGCGTTCTCCTTGATGTGTAATTTCTCCTGCCATCTTTTGTAGGTGGTGTTTTCGTCTTTACCACGGTTTCTTTACACGGTTCATCTGTATTTTTGTTTTTCTTAAACGCCGGAGTTTGAAACTCATTTTTTCTTTTTGATACCGACGTCCGGGTTGTAGAAGTGCTAGGTCTCTCTTCAGTTCTCCGTTTCTTGGGTGGTGGAATACTTGTTGCAGTCTCTGGCCCTTCTATTTCGTTTAGACTTGAGTCCTGCAAGAAACTTTTAAGGATTTCAAAATCATTGGGATTATAGTATTTTTTCACCTGGTCGGGACTTGCTTTACAGATTTCCCCTCTCTCGTTTTTAAGATATCAGACTACTCCTTTGATTTCCTGAATTACATAGGGACCTTCAAACTTTGGAGCTAGCTTTGCCATAAAATTGTCTGGGGCACTTAATAAAGAAAATTTCCGCTTCAATACTTTATCCCCAACTTTAAAATGTGCTTTACGGCGTTTTCTATCGTAATATAACTTTTGTCTATTTCTTGCCGTATCCGAAGTTTTAAGCGCCTGATCAATTAGTTTTTGCACGTCCTTTTGTCTAAATTCCTGCTCTCTTTGTTGCACAAAGAATAATTTATCTAAAGGCGTAATTAACTTTCTGCCTAAAAATAATTCTGCTGGAGTTTTTCCCGTAGTATCATGATGTGCCGTTCTTAAAGCATAAGCTAATTCATTTATGTAGCCATCCCAGCGCTTGTGATGTGTGCTAACGTAACTGCGAATTATTTTTACAATGTTTTTATTAACTCTTTCTGCTATGTTAGCCTGTGGTCTATACGGAACCATTTTGATATGGCGTATATCAAGTCCATTGCATATGTTTTCAAATATTTGACTAATGAATTGTTTTCCGTTATCGCTAATGACTTTTATCGGTGCACCGTATTTTAAAATGTATCTGTGTAAGAATGCATCTGCGACTGTTTTGGCTGACGCGCGTTTCAGTGGAACAATTTCTATCCATTTTGAAAAATGATCTACTACTACTAAAAGAAAACGATTTTTATTTAACTCGCTCTGGGGGAAGGGACCAAGGAGATCTATGCCTAAAATTTCATTCGGAAATGTAGCGCGAATGCTATTTAAGTACCCGGCCGGGCTGTAATTAATATCATTTATTAACTGACATTGATTGCAGGATCTGACATACGCCGTTACTATTTTGTATAATTGCGGGAAATATACCGCCTCGCGTACCCTTTTTAAAGTCTTTCTGACCCCGAGGTGGCCCGCTGTTTTTTTTTCGTGCAACTCCTTCAAAATGCTTAATCGAAGCGAGGCTGGGATGACTGGCTTATACTCAAGATTTTCGTTCGTTGTTTTCGTATAGAATAATAAATTATCTATTATTTCATAGTTTTTTGCTCTATTTCTTATCGCATCGATATCTGTATGCTCAAAGCCTTCGGGGTCTTTCAAATAAGCATAGATATTTCCAAATTCAGGATCAGCTTTCAGTTCAGTGATAATCGTATCTCTAGAATCTAAAATTTTTGAAGTCAACACAGCGCATTTAAGTTCATTTCCTTCATGGTCCAGTTTTATACGAGAAAGTGCGTCAGCTACATTGTTTTCCTTACCCGGTTTATATTTTATTCTGAGATTATATTCTTGGAGTTTTAAAGCTCATCTTATTAACCTGGGCGTTAGGTTTTTCCCCAAGTAAAGTCTACTAACAGCCGCATGATCCGTAAAAACTGTTACTGGAGCTTTGCCGAAATAAACTCGAAATTTGTGTACAGCCATTAATACGGCTAATGTTTCTCTTTCTGTAGCTGTATAATTCCTTTGTGTTTGATTCAATGTTTTACTAAAAAATGCCAGCGGATGGTTATTTTGCATAAGAACCACACCCACCGCATAGTCTGATGCATCTGCCGCAATTTCCAGGTTTTCGTCCCCCTCAGGGAATTTTAAAACAGGGGCATTAATAAGCGCTTCTTTTAATCTTTCAAAAGCCGTGTTAGCTTCCGCTGTCCACGTAAACTTACTCTTTTTTCTTTTGATTACTAAGAGTGGTTCAACAATATTAGCGAAATCTTTTATGAAAGATCGATAGTAAGAACATAGTCCAAGGAAATACGAAAGTTTCTTGGCGGTGTTGGGCGGTGGGAAATTCTTGATAGCTTTTATTTTTGAATCTTGCGTTTCTATACCCTTTTGCGAAATTTTATAACCGAGATATTTAAGTTCTTTAGTTGCGAACTTGCATTTTGAGGCGTTAATTGTAAGACCGGCCTCTTTTAATAATTTAAAAACTTGTTCTAGATCATTAATGTGTTGTTCCAACGTACTACTCGTTATAATTATATCATCTAGATAAATTAAAGTTGATTTTCCTAGGACAGGCTTCCTAGGAACAATGTCCATAGCTCTCTGGAATGTTGATGGGGCCCCACACAACCCAAAAGGCATGCGTAAAAATGCATAAGTGCCCGATTTTGTTATAAACGCGGTCTTATGTATATCTTCGGGTCTCATAGCTATTTGATAGTAGCCAGACGTTAAGTCCAAAGTAGACATATATCTTGTCGATTTGATCTGTCTAATGATCTCGTCTATAACCGGCAAAGGGTAAACTGGGAATTTAGTTATGCTATTTAGTTTTCTATAATCGATAGCAAACCTCCAAGCCCTTTTATCCGAAGGAGGAAACTCGTTCTTTTTCTTACATAATACGACTGGACTCGCGTATTCACTATTTAAGGGCATTATTATTTTATTCTTTAACATCTCCTGAATATGTTCTTCGATGATTACGTCTTTTTGTTTGTCATAGCGGTAAGGTTTAGTCCTACAAGGTTTTTCGGCATTTAGTTGAATCTTGTGAGTCACGATCTGACAGTTTCCCGGTTTTTCTGAAAACAAATGAGAAAAATTACTCACCACTTGCTGTATTGCTTTACTTTCCTGGTCATTCAAATGGCTAAGGTCCAATTCAGGTGTCTCCACCGGTTCCACCACCCTCTGGTCCATCTCCAGCACCACGGAACTATCTTGAAAATTTAATTTGGCCCTCGCGGCCCTTAAAAAGTCCATACCTAAAATAAGAGAGTGTTGGAGGTGTTTCACCACAAAAATTAATACTTTGAGATTTTCCTCTTTTACCTGTATGTTTAATGATACTTTCCCGATGCAGTGACATGTTTTTCCTTGCGCCGCTATAATTTCCGTATTTCTGGTTTTAAAGAGTCGTATCCTATAAAAATTCTTTTTGAAGAACTTTTCACTCATGAAATTTCCTTCTGCTCCTGTATCGATGAGGGCTTCTACTGGTACATCGCCAACCAGGACTTGTATAATTGGTAGCTGTGAGTTTTTTACGATGACTGTATTTAGATGTCTATTTGGGGGTTTTTCTAAAACTTCCGGGGTCTGGACCCTCCCTTTCACAGGCCCCTCTATTCGTTTAAAGCTTTCCTTTCAATCTGTGTCTTCTGGGTACGCGGATGCTTATTTTCAAATTTTCTTTTTGGGCCTTGCCCTTCAAGTTTCGATGCGTTAGCTTGATAGTTTTTTCCCCCATATGAGCGATTTCCATTTCTTGTTTCCTCCTTCCGTCTGGTACTTTGAGAATATGTTTCCCCTCTCGCTCTTTCCGCGATTCTGCGATTTTGAAACTTCACCGCCAATTCGAAAAGTTCCTGCAATGTGGTTGGGTTTCTAATTTCAAAGTAGTGTTGGACAGCGGGTAACAATCTTGGTAATATTATTTCAATTATCTCCGCATCGGGTTTCTTGCCATACAGCATATCCGTTAGCTTGATTTTTCGTAAAATAAAGTCCGTCAATTGTGCTGTATCCCGTTGATAGAAACTATATAGCTCGGCTTCCAGTCGTGCGCGATCTTTCACTATGGGGAAGGCCTTTACTAACGATTTTTTGAAATTTTCAAAAGTATACATCGGGCTTCCAAATTCACCTAGAAGAAATTTGCCTATATTTTTCCACCATAGCGCGGCCTGTCCTCTTAGTGCTGATGTGGCGATAGCAACTTTTTGTCTTTCAGGCACAGGATAGAGCTGAAAGTGGTTTTCTATACCTTCTAAAAATACGGACACCGAATTTTTTCCGTCGAAATAGACGTTTGGCTTGATTGATGCTCTCAAAGTCTGGACCAGGTATCCAAATCCTTCTAACTGAGTTGTCATTTCTTGGTGTTGTCCAGCGGCTTCCATCCAGTTTTTGGCCATTTCAGTTCGATAAGTGTTCGGGCGCCAATATAACGTTGCGCGCCTCTAACTAGCACGCAACCTAGATGTGACTGTGAAAGCTTGTATAAACCACAGAGTCTTATAAAGGGTTTAAGTCCCTTTTTATTCAACGTACTAATTTACAATTGCGTCCTCTTGACGCTTACAAACTTTGCCAACTAGGCAGTCAAAATAAAATAATAACCTGAAAAGAAAATAAAGACAAGATTCTAACTACGAGGCTCTCTAAAATAACTAACTCACCGCGTTTTACAAATACCGCAGCTAATTCAGCAGACTTGAAGCTCACTGGAACAATTGCAACTACTTCCCGCCAAGCACATAGGCCGCAACGCGGGGTTCTTTAATTCTCGATTTCTACCTCCGCGCTCGCGAAGTAAGAATAACTCTCTCACCGAACTCGTTTCCTTCTATTTAAATCATACTACTTCCGCTGATAATTTGAATGCTTGCGCGTTCTACTCAAATTTACATATTCTGGCATTGGCAGTTCCAGGGGAAAGTAAGGCTTGACAGGAAAGATAGTTTAAACTTAAAATAAATGTTAGTTAAAATAAATATAAACCCTACAACATAACATACATTTTCTCAAAATATTAAAATATTAATTTAATAAAAATACAATTGTTTAAAAAGGAGCAGAAAATGGCTCACTTAAGTGATGGGACACTACGTACTATGCAACAAAAATCGTCTGAAGTAAGCAATAAAAATATCTTTTGGGGTATTTATTTTTACTCAAAAGCAATTGCCAATAATTTATAAAATCATCTGCAGTATTTCTCTCCAGTTTGTTTTGGAATTTTTGTGTTTTTTAGCTCTGTGCAGCCATGAATGCTAAACGAAAAGAAACTTTGCCTGGAATTTGAAAATTAGTTATTAATTTGCATATTGAACGTGGAAAATCTATTAGAGAAACTACTGAAACAGTTAACTTCAGTCATTCAACAGTTTTCAATATCATTAAACGATATAAAAAGAATCATATGATTCAGGATAAAAGAAGACCTGGCCGACCATCAAAGCTATCCAATGGAATAAAGCGAATTATCGTTCGAAATATTAAAAAAAAATCCAAGAATGAGTGCTCCTAAAGTTGCTGCTGATTTACAAGCATTATATGGAGTAATTGTTAATTCTGAGACTATTAGAAGAGTAATTCGATCTACTGGATATCACGGTAGAGCAGCCAGGAAAAAATTCTTCGTAAGTGAAAAGAATAGAAAACTCAGACTGGCTTTCGCAAAATCCAACATAAATAAGAATTCTGATTACTGGAATGAAGTTATATTTGCTGATGAGAGTAAATTTAATATATTTGGTTCTGACGGTAGAATCTTGGTGTGGAGAAAACCCAGGGAAGAATTTCGCAAACAGAACTTTGTGCCAACAGTAAAACATGGTAAAGGAGGAGTTATGGTATGGGGGTGTATATCGTCCGCTGGAGTTGGTAATCTTGTTTTTATTGACAGTATAATGGATCAGTACAAGTATATTGACATTTTAAATCAAAATTTGAAATCTTCAGCACGAAAATTGAACCTTCATAACGATTTTAAATTCTACCAGGACAATGACCCCAAGCACAGTGCTTTGAACGTTAGACTCTGGCTGCTGTATAACTGTCCTGAAATAATAAAAACACCCCCAAAATCTCCACAGTTAAATCCCATAGAGAATATTTGGCAAGAATTGGAATCAAGAACTCGCAAACACACCATTTCTTCAAAACAACAATTAAAATCGGTGCTTCAAGAAGAATGGGGTAAAATCACTCCAGAAATCACAGAAAAATTAGTCGAATCCATCCCAAGAAGATTAAATCATGTTTTAAAAGTAAAAGGAAATCCAACAAATTATTAAAACCTTTTAAAAAGTAAAATTTTTGGATAAATATTTGATGGAAAATTAAGTGTCCCATTACTTAAGTGAGCCATTTTCTGCTCCGTTTTAAACAATTGTATTTTTATTAAATTAATACTTTAATATTTTGAGAAAATGTATGTTATGTAATAATTGTTACTAAATTTAAGTATGAAACACACCCACAAAAAATTTTACATGTTTTTTAAATTTATTTTATTGCTGTTTCCTTTTGTAAAGCACAAGTGTCCCATCACTTTTTTGAGACACTGTATATTCTCTTTAACAATTGTATCTTCAAACAAATACAAGGGATCCCAATGGGAGGAAATTTTTCGAGCTCCGTCTGCGAATTATTCCTTTTCACAAGAGAATTGACATTTGTCCGATCTCTGGACGTAGCAGAACAAAAATTTTTTCAACACATTTATCGTTACATTGATGATATCATAGCCTTTAACAACCATAACAAAATAGAAGCAGCTAATATCTACCCTACTAGCTTAAAGCTAAATAAAACAAATACGGTGCAAAATAATGTAGTATACCTTGACCTTAAATCATTGATTACAATTTTATTAAAGTCTACGACAAGAGAAGAGAATTCACTTTTTCTACACTAAAGTTAACAAACTGGAATTCTAATATTTCTAAAAGAATCATCATTAACACAATTTTTTCACAGCTTCTTAGAATGAAAAGGATTTGTAATACTACAGAACACTTACAAGAAGAAATACTTTACTTCGTCACAATTTTGAAAAATAACCAAATTCCTCAGAAAATAATTAAAAATACTTTAAAAAAAGCTGGCATTAGCCTTACCAATTTTTAGATAATTTGTTTTGGATAATGAAATTTTCTGCTTAAAGCCTACCGGAGGGCAGATGATGGATGGCTAATTCAGATTATCTAATGTAAAAATTGTATAAATGTAAATGTACTGTTAATTCTTCTACAAACATTTTCTTTCCTCCAAAGTTTCTGGCACTCTACTTTAATACTATTATGTAATAGTTTTAAATTACTTAGAAGGCCAGACTCTGCTTTTATTAACAAAATCGGGCCTTTTCATTTTTCATAGTAGCTTGACAGCCCTCTACTTGAAGAATGACGACTTTTATTAACAAATGATTATTTTCCAATTTACACTTTCTTTTGAGGCCAAAAATAAGTAATTTTAGCTGAATTAGCCATTTTCACTTATTTTTATCAGTTTTGTTCTTCCTACAACTTGACTGACGCCATTTTGAGTTCTTTCCGTGTCTTTTCTCATATGTCTGCCCCTTCTGTAGAAAAGAGGGGGACAAGACTTCCCGTCAACTTACTCTCTCTGCCCATTGGCCTCTTCAGTTTTAATAGCTTCGCACGATGACGTCATTTTACGATAAGGAAGGTTGGCTTAGACTAGAAGGGATTTTGCGCCCTTTTCCAAAAATTTTTTCGAAAGCTGAGGACGGAACCTCTCAGGTCAGTTTTTTCGTTTCTTTTGTATTAGTTTTTGGTCCTAATAAGACCCTGCGACGTTTTTTACTTACTAATCTGAATACATTTTTTTACTTACAATGTTGATTACATTTTTATCTGTTTACAGCACCTTTCTTCTAATAAAAGTTACAAATTCTTTAAGGTCTAAAGGACCAGCCCGTACGTTGATGTGTATTTTGACTAATAGCAGACCGCTATTTATTTTATTTTTTTCTACTTTGATTTTGATTTTTATTTTACATTGCTCGGAATAATAATAGCCTTTGACACCTTAATGTGTTTTTCAGCGGACGCGTCGGGAAAAAGAAACAGAGCAGTGGAGCTACAAAAAAAAGGATTTATTCCAAAAAAATATTTTCGGAAATACTAATATTCTTTTATAAAAAATTTTTTTCGCATTAAACAAGAGCTTCAATGGTTTGTTTCGGCGAAACGCGTAATGGTATTTAGCCTATTTCGTAGAACAGTTTTTTTCCCTTGAAAAGCCAACTGAGAGTACGAGTGGGCTAATTTACCATTTTCCGCTATTTAATTATTGTTTTTGTAGCTTGTTTTTGATGCTTTTTGTGTCTTTATTCTATTTTTTTAAATTTTGATTTTAATTTTTATGTATAGGCATATTATATATTGGCAATTTTTAATTTTAATTTTTTGATGTATAGGCATTTTATATATTGACATTTATAATCCATGTTTTTTGTAACTCCCTTCTATATATATATTTTTTCCGTCGATCTATTTTTCATGTGAGTTAACTTTTCACATTTCACAACGGTCAGATTCATTAATTTTTTCGTGCATTAGCAAGTCTTCCAGCACTAAAATTTGGCAGTTTTATCGCGCTTATACAGTTTTTCCAGACAAATTTCTTATTGTTTATGTAGTACTATGTTACAACATTTCGTGGAGCTACAGCTCCTGGTAACTTTTTAGCAAGGTTGCTGCAATGTTCCTACCTACCACTATTCTTTCAAATCTTTTTGCAGCATTATGCGCAAAAGTTTTTCAGACCAGATAGGTCTTACGTCTAATTACCAGTTAGCTTTACATTTTCTTTTCAATTAATATATATATAGAGCATAAAGTTTGTTTTCTGCTGTCACATGTATATTTCACAATTTTGTATGCAAATCTCGAAATTTATAATAACTAGGAATTATCACTTTCTAAATGGTAAATATTAAGCTTAGATTTATTACATATCATGTTTGTAAAAAATTATAGGTAAAATTAAAATGCATTAAATTTTAAGCTAAACTGAAGTATTAATTTTTTAAACAAATTTGTTAAAGTCATAATTGTATTAAGAACTTTAATGGAAGCGAGGCTTTAAAAATAAGGTCAGTTGGTGAAGTTTTATGCTTATTCAAAAAGCATGACGTTAGGTTTTTAATGGAAGACTTCTATCTGTTAATTCAAAGGAAATTATTTGAAGGTAAGGTAAAAAAGTTATGCATTTACCATTACATAAGAGAAGTATCTTCTACTCACATAATAACTTGCAGTAATAATGCAAGTAAATAACCTGTAACGGTCACAGATATATCTGTTGAGATTTTACATAAAAAAACATGTTCTCTTAACATAATTATTTGCTGTAACATTACACGCAAATAATTTGTAACCATTACAGATATATTGTCTGGGATTTTACATGAGAAAAACATGTTTTTTTTTACATAATTATTTGCTGTAATATTACACGCAAATAATCTATAACCATTACAGCTATATCGTTTGGGATTTTACATGAGAAAAATATGTTCTACTTCCATAACTATATGCTGTGATATTACAAGAAAAAGATCTGTAACCATTACAGGCAAAATTCTTGTAAAGTTACAAAGAATACACCTGTTTCTGTTACTCAAATAACTCATGGCATCCCAGTTTCCATGAGTTTTCTTAGTAACCTTACAGATTTTTTTTTTACAGTGTGTCAACTGCACAGTATGTAGCATTCAGCATTAATACTCGTGTTGTAATTTGTATCAGTATACCAGTGTTTGAGCATAATAAAGTGTCCTTGTAACCAGAATATAATGCAATCGAGATAACAACATTAATTTCAGTAATGCGCAACCTCACAGTATGTAACATTCAGCATCAGCATCAGTGTATTAGTATTTCAGTGTGCCGCCCAACCGAGGTAGTGGTTAGCGACACCGGCTGCCGTACCGAAGGGCCCAGGCTCGAATCTCGGAAAAGGACTGATTGGTTGTAAATACATAGTGTCTGTGCGGCATGGGGAGAACTCTAAAGAAGCGGCAAGCAGAAAGTCCTCTCGAGAGGTTAGTGGTAGGAGAAGAGGGGTGGGAGACGCTCAGACCTGTGCCCGGGGCGCTCTCCTTCAAAAATAGGCGGCGCAACTAAGAGTCGTTCTGTCAAAAACAGCAGAGTCATTTTGTCACTTGTATGGTACCCAAGGCTGTTGCCAATGACAGACGCAATCTTGCCTCCTTGCCACGATGAATTTTGTAGGCTTGCCCTAGTATTAGGCAAGAGAGATTAGTCACAACCAGAAGTGTAATCAGCACCGGCGGTGAAACACAAGGAAATGAAGGTAAGCAAATATCACGAGTATGTGTATATATGTAGTAATATCTTGACGTGTGCATATCGTCAGTCCTTGTACGGCCATGTAGGATTATTATTTTTTGATAAAATCCTGATTCGGTCCTCGTGGGCTGCCGGACGTTGTTGTTCTACGTAATTGTAAGATTCGGACTGCACTCCATTAATCTATGTTAGCCGCCCAGGTATCAGGACCTTAGTCTCACCTGCAACCTGTTCTATTTGTTTGCATCATCCAGAGTTGTGTTTATGGTAGCATAGCAGTTTGATTTTATATTTCAAGGTCTGTTTGAATAAAAGTGTTATTATAACGTGCATTCCTTTACATTTTTCACAGTTTACTTCAAGCGCGCATTCATTTTCGATGCAGCTGGATAATGCTGCATCAGCTAAAACTAAAACTGGATTTCACGTTACTTACAATATTCCAAAGTGTTTCCATTTCTAGGAATAATGGATGTGACAGAGCTATCTGCCTAATGGAAGGAATGCTTTCTGGAAGACTTTCTTAAGAAAAATGGCTCTTATTCACGTTACAAGCGCAGAAAACTAAGAAAACGTCCGTAGCCTGTTCGCCTGAGTTTGAATCCTCGAGGTGAATTGTTAAAAAAAATGGTTGCAGGTCAGTAGCATGTGCACATAGTGACAATTCATTTGTTTACCTTTTAGAAAATCTTTGAAATAAGATGAATTGGGAGGTAGGGAAAAATAAATCTAGCACGTTGACGCAGATGCGAGACGCACACAAGTTTGGTTATGTGAGCAAACTTTGGCACAAAGTTTGGTTACACGAGCTACTTCCATGAACAGATTCAATGGTAATTTAATATAAAAAGTTAAAAGTCACATGCTTGTTTTTATAATTATTTGCAACAATTCACCATGGTCTGTGAAGTTTATTTTCCTGAAACAAACTCCGAATGGAGCATGTGATGCATTTCTTTTTTTGGGCACATCACTGCATAGACTAGTGGTTCCCAAAACTAATAATATATATTTATCTGGAATGATGAATTAATTTAGAATTATAAATTAATTTTTAGTAGTGATAGATATTATTATTACTTCATTATTTTATGGTTTACATGTGTAGTGCTTTTTTTTTTAGTATTTATACACACGTAGCTGACGAGGCTAAAGGCTTGAATAACGTTGTAGCCTGTTTCTTTAAAAGAAGGACTTCAAGGCCGTTGCCATTCCTTTCAACTGGATATAGTAACGCATATTGTCACCCCCGCACAATACTTATTTTCCCCCAATTCATTTAAGGCAGTGTTCATTCGCGCTTTTTATGAAGCGGAAAAACGGTAAACGGAATGGCATGGTGAAAAAATATTAAGTGACCCAATGATTTGTTGCAGCTGTCGTTCCCATGGTTAGGATGCAAATCGGAGGGGGGGGGCGGCGGAAAATGATCCTGAAATTCCTATCTTAAAGTAACAGACTTTTGTAAATTCTAGAACTGTTTTAAATGTATCGTACATAATACCGACTGCTGGAGTTATTTAATACGACGTCAGAGAATTAGACTTGATGCTTGGTCAGACAAAGACATTTTTTTTATGAAGAATTTTTCCAATTTTAATGTAAATGCTCCCAATTCAAAATCTTTACGCCGGTAAATGTTGACAATTTTTCGAAGACTTGCAAGAGTTCATTCGACGACAAACCATTCTCATTTTACCTCAAGCAACACTAAACGGGACCAGTGCATTTATTATTTATTATATATTTATTTATTCAGTTTTAAATAATTAGAAACGGCAAAATTGGGAACGATTAATGATAATAGAAATGCCTCGAATCAATAATTTATTCCTATCTAAATTATAAATTTCATAATTCATACATCATTATTAATTTGCGTTCTAAAGAACTTTAAGTTTAGGAAAGAAAAACACTTCCGGAAATCCTAAAGTCCAAGTTAAAACTGTCTGAATGATGATGGTAAAATTACATAAACTATTTGATATTTTACTTTCTAGCGTAAAATTTTTGCAGTTAATAGTTTTATTAAGTAAAAATTTTTATATGGAAGACTGCGAAACCTTCCTAGAATTCAATTTATTTTCATACTTTGTAATGTATTCCCTTTCCTTACCGTTTACCCCAGTGATGAAGTTGGAAGCACTTTCGCCTAGCATCGAGAGGTCTGAAGTTCGAATTCGGTAGATGGCATTACATATTTTCACGTTTCGTGTTTCGATAAACTTAATGACTCTACAGTGACTCTTAAACTGAAGTAAAGTATTCATTTAATTTTATCTAACCAGTTATTTTGTGTTCAGTATCTTTGCTGTCATTCTCCCTTTCTGTTTCATATTTCATAATTCTTACATCATTATTAATTTGCGTTCTAAAGAACTTTAAGTTTAGGAAAGAAAAACACTTCCGGAAATCCTTAAATCCAAGTTAAAACTGTCTGAATGATGATGGTAAAATTACATAAACTATTTGATATTTTACTTTCCAGAGAAAATTTTTAAAGTCAGTTAATAGTTTTATTAAGTAAAACTTTTTATATGGAAGACTGCGAAACCTTCCTAGAATTCAATTTATTTTCATACTTTGTAATGTATTCTCTTTCCTTACCGTTTACCCCAGTGATGAAGTTGGAAGCACTTTCGCCTAGCATCGAGAGGTCTGAAGTTCGAATTCGGTAGATGGCATTACCATATTTTAACGTTTCGTGTTTCGATAAACTTAATGACTCTACAGTGACTCTTAAACTGAAGTAAAGTATTCATTTAATTTTATCTAACCAGTTATTTTGTGTTCAGTATCTTTGTTGTCATTCTCCCTTTCTGTTTTCCTGCCACAATGTTAATTTTAGTTCGCGCATATTCAAATGATGTGCCAAGAGATTTAAAGGAAGGCTTTAGATTGTTTGGTCGGGGTGCGTTGAATTCTAGTTGAAATTCTATGAAACAGTCCGTCTTGTGTTGCTTTATTCTTGTCAGTAGTGCCTGCCACACCGACATAGATTTGAGCCAAACTGCAAGTTATTCATTTCTGTGTAGCCACGTCATAAATGCTAGTTGGTTGTGTAAGAATAAGAAGTCCCTTTGTAAGGATTTTTAAGTTTTAGTAACGTTTATCCTCTCTTATTTTCATTTCCGGCCAGAATAAGCTCGAGTATAATTGTTTATGCTAATGAGGTTGCAAACTATATAGGTATTTAAGATATGGCTTTTAGCCAAGAGAAGAGAGAGACTTCTTGCTGCCTTACTGCGCGAGTGCCTTTAGTCAATTCATGTCTGTCTTTAAGGCCAGAATTTAGTTCCTGTTGGTATTTGAAGACGTATTATAATTTCTGCATTTCGCTCACTACAGAAGTAATGTCAAAAGGCCAATTTTCGCCTTACTAGTTCTCTGTAAAGCATTTAAGTTTAGTTCTTATTTAGTTTATGAGTTTATGAGTTTACTCTTATTTAGTTTTCTTATTTTCTACGTTTTTGAGCATAAGTGCTGGTCTCTGAATCCCGAAGTGCGGGAACGGCTGTACACTGTGAGAAATAAAGGGTAAAGTTCTTAGTGGTGTTGTTTGTCCTACACACACACGAGCATATTTTGAGTAAGCTCCCTGCTCCCATTCAAGATCAGTAGATGTTTCCAAAGGCAATTAGAAGTAACAGCAGTCCTACAGCGACGCCCGAACTAAAAAGGGTGGTGGATGATGATTCTCCGCCCTAGGATTTGGTGATTAGGTTCCCTAATCCCCAGTCGCCCTTTAAAAGAGGGAGTATATAAGGTATTTCTCTCGCCTTCTTATCATGCCTTGGTAGTGTAGTGGTCAGTACGCTCGACGCGTATTCGAGAGGTCAGGGATTCGACTCCCGGCCAGGTCATTGCTCAATTTTTATCTCACCTGCTTCCAAAAAAAATACCTAATGTCTCTACACCTTCTGTTAAATTATTTAAGTTCCTAATAAAAGGTCTTTTACACCCTTCTTACTTTTCTCTGTTTTCTTAAATCCCAATCACATTATGTTTAGGCTACGCGGGGCATGACGTCGAAAGGTACAATTCTCAGAACCCGCACAATTCCAGGAAATCCACGTAGCTAGGTTACCATTTTCACTTACTACAAAGACTTGAACGTCAAACAGTAATCGATTATCGCTCAAATTCGGATCACGTGAGGCTTCAGAAGCAGAACTTTCGTCTGATTGGTTGTTTCTACCCGGGACTAAGTCCAGCCGAGACATTTTTGGTGAGGTTTGAAAAAATCCCGCATAGCCGCAACATTGTTTCCGTAGCTAAGCGGGACTTCGCCTCAGTCGGGGCTCTTTTTTCTAGTAATCCTGCCGTTTAAACCAGTGCTAACAGAAGCTCGTTTCTCAGAAAAGTCCCGTCTAGCAGGGATTGTAGCCATGTGTGATAACCTCTTTACTGGACATAGGATAAGTCGCTAGGTTCCATCAAGACGTCTCGATTTAGTGTATGCTTCTCAAGACGGTGAGACTCTGCATGGTGAGGAATAATTTTATCACCACCATGATTTGGCAATTGGGTTCCTACTTTCGCAGTGGCCTTTTACGTGAAAGAGTTTTTCCCTTCTTACGGCGTTGCTTCTTACGGTTATAAGTAAATCCGGTTAGGTTCGGAAGGTCCGGATTTCGGATCTCGGTGAGACCATCACACAATTTTTATGTTTCTGCTTCACACAATTCTCCTGTCTTCCCGTATGTCTTTGTAGCGTAATTGGAGGCTCGTCCAGCTAGCATCGGAAGGTGCGGAATTTGAATTCTGAGGAGTATACTGCTGATTCTTCAGGTTTTCTGTCTTCAAAAAATTCAAAATTACTCTACTAGCCCTCGAACTAAAATGTAGTGAACAGTAATTCGTCACAGTCAGGATATGCCGATTGGGTCCTTTCCTTATCAGTCGCCTTTTAAGTGGTCAGTCTAAAGTATTTTCTCCTATTTTATTTGCAATTTATGGGTTTGCAATTTATGGGACAAACAGAATTTTTTATACAAAAATTTTGATTGAATATAAAACCCACTGGCCTTTTTTTTTCTTCTTCTCCTATCCCCAAAAAATTATATTATAAATATTATTGGGTCAACGGGGCGCGTATAGAAGACTATAGCAATGGGCTCGCAAACATGTATGCCACCCACCAAGAAAGGGAATCGGCGAGAAGTTTAAAGAGAAAACGAGAGTGTAAAATTATATTTATATAAAAATGGAAAGTTGACCGATTACCATCTTATCAACTGAAGCGATGTACCGTAACTAATCGATTTTAAAACGATAAAGAGTCAGATTTCAATCATAAGCAAAAATCACTAAAAGTCACACACATCAACAAAGTGCACATGTCATCCCGCGTTCGTTTCGGTTTTTCGTTGTTAAATATACAAACAATGAAAAGCAAATATAAATAGGGGGGAAATCAGATTTATGTTATGTTTATTTACTTTCACTTCTTTGGTAACCTTGATATAGCAGTTTTCGTATCTAGAAGACCACCTATATTATATTATACACGTGCTTGTTTTATGTTGCGCCCAAAATCTTGCGATTTTTCTGGTTATAGGAAGGTGCCTTGCTGATTATGTTACTTCTTAATTTGTATAATCTCGTAACGAATTTGCACACATTTTTAAAAACATTTGTATCCCGTAGTCTTTTAAAGAAGCACAAACATTTTTACAGCTGTTTTATATATAAAAGATGTTGTAGGTTATTTGGATATTTTAATATAACGCTTTTTGGAGTGACAAAGAAACTTAGTAATCTAAGGATCTCTGGTCATGCCGATAAGTGTTTATCAACTGTTCTTCCTGGGGGCATCTTGGAGTTCAAATTGCAAGGTAATTTCTCCTGTCTTACCGTATGTCTTTGTAGCGTAATTGGAGGCTCGTCCAGCTAGCATCGGAAGGTGCGGAGTTTGAATTCTGAGGAGTATACTGCTGATTCTTCAGGTTTTCTGTCTTCAAAAAATTCAAAATTACTCTACTAGCCCTCGAACTAAAATGTAGTGAACAGTAATTCGTCACAGTCAGGATATGCCGATTGGGTCCTTTCCTTATCAGTCGCCTTTTAAGTGGTCAGTCTAAAGTATTTTCTCCTATTTTATTGCGAGCTTTTGTGATGAAATTGGAAATAAGGTGGTCTGGAATTCGAATGTTTTCAAAAGCAAGCACTGTATACTTTTAACATTTCTTTCTCCGAGATAAAATACCCACGAACTGTACAAATTCATGCAAATAAATTCCTTTTACCAATAAAATTATGAATGAATTAATTAATGCACAGAAAGAAATATCCAATTTCAAAATTAAAATAAACAAATTTCGAGTTTAGATTGCTGCTTGTTTTATATAAAAGTTCTACTTATTTCAAAGGAAACTTATACAGGATCCTTGTTCTTTAAGTAGTAAATATATTCAGCCTTAACAACCCGAATACGTCACTTAAGTAGATGATATAAAACACATGAATTAAAGAATTGAAAGTCGTTAAATTATCTGTAGAATAAAATAAAAGTCCTCGAATTAAGTGTTATCAGACAAAGCTTTTGAATATTTATAAAGAAGATGAACGGTTAAGTTAAAATATTAAAGCATGTGTATAAAGAGAGATCGTCAAAACTGCAGTTTCGAATTTCATAAGAATAAAATACCGAGGTATTAATTTGGCTTCAGGCGTGGTCTTCGAGAACAAGGCCTTACAGCTCAGTGACGTAGAGCGCGTGACGTCAGTACAGAGAGTGCACCCTTCTTTGGGTTTGAGAGCAGCGTTGGGTCAAAGGTTTTTGTTAGTTGCCATTGCTACGAGAGAAGTGGTTGAACTGCAATTATTGACATAAAATCTTGGTATGTACCGTGTTTTTTTCGTAGTCGGACACTTTAAATTTGAGTTTTTTTGCAATTTATGGGTTGTTCCAGAAACAATATGATGTCTTACATGTGTTCAGTGCCGCGATGCAACTGAAATTACAATACATATTTTCGCTTTTCCTGTTGATGCAGATGTGAAAGTGGATACGTGCAATAAAACGGAAGGACTTCATTCGGACTAAAAACAGCAGGGTGAGGTTTCATTACTATGATTTTATTGATATTTAAAGAAAACTAGACTAAATATTCGATGCGTTTACTATGTCTATTTTTAAAGCTAAAATGATTTCTACTGAAAAACTAGTGTAAAATGTTGTGTAGCGAATTTAATTTAATTAAGTGATTAATAAAAATCAAAATTTTAATTTGTAATTATTCAAAATTTGAGCTACACAAGAAGTTTGGTTATATTCTTTTATTTGGCTTATTAATTCTAGTGTAATCTATTTCGGCTATTCGAGTTTACGCGAACTGCGTCTTCAAATTTGTACACTCAGACAATAGATATAGGTGAATTTTTCATGTAATAAAATCAGTTTTTCATGTTAAAAATTAATTTGATTTCTTAGTATTTAATATCATTAGTTGCAGAAAAATTAGCTCTTTAATTTGACATAACTTTCGTTTTCCTAACTTTAATTGCATTTTAGTTATGAGCTTTAATTAGTAGATTTTTTTCCGTTTTCATTGTGATTTCTCTTGTGGGGGATGAAATGCCCTTTTCCGGTAAAATAGTCGCTTTTTCGAGTTTCAACGTTCCCTCGTTGGGACTGCTTCAGGGTTGTTGAAATTCCAAGTTTTCCCTTTTCAATAGGGGTGGTTATTTGGCGACGGCTTCGCGATTTAGAATTTCCGTTGGGGTTTCAAAGTGGTGGCTTTGGCGAGTTTGCTAACATGAAGGAATGCTGTAGTTGCAACTGGTTTAACTATTGGCGAGGAGGGAGTTGTGCCAAGTTGGAGTTCGGGCGCTCTCCCTTTTAACGGGCTGTTTTGTGGGACGAGATCACTTTTGACACGTTTTTGACTGTTTTCACTTGCCGTGAAGCGGAGCTAGCCGACAGCTGATTTTGTTTCTGAAACCATGTTCGAGATGAAAATTTCTAAAGGGCCATTGTTAGGCCCTTGCCTCTCGAAATTACCCTAATGATGTTGGCTCCAGTAGCCGTTTCTCGTGGCACTCCGCCCGAGAAAAATGTTCGGCATCTTTATAAAGTGAATTCCGACAGCATAGATAATAGCTTTAAAAATGAAGAATCCGCAAATTCAATAATTTTTTTCAACATCGGTATTAGCTACATTTTTCTTTCTACTCATGTTCTTTGCAATAAGTAAACAAGTGCTTCCAACCATGGTTAACGGTCAACGGTCGTGAAGAATCTGCATGGATTCACATTTAATGCCTTATTGATTCCTTTACCTTGCCTTATTGATGGAAATTCATCTCAACCCTATTCCGAGTCTAATTCAACAAAGTAAAGGTCTCCTGCTTTCACCGATGTTTTGCCTACCAATATGGACAATGGACAATTCATCTTGCTTGGTGAACTGCCGTTTGCACGATAGCTTGATTCGTAATAAAGAGAGTACTACTTCATCGGAAAACGAAGTCCATTGTGTTCGGAATGGTTGTCCTAGCTGTCTGTCTGGATGTAAAGCTAAGTTTTTTTTTGTTTGCTTAACTATTGGAAAAAATAGATTTTTTTTGCGGTTAAAAGGACTGAATTAACTTAATTTGTTCAGCCTTAAATTTTTTTTGTATTTGATAAATTTATCCTAACTCTATAGAAATCATATTTTTCTTCTGTGTGTCGATTAAGTAAAAGCATTAGATTGAAGAAAGATTTATAACCTTATTAAAATTATTGTGACTTAACTTAATTGTAAAAGAAAATTAAGTTCTTCATGAAATTATTTAATTGAATTTTTGTTACGTTACATGAGTTACTTCTTGTTGAGGATTGATTTGTAATAATGCCTCTATTAGAGCATTTTTGCTCCTCTCATGACGAACTTGTTTGTAGAAGTGTAATAGTGTCACCACTTAACCTTATCCGGTTAAACCATATTTTATTAATCAAAAGAAAAAGAAATAAATGATAAAAATTATTATGTGCAATAATAGTATTTAAATGATGGCATTGAGTGCAATATTATGCAATATTTTTTTGTATTGTTCAATTCTGTGTGAAGTGGAAAGTGTAACTTGTTAAATTTTTTTTTTATTTTTCTCCCCGGGGAGGGTACTGTTCATAAATTTTTAGTTTATTTTTGGTATGTTTTACCAGATTTGCAGAGTAACAATAATAGTGATTATAAAGAATAATGTTAAGGAATAATTACTCAGTAATAGTTAGATTTGTAAGGCAATAGTACTAAATTTGTGGATATATTTTGATTTGCCAAATATATATATATATATATATATAATTGCAATAAGAGTTAAATAAATAAGTTTTTCTAGATCAATCAATGGTTAAATTTAGTGTGCTCATGAATTTTACCAGTCTTTTACTCAAATTGATTTAAGGGTTAATCCGGAATAAACATAACGCAATAATGATAGTTTTTATTGATACTAGTATGTTATAGGTAGGTAGGTTACGGAGGACTGGAACGCCTGGTGTCTAACAGAGGTAAACAGGCATGTGTTCCAAACCCTCCTCTAACTACTGCAAAAGCTTCCTGGAACCACACGAGGCTGCACCAGGAGATTATTGAGGTTGTCAAAGGGAAGTACATGGCCTTACAAGGGCATTAGTAGGATTGTATTACAGTTTGAAGAGGCAAGCTGTGGTGTTACAGATAGTAGGTAGTTAAACTAAAAATACTTGGATAATAAGACGTACGCATAAAAAAAACATAAAAATGCATAGGCAACAATACACAAAGCACAATGCGTAAAATGCATAAACAGAGAGCACAAAAAACAGGTACATACAAATAGTCACTTAAGGCACAAAAAGATAAATGGAGTACATGAAGTCACATGAAAGCTGAAGCACAATGTTAGTGTAAGGCAGTTCTGTTGGATATATATACAGGTACATCTTGAATGATGAATGATGAGTTCATGAATACTCATGTGTGCAGAAGAGTGCGGTTAGATTGCTAAGGCGTTGATTATTGTAGCATCGCTAAGAACATAGATAAAAACACTGATAAAAGGCACTAGGATGTTGTAGCACTAATTATTGGGCAGTGCCCCAGCAATGTGTGCACCGTGAGGCACACAAGCGTTCACTAACACTGCGTAAGAAGATGTTGTTCACATGCTGTTGAAGGGATTACACACGTATCATTATGGAGGCATAACACATCTCTCTAAGGAGATGCCACATATTTGCGAATTGTTAGTATTGCCACTTTAGATTGTGGGCAGGGGAGCTTAAACACACAGTTGTGGTGAAGCCCAGATATTGTAAAATTCACTGGACTAGTCTTAGAGCTTATCGTCAGTACACCATAGCGTCATTTTGGCACGGTAGGCAAAGGTCTGTGCCCAATGCCGCGATGGTATTCATGATGCTAGAGATTGAATTAACCGCTCCTTTATGCGTTATAAGGAACCGGTGATAGGCGTTCCTATTATTTGTAGGTAGCGGAAGATGGTGTGCAGCCGTCAAAGGACATTCAAATACGTAATGGTCTGGTGACCCTTCTGATCCACAGACACAGATTTGTATTTGAGATGCCGTGGCGATTGTAATAGCTGGGAAACGGGCCGTGATCCGTGATGAAGTAGGTGAGAGGTGCTACGGCAAAGAGTAGATCGGCGGAAACTTTCGGGAGGTAGGTAAAAGTCCGTCTGCCTGTCTCGCATTCGGTCCACTCACGTTGTCATTGGTGCATTCCTTGCTCTCGTAGGAGGCCCTTTAGATAAGAGCAGGGCGCAGGTACGGTGATGGGTTGGGCTGTCGGGTTGGAAATTGCATCTTTGGCCAACGTGTCAGCAGCCTCGTTGCCCTCATTATTCGCATGGGCTTTAACCCAGACTAGATTGAGATGGTAATGAGGGTGTTGCATAAGGAGATGTTGGAGACTGAGTATGAGAGGTGAGACATGATGATGGTTCTCAAGTGCAAGTAAAGTTGAAAGGCTATCGGTATAGATATTTGCTCGTGGGATCTGGCAATCTATGAGATGTTGCACTGCTGCCGTAATTCCCAGTACATATAGCGCACAAAATCACTGCCTACACCATTCTTCTGCTTTGAACCGTCTGTGTAGATCTGGTTCCCATTCCGTGGTGCGTGTGTCGAGGTGTGAGTCTGTTGCTTGTCAATTTTGATGTGGGTTCCACTTCCTCTGAGAGCTGGATGAGTATGGGTAGAAATGGAGGGACGTTCGAACTGGACTGGACTGTAGCTGGTATTTGCGAAAGTTGCATCTTTGCGTAGGTGGATCAATTTAGTAAAAGTAGTATGTTATAGTAGAAATGAGTATTTTCATTGTTGTGGTCTACTAGTAGGGTACCTTATTGGTAAAACTTTCAAAAACGACACAACAAAATTGGCGCCGTTCTCTTTCGAACCAACTTAGCACCTAACAATTTATTTTGTGCTGTGATTTTTGCACCATCGTTTGGCTTGTACTTATAATTGAACTTAATTTTGACTTGAGACTGGTGATTGTCATGTGTACTATTGCATATTTATGTGAAAGTTTTCTTCCACATGTCTAAGCTTTTTACTGAAACCCTACTCGTTAGTTGGTTACAGTGACAAGCCTAGTGGTGGTCAGATGAAGCACAGAGGCAGGATTTACTTCTGTCAGTGTTTATCTAAGGATTGCAATTGCATTTGCGACGCTTGTTGCTGCCACAGAATCACAAAACCTTTGCATCTGCTAAACAGCATGCAATTATTGAGGAAGACATGTGGGCTAAGAGCCATGCTAGTAGTGATTTTGTAACAGCTGAGGTTAGAGCGGTGAATGCTGCTAAGCCAGCAAACGAAAAGTCAGTTACAACACCATCAGTAACCAACTCAGAGCTCACTACAGCTATTAAAATGCAAGAAGAAAATATAGCTCAGCTTACTAAAATGATGGGTTCTCTTCAAACACAGGTGCAGAGTTTAATATCACAAAGTACTCGTTCAAGACCCATACAGCCTCGTTGTTACAGATGCAACAGAATAGGGCATGTTAGCAGGGACTGTTATGCAAATATTGTGCCTAATCAGCACTCTAGACAGGGTCAACAGAGATTTAGAAGTAACCAAACAGCCAGGAGACATCCTAATAACACCACATCAGCTGTTTCGGGTACTCCAAATACCACAAGTGTGGCTACAAATGCTTTGAATCCCAAAGCATCAAGTTTTAATTTAAACTAATTCAGGGTGGGGAGAAACCAGTCTCCGTTTCGTCTCCTAAAACCCTTTTGGATGTGCCATCGGTTTTTACAGTATCCACTAGTGAGGCATTTTTGCCTATTGTAGAGGGATCTATTTTGGGGAATAAAGTTAAGTTTTTATTGGACTCAGGGGCAACTGTAAACATCATAGAAGCTAAATACATTAAATGTTTTGGAAATAAAATCTCATTGGACTCATGTAACATATATTTAAAGGGTATTGCTGCAGAAAAAGTAAAAATAACTAAGAAAATGAATTTAATAGTAGAATTTCAACAACAATATTTTGAAACAGAATTTTTGATTACTGACACACCTCTTTCATCTCAGTATGGTGCTTTATTAGGAACTAAATTTCTTGCAGACAATAATATGCATTTGGATTTCTCCACTTCTCAACTGTTAGGATCAAATGTAATTCTTAAATGGAATCTAAGTCAGCCTAGTACTATGAATAGTAATGTTTTCCCTACTTCAGTTTCTCAGTCATTTTGTTACTCTGTAACCAAACATAAATTACCACCTTTTTCACAAAATATCATTAAGCTCACAGCTCGTTCTGCAAATTTTACTACTGATACTGTTTTGATTGAACCTTTAATAGAACATGCTCAAAGTAAATTTTCCATAGCCAGGTCAGTTAATCAGACTTCTTCATCTAAGGAATTTTATGTCAAAATTGCAAATTTTTCACCGAATACTCTACATCTCAATAAAGGAATGAAATTGGCCAGTGCCCAACCTGTGAATGTCATCACATATAACTCTGAACTTGTAAGCAATATTACCATAGAAACAGGTGAGGATTTCGAGTCTTGGGGTGGTGAATTTGATCTTACACATTTACCTGAGCAGCAACAACAACAATTATCACACCTTCTCAATCAGTATAGTAACATCTCTGCTGCCTCAGTCACTGAGTTAACAGGGTGTGACACCATCTTACACAACATCAACTTGCGTGATAATATTCCTGTTAGGCAAAAGTCTTATAAAGTACCTTACCATCTCAGGGATGAACTAGATAGACAGGTGGGCAGAGCTGCTTGAAGCCAACATCATTCAAGAAAGTGACAGCCCATACAGTGCTCCTGTTTTATTTGTTAAGAAAGCGGATAACACCTACCGTTTAGTCACTGACTTCCGCAAGTTGAATGAGAAAACTATAGAAGACAGTTTTCCTCTGCCTTCCATGATTGAGTTAATAGAACACTTAGGAGATTCGAATTATTTTTCCACACTTGATTTAACTTCAGGGTTTTTCTAGATGAAAATTCATCCTGATGACACCTTCAAAAGTGGTTTCTCGACTCCTTCTGGGCACTATGAGTGGTTACGAACACCTTTTGGCATGCGAAATGCTCCTAGTTCTTTTCAAAGGTTGATGTCTATAGTTTTGGCCAATCTTTCACTATTAAAAATAGGAATTTATATCGATGATATTGTCAGTGCTTCTAAAACTTTTGAGGAACATTTGGAAAAATTGAAGTTAGTTTTTGAGAGACTAAAACGGCATAATTTAAAACTTAAGCCTTCTATATGTCATTTTCTGAAAGAACAAATTACGTATTTGGGATATAAAGTTACCAAAGGTATTATACAGCCTGATGATAAAAATTTAAAGACCATTCAGAGTTTTATTGCACCTAAAAATAGGAAGGAAGTTAGGCGATTTTTAGGTCTTATTGGCTTTTACAGAAGGTTCATTCCAAATTTTGCCCAAGAGGCACTTCTTTTAACTCAGCTCGCTAAAGATAAAGTTCCATTTTATTGGTCACATGAAGCTCAGCAGGCCTTTGATATTCTAAAAGCTGAACTTCTGAATGAACCCATTTTGGCTTTACCTAATTTTCTTAAACCTTTTTCCTTGTGTACTGATGCTTCTAATTATGCACTGGGTGCTGTCTTGTGTCAGGAAGATTCTAACGGTTTCCAACATCCAATTTGTTATGCTAGTAGAAAATTAAAAGGTCCTGAAACACGTTACAGTACTGTAGAGAGGGAAATTTTGGCAGTTGTTTGGGCCACTGCACATTTTAGACAATATCTTCTTGGTAAACCATTTACAGTTTATTCTGATCAAGCTTCATTATCTCATGTTTTAAAACTTGAAGATCCCACTTCTAGAATTGCACGTTGGATTATGGGTTTATCCCAGTTTGATTATAAGATTGTTCACAAACCTGGTAGATTAAATTTAACAGCAGACTATTTATCTAGAGCAGTAAATGTTACACAGTTAAT
Organism: Stegodyphus dumicola; assembly: GCF_044657685.1. Classification (NCBI taxonomy): domain Eukaryota; kingdom Metazoa; phylum Arthropoda; class Arachnida; order Araneae; family Eresidae; genus Stegodyphus; species Stegodyphus dumicola. The sequence goes on along the minus strand of NC_140768.1, from coordinate 155,626,378 downwards.
TCAAACTTCCATTACTCCAGAATTGTTAGAATTACTCTAAAAAGAACAGTCTTCTGATCCTTCTTGCCAGCAGATTGTAAATGATCTTAAGAATAATAAGTCTCCTACACCTAATTCTCAGATATTTTTTTGTAAAGGAAGATGTTTTATATTGCAAATACAAGAAACCCAAGTCACGTTGGCAGAAACAAGATAGGCTAGTTGTTCCTAAAACACTAGTATTAAGAATTTTGCAGGAACATCATGATTCTCCTACTGCTGCACACTCAGGCTATCACAGAACACTTCATAGGGTTCAAAAGTCTTTTTTCTGGAAGGTTATGCATAAACAGGTACACAATTACATTAAGCCCTGTCACTCCTGTATCCAGAGGACGGGTCATAGACCTGCTCATAAGGCTCCCCTTATGAGAATGCCTATGGCTACCCGTTACATTGAGCGAATTGCTATGGATATAGTGGGTCCTCTTCTAGTTACTTTGGCAGGCAACAGATATATTTTGGTCGTAACTGATTATTTTTCACGATGGCCTGAGGCTTATCCTTTGCAGGACACCACATCTATATCCAATAATTGAGAAATTGGAACAATTTATTTCAACTCATGGTATACCTCAACACATTGTTACAGATAAAGGTACTAATTTTATTTTTCAAGCTATAATGAAAGTTTATAAGAAATTGGGGGTTACTAAACATACTACTACGAGTTATCATCCACAGTTCTGATGGTGTAGTTGAAAGATTAAATGCCACTTTAATTAATTCACTTAGCCACTTAGTTTCTCAAACTCAGGAGGATTGGGATAGACATCTGCCTTTTGCCTTATTGGCACACAGAACTGGTCGTCATAGTGCACTTCAGGAATGTCCAGCTTTTATTTTATATGGCAGGGATTTGTGTTTACCAATTGATTTATTATTGCAAACCAATTTTAGAACTTATGATGACACAAACAACTATTCTAAAGATTTGGTTTTGAGATTACAAAAGGCTTTTAAATTAGTCAATCAGAATTTAACGGAGGCTGCTGATAAGCAAGAAAATTCACGTGGAAAGAATTCTCATGATAAGGACATAAAAGTGGGAGATTTGGTGTATTTATACACTCCAGTAGTTCAGCCAGGTATGGCTAGAAAAATCTCTAAATTGAATCAGGGACCATTCAGGGTTATTGAGCAAGTGACTAAAGTCAACTATAAACTTTCTTCAATTACAAATTCTGATCGAATTCAGACGATACACGTGGACAGACTCACGAAGGTACCAGAGAGAATTACTTTTCCCACACTTCAAAAGGATGACTCAATTTTGACAGATAATGTACAGAACTCGTCACACGATTCACCTTACCATCTAAGGCCTAGAGATACACACGGTTTTGTGTCTAAAATGTGAATTGAAATATTTTGAGAATATATAATGTGTTTTGTATACAATTTTGGTTAAATTATTATTTGTTTCTGGTAATTGTATTCTATGAAGCTAAATTTTGTAATCAATTAGTATAGTTGTGTAGTCTTCTTGGCTTATCCTTGGCATTTGGATTTTACATGTTTTGGCATGTGAAGTTGTGATCAAGTTGTCTTGGTTTGGAACTTTCTTGTCTCAATAGCCTGGTTTTTTTTTTTTTTTTTTTTTTTTTTTTTTTGAGGTTTTGCTGGGCTGGCCCCCGCCTTTTCTCCACTTCCTTAAGTTCAAAAATTTTTTTTTGCTCTCTTCTTGAAATCCCTTAGCCATGATACTCGGGATTTGTTTCGGTTAGAATTTTGACTAGAAAGTTCTCTTGCCAACGCTTCGTGGTGATTGTCTTCTGTTCTTATTAGTGCAACTCATTTTAATTTCTTTTGCCAAGGATTTATTAGTAGTTTAGTTTGCGCTGTACAGTCGCGGTGTTTACTCGTATGCCCTCTCGTATTGGTGGGGTGTCAGTTCTTAGGGAAGTGAAATTATGTATGTTAGGGAAAATTATGATTTATACAGTAAGCATTTCCTTAAACGTACTTTTGAGTTGGTATTGTCACTTCAATTGGTGACTGCAAGAACTTAGTTTGTTTACATTTTGTGTCAAGCGCCAGTAGCTCTTGAATTGTTTTGCTTTGAACACTCGTATACTCAGTGGCGTTTGTTTGTTTACATATATTTTGGTTTGTTTACACACTTTTCACTTGATTTGCCTTTGGGGTATAGTGATTTTACATTTTACTTTGCACATTTTATTTTAGGGCGTGTCACGTGTTGTTTGACAACACTTTTATTTTGTTTTGATGTATGCTTCGTTGTGTGCCAGGGACACTTCTTAACCCTCTTGCTCGGTTCATGAATGGATTTTTGCTAACCAATTATTATGGTAGGATTTGATTTTGCTAACCATACAATTATGGTAGGATTTGATTTTGCTAACCAATTATTATGGTAGCACTTGTATTTGCTAACCATGACTCATGGTAGGATTAATTGTAAATAGGTACATGTATCCCTCTTTGTGATTAACATGTGGTACCAACACGTACTATGATTTTTTTTTCTCTTCGTATTTAGTTCCTTTTGTAAACCTTTTCCATTGTCTGTGGGTCCTAAAATTTTTTTGGCGTCCCGATCATAGGAGGAATAAAGTATAGCGAATTTAATTTAATTGATTCATAAAAATGAAAATTTTAATTTGTAATTATTCAAAATTTGAGCTACACAACAAGTTTGGTTATATTCTTTTATTTGGCTTATTAATTCTAGTGTAATCTATTTCGGCTATTCGAGTTTACGCGAACTGCGTCTTCAAATTTGTACACTCAGACAATGGATATAGGTGAACTTTTCATGTAATAAAATCAGTTTTTCATGTTAAAAATTAATTTGATTTCTTAGTATTTAATATCATTAGTTGCAGAAAAATTAGCTCTTTAATTTGACATAACTTTCGTTTTCCTAACTTTAATTGCATTTTAGTTATGAGCTTTAATTAGTAGATTTTTTTCCGTTTTCATTGTGATTTCTCTTGTGGGGGATGAAATGCCCTTTTCCGGTAAAATAGTCGCTTTTTCGAGTTTCAACGTTCCCTCGTTGGGACTGCTTCAGGGTTGTTGAAATTCCAAGTTTTCCCCTTTCAATAGGGGTAGTTATTTGGCGACGGCTTCGCGATTTAGAATTTCCGTTGGTGTTTCAAAGTGGTGGCTTTGGCGAGTTTGCTAACATGAAGGAATGCTGTAGTTGCAACTGGTTTAACTATTGGCGAGGAGGGAGTTGTGCCAAGTTGGAGTTCGGGCGCTCTCCCTTTTAACGGGCTGTTTTGTGGGACGAGATCACTTTTTGACACGTTTTTGACTGTTTTCACTTGCCGTGAAGCGGAGCTAGCCGACAGCTGATTTTGTTTCTGAAACCATGTTCGAGATGAAAATTTCTGAAGGGCCATTGTTAGGCCCTTGCCTCTCGAAATTACCCTAATGATGTTGGCTCCAGTAGCCGTTTCTCGTGGCACTCGGCCCGAGAAAAATATTCGGCATCTTTATAAAGTGAATTCCGACAGCATAGATAATAGCTTTAAAAATGAAGAATCCGCAAATTCAATAATTTTTTTCAACATCGGTATTAGCTACATTTTTCTTTCTACTCATGTTCTTTGCAATAAGTAAACAAGTGCTTCCAACCATGGTTAACGGTCAACGGTCGTGAAGAATCTGCATGGATTCACATTTAATGCCTTATTGATTCCTTTACCTTGCCTTATTGATGGAAATTCATCTCAACCCTATTCCGAGTCTAATTCAACAAAGTAAAGGTCTCCTGCTTTCACCGATGTTTTGCCTACCAATATGGACAATGGACAATTCATCTTGCTTGGTGAACTGCCGTTTGCACGATAGCTTGATTCGTAATAAAGAGAGTGCTACTTCATCGGAAAACGAAGTCCATTGTGTTCGGGATGGTTGTCCTATCTGTCTGTCTGGATGTAAAGCTAAGTTTTTTTTTTGTTTGCTTAACTATTGGAAAAAATAGATTTTTTTTGCGGTTAAAAGGACTGAATTAACTTAATTTGTTCAGCCTTAAATTTTTTTTGTATTTGATAAATTTATCCTAACTCTATAGAAATCATATTTTTCTTCTGTGTGTCGATTAAGTAAAAGCATTAGATTGAAGAAAGATTTATAACCTTATTAAAATTATTGTGACTTAACTTAATTGTAAAAGAAAATTAAGTTCTTCATGAAATTATTTAATTGAATTTTTGTTTGAGTTACTTCTTGGTGAAGATTGATTTGTAATAGTACCTGTATTAGAGCATTTTTGCTCGTCTCATGACGAACTTGTTTGTAGAAGTGTAATAGTGTCACTACTTAACCTTATCCGGTTAAACCATATTTTATTAATCAAAAGAAAAAGAAATAAATGATAAAAATTATTATGTGCAATAATAGTATTTAAATGATGGTATTCAGTGCAATATTATGCAATATTTTTTTTTGTATTGATCAATTCTGTGTGAAGTGGAAAGTGTAACTTGTTAAATTTTTTTTTTATTTTTCTCCCCGGGGAGGGTACTGTTCATAAATTTATAGTTTAATTTTGGTATGTTTTACCAGATTTGCAAGAATAATGTTAAGGAATAATTACTCAGTAATAGTTAGATTTTTAAGGCAATACTACTAAATTTGTGGAATATATTTTGATTTGCCAAATATATATATATATATAATTGCCATAAGAGTTAAATAAATAAGTTTTTCTAGATCAATCAATGGTTAAATTTATTTTGTGTGCTCATGATTTTTACCAGTCTTTTACTCAAATTGATTTAAGGGTTAATCCGGAATAAACACAACGCAATAATGATAGTTTTTATTGATACTAGTATGTTATGGTAGAAATGAGTATTTTTATTGTTGTGGTCTACTAGTAGGGTACCCTATTGGCAAAACTTTTAAAAAGGAAACAACAGTAAAATATTAAAAAAGTAAACAATAACTAGTGTAAAATATAAAATGTTAAGGAATACCCGGAAATTCCGGGGATTGTCGTTCAAAAGGAGGTAGGAATAATAATGAATTATTTATTTTGATCTGGGTAATTTTGTTTGCTTTGAAAGCAGAAAACGCAAGGTCAGTGTGTGTTGTGAAAACTTTTCCTTTCTTTCTCCAAAGGCAGTGATAATGCGTGAAAAGGGGGAAAAACTTCTTTTTTGTTCTTTCCTTATTGCGAGAAATGACTCATTCCCCCGGTTCTCGGACATTCTCTTCTGGATTCTTTTCGGTAAGTAGGCGCGGCAGAAAAAAAGGGAGGGATTTCGTTCGACCAGATGTGCGATCACGTGACTCTGGGTTCAAAGGTTTTATCTCTCCTGGCGTGGCGCCAATAAGTAGAGAAGGGGGATTTTTCGCCGTATTAGCTATTTGTCATTGATCGCTTCTCAACTTTTTTTTTCTCCGATGTGTAAAATTTTCGTTTCATTTATTGATGCACGTGTAAATTTTTCGTTTCGTTTTTTGAAATATTTTTTTATTTATGTACGCAAGAGAATTTCACTATGAAATTTCTCGATATAAATAGTGATATTATATAATTAGAAGAAGGTGTCCGGAATGCATTTAGGTGGAATTGGATTGAACGGAGAGATGGTAATGGGGATACCATCGGCACATGGTGCAAGAAAATAAATGTTGCTGGACAAGCATATTGTGTTTTTTGTAACTCACTGCTGAAGTATGGTGGGGAAGGATTCAAGGCTTTAACAAATCATTCTAAAACTGTGACGCTCATAAAATATTCAAAGTGCATTAGACATTCAATGACTTTAAGTAATTATGCTAATTCAAAAAATACTGATGACTTACTGGAGACTGATGCTCGGCCATTGGATATAGTGACAAGAAAAGCACGCCAAGAGGTATTAATAACTTCGTTTATCGCCGAGAATTCTCTTTCTTTCAATGTAGCTCCCAATTTAATTGAACTCTGCAAACAGTTGAGCCGCGATCAGACGGCACTAAACTCGTTGGAAATGTCCAGGACTACTGCATGTTATAAGATGAAATATGGGCTCGCAAAAACTATTAAGGAAAATATCATTAAAACTTTAAAGGAGACTCCATTTTCTCTAAATTTGGAAAGTACTAGCAATGCTCAAGAAAGTATACTGGCAATATTGGTCCAGTTTTATGACAACAATCAAAATGAAGTTGTAGTTGTAGTTGTAGTAAATTATCAAAAAATCATCCAATAGCAAAAGAATTCCAAATTTCTCTGATGAAAGCTTATACTAATACAGCACAGCATATGAAACAGAAATTACCCCTTAAAAATTCATATCTAATTAGTTTTACAGCATTAGATCCAGAGCTAAGAGGTAAAACCAGTACAATATTAGCTTTGGAAAAATTATCATCTTTTATGTCCCATATTTTTAGTGATAATGAAAAGTCAAAAGTAGAAGCTGAAATAAGGTTATACCAGAGTGATATTGATATCACCAAAGAAATGCTCTACACATCTGATGAAAGTGGAAATCAAGTCAAGTGTACAATTGATAAATATTGGTCTAAAGTTTTTAATTTAAAAGATGATTTCACAAATGATTATAAGTATCCTACATTGGCTAAATTGGTCAGAGCCTGCCTTAGCTGCTTCCATGACCCATTAGTGGAAAGTGCATTCAACTTAATGGATACACTTGTCACTGACTATAGAACCTCTCTTAAGATTGATTCCCTAGATGCAGTGCAGACTATTAGATATGATTTAATGGCTTCTAAAGAAACCTCATGTGAAAAATATGGCTCAAAAAATCCAGTGACTGATCCAATTCACAAAGATCTCTTAATATGAACAGAAGTTGGAAAACATATCAAGAGGACTTAAAAACATGTATTTCAGATGAGTCACCTATAAAAGTCTCTGAAAAACCTTCTACATTAGCAGAAAAGCAAACTGCTTCTATCTCTGCATGTGCAGTTCTCGAGGAAATTTCTTCAACTGTAAATGAGGAAAATAAAAGTCAACCTTCCTGCAATTATGAAGTTCACAACAAAAGAAAGACAAGCTCACAAACATCAGATAATAAAAAAAAGCAGCAGAAATTAGATAATTTTTTTTAAAGAATTAATTCAGGTAATTTAAAATATTTACATAAAATGTAGTAGTTTATATGTTTGAAAATTTATGGTTATTAATTTTGCAAAAAAAAGTAATTCATTGAACTTTTATAATTAGGTCATTCAATACTTCATCATTGTAATTTTTCATTTCTCTCCCCCCCCCCCCCAGTTCTCGAAACTTCAAAATGTCGGTAGTAAGTTCGTAAAAGTTTCAGATGATTTTTTGGGTCCCACAAACACCCCTGATGGATGCAATAGAATAAACAATAAAAAAGAGTATCTTTATTTTTTAAAAAATAAATTAGATTGCAAAACAAACAGGTTGAATAATATAAAGCTTGAAAGGGACAGGCATTTTTTCCTACGATAGTATTTTTTAAAGATTTATATCTAAAAAATTTCGATTTTATGTTTTAAATATTAGAAATATATTTATAGTCATTTTTATGCTATGCATTGCTCATATTAAACTTAAGAAACTTAAAATATAATTTATCTTGAGTTTTCTTCCCTTTCTTCTGGGACAGCAGCATATGTAAGCCTAATCTGAAAATGGGCCTTTATTGAAACAATATTATATTTGCAGAAAAGTTAAAATTTTATATATTTGAATCGGACAAACGAATTAATAGTTTGCAAAATTCGAATTAAGAATTTATTTCGAAAGGCCTGTTGCCTAATATTACGCATAGGGTTAGAGCCATAATAGTTTCGGGATGTTGCCTTCCTTTGGAATAAGAAATTTAGTGTTTATCGAAAATAACATATTGTTACGAAATGAACAGGCGTGATGAAATAGCTTCCCCGCAAAGCAGTTTTAGGGTTGCCATAAAATGGCAAGATAAGGCAGGCTTGCCACATTTGGTGAGAACTTGCGCATTTGGCCACATTTGGCGATATCCCATGGACGAATGGAGAACCTTCTGGAACGAATTCTTTCCGGTTTAGCCTAGAATGTTCTCGAACACCAGCCAAAAGCTATATAAACCCTGTTTGTACGCGGAGAGTATGCCTCGTCGAGAGGACGAGTCAGAGTGCCACGTCTGGAGTACGAGATAATTAGTACCGAGTGTGTCTCGTCTTGCAATTATTGACCTAAAATCTTGGTATATACCGTGCTTATTTCATAGTCGGACACTTTAAATTTGAGTTTTTTTTGCAATTTGTGAGTTGTTCCAGAAACAATATAATGTCTTACATGTGTTCAGTGCCGCGATGCAACTGAAATTACAATACATATTTTCGCTTTTCCTGTTGATGCAGATGTGAAAGTATATACGTGCAATAAAACGGAAGGACTTCATTCGGACTAAAAACAGCAGGGTGAGGTTTCACTACTATGTTTTTATTGATATTTAAAGAAAACTAGATTAAATATTCGATGCGTTTACTATGTCTATTTTTAAAGCTAAAATGATTTCTACTGAAAAACTAGTGTAAAATATTAAAAAAGTAAACAATAACTAGTGTAAAATATAAAAGCAAACAATAAACTAATTAAGTCCATAATACTACAGGATTATTTAATGTATTGTAAATTTTGTTTCATGTATTGCTGAAACGCTGTGCATTATGATTATATATTAATCATATAGCATTAAATGATTTGTAATATCTAATTACTTCAGTTTTATTTTTAATGTACTTGTCATTATAGATTTAAAGATTTAAAAGTAATAATGTTTTTCATTTAAAAATTCATTTTTTAAAATTTTTTTTGTCATATTTTCAAAATTTTTGTGAAAATTGTAATTAATATTATATTTTTAAAAATATATAAACAAAACTTGAAAACAATATTGTTACACCAGTTGCTTATAAATCTTAGACTTCCCCCCCCCCCCTAAAATTTTGCTGTTACGTTTTTTAAATTAAACTTCATACATTAGCAAAATTCTATATTTTTTAAAAGCTATAGAGTATATGATGTTTTAAATGGATGCAATAGAACAAACAATTAAAAGGATTAAATATACTGGGAGAATGAAGTGCTTTTGCAAGAGACGTCCGATATCCTATATTATCATTGCACTTTCCTGATCTGATATAGGCTTTACCACGTTTACTTCGGTAACGAGATGTGGGAACCTCGGCTAACTGCCTTGCATATTTTAAAATTTAAAACGTAATTCTGAAGTGTGTTCCTTTCAAAATGTTGTCTATTAAATTTTCAGAGAATTATTATTTTTTCCCCTTTACAATTCCTTAAAGATAAACATAATCCAAAAAAATCAAAACTCACACCTAGTTGCAGGCACAACTTTCGATCTAGAGAGCTACGAAATTAACTATTATGATCTAATGTTGACATATCAAGATTTCGCTAAAGAGTAATATAGAATAGTAAGAATTCATATCGCAATTAAAAAAGTGTTTAATAAAGACAGTCGGCAAAATTAAAGTAAAATGATTTTCTGTGACAGATTAAAAATAGATCTTTGGTTTTTATTCTGTAAGAATCTGGATCACTGTAAGTTTAATAATTATTTTAATAATAACAATAGCACCATTTGACAGTTTAAAACAATGCTGACATTCAAAATTATCATTAAAAAATAAATTTTAATATATTTATATCGTTAAATAAATTATGAAATATTGCTTTTTAATATTTAGTTTGTTATAAAAGATCTTCTACACTAAAATTTGTTTAAACAATAAATGTAATAACCGAAAATGCTAGTTCTTTCATTTTATCGCCATACTGAAGAAAATTAAATATTATTTAAAAAAGTCTAAGTCTGTAAGAAAAAGTTGGTTCTTGTAAAATGCTCTTTTTTTATTCATATTTTTCATGTTTACATATGAATGAAAAATAATATGCAATGTTTCGTTTGCAGTTCGAAAGCTTAACATTTTCTCGTTATGAAGTGTTGGAAAGTTTATCCAATCTATGGAAAATAAAATGGGACTAATATAAATAATTATTGATCATCCAGGTGAACATTTTTATCAAGTATTAAGTAGTATAAGCTCAGATATCTGAAGTCTTAAAGCATGATGTATAATAAATAAATATCATGCTTTAAGACGTGATAGTATCATTTATTTATAACGTGATAGTATCATTTATTTAATGATCTCCTATTTACTTTACATCAGAATAACATAAAATTAGCTTCTCTGATAAATTAGCGCGCTGTGGGTTCACTAGCTTCGAATGCAGGAGAGAGATTTCTTCGCATTCCTCATCGTGACGTCACGAGAGAGCTGGACGGCCTGTTTCTCGAAGGTCACAGTTTAACACAGACATGCCTTCTCGTTTTTATGGAAACTCCCTTTTAAGAGGATTTTAGAGATTTTGCTGAAATAGCTTTAATGAGACTTGCTAAGATTAAGCAAAAGATTCGCAAGCAATCTGCCTAAGGAAGGACTGCTTTCGTAAGGGATTTTTTAAGGCAAACTGCTTCAGATTCACGTTGCATAAGGGGAAAACTGCGAAAAATTCCATGTTATCAACCCGTTCGTTAAGATTTGAATTTGAGTCGGTCTCTCAGTTTCAGTGGTTTCACCGCTCAGTCGTTGGTGGGCTTGAAAATCTCCAAACAGGGTTTATGGGCTAATACAACTCTTGAACACTAAAAATAAGGAATAAAATGATGAATAAGATGGTGTTCGTTCTCTTGAGATAGTTCGATAACATATTTTCTTGCATCCATATCACTTACAGAATAACAAAAATGTCTGACGCAACATTTGTAATTACATATTCGATCGTTATTCTGTTTTTCTGACTATAGATTTCAAAACAGTTTTCATAATTTCCATGAAATATAAATTGCAGATTATTTAATTTGCAGGGAGTTTGCGACAAAATTCAGACATTATTGCATATATGTGTTTATGATAACATTCTGAGTTTGTTTAGGTCTAAAATGAAATCAATAAGCGAATATAGAAGTTATTTGCCAAGCGTTTAACTAGTAGTTTCTATCTCATCTAATCGTGAAGTTCCTGATGTGGCTTGTGAATACTGACGTATCAAGCTGAACTTCTGCATTTGGAGACTAGTAATTACATCTTCAGGAAGAACAGAGTAATTCGGAAGCATTTTTTCATGTTTTATGGTGATTTGAATTATTTTGAAAGAATTTAAGAGAATATACTTATTTTATTTCCTCAAATGGAAGAAATAACGAAATTTTTGTATCTAAAATTCCACAGTAATTTTACTAATGCAGGACTAACTTATTAGAGGTGTTTCGTAATGACGTTTTGGTAAATTTTCATAATTTTTGCTCTCTGTAACGAAAATAGAAATTCCTCCACGATGTCATCCCTGCTTCCGCTAGTATGCTTTGTCTTAGCCAACCAGCTATTATAATTTCAGAAAAGCTTTAAGAAGTATGAAAATATTTTAAATGAAACTGTTAACAAGGAATAGTACTTATTGTTATACTTTTTCTTTTAAAACATTTCATTTCATTAAAGTTAAATTACAGCAATCTTTACATTGAAAAGAGTAATTAACTCTTGCGGTGCAGCTCCATTTTCCGGGCTACATCACACGCAACTGACAGTAAAAAGGTTAAATTTTTAGCTCTTCTTTGGCTGCAAAATTTGTGATTATTCTTGTGTATGCGAACGGATCAAAGGATTCTGTTCCTGTTTTTCGAAACTGCTAGTGTTAGTTATAGCCACAACCTTACTTAATATACCAGTAATAACTAAGTAATTATTAGTAATAAGTAGTAATTGTTATATCATTACTATTACGTTGGAAAATGCGAGAAAATTTGAATAATATCAACCGACTTATCAATATAAAAATTAATTAAATATTTCCCTTATTTTTGTGCTTTAATTTTATTTGAGCAGAAGAAAATTCCATTTCATGGTATACCAGTATAGTATATTTTGCATTTTATAGCAACTGCTTGAAAGATGATTGAGTTAACTTGAGAGGGAAGGAAAATCAAAGAATAATTCAGTATATGCAATTAGAAAGAAAGTAACAATTTCTTGAATCAATAAGTGAAATGTAATTAATTTTATTCAT